>NC_042286.1:9472697-9772697 GCF_901000725.2 Takifugu rubripes | reverse complement strand
CTTATTTCCCCCACGGCGGCTGCTTCCTGTCAGAGGGGCGAGGCGGGAATCAATGGGAACCTTGTCTGAGCAGGGGAAGGTCCAGGCAGGGGTCGGCCGCTGATTGACAGCAGCTCCGCATCCAGCTGGCAGCAGGACAGCTCACGGTCAATGAGGGAAGCCGTGTCACTCCGGCAGTATCGGTTCTACTCGCAATTAACAGCAGCGCGTGGCTTTCAGGCGCAGGGTCCAGTCGCTGAGGGGCTGCAGAACACACAAACACATGAACCAAACGGAGGCAATGCTGCTGACAAAGAGAGAGGAGGAAAGAAAGAGATATCAAGTGTAGTAATCAAAATGAAAAATGGGTCTCCGGCCACTTTAAACAAGAGCTAATTTATCACCAGAAAGTACGGATAAGTAGCCGAGTTGTTGCCGTTCAGTAAGTACCCGTTCTGCACCAAATTATTCCACCCCTGCCTGCGTGCAACCATAAATCATACACTTCCACACATCTTTTCCTATTAGAGGCCGTGTTAGGCATGGGCGCGCGCTCAGCTACCAAACACAGACTAATAGGCTACAACTTTTAATTTTGAGAATGCAACTCCCCCTTCAATTCACCCCTCCCACAGTACCTCATTTTCCCGCACCTCCGTCACCTCCCGAACCCCCCTCCCCCCCTCTTTCCCTGCAAAATTGGCATTATCGCACACAGGGAGCGTTACATGATCGTGTTTATCGCCCTGTGCCAAACATTGGGTCTGATTGTAAACGCTGCGCTCCCCCTCAGTCTGGGTTTTGTGCATTTTGACAGGGGGGGGGGCTTTGTTTTGCAGACAGCAGCGCAGCCCACCCTGGTAGATAACTCCTCTTTGGGTTCTAAACGCAGCAGAAACACCTGCTAGCATCGCAGCGCCTGGTTGTACAGTAGATCTAGCAACGCTCAGGACTGATGCTGTCCCACAGCGATACATTACTGAGGAAAAAGGCACAATCTTTAGGAGTATTCCACCGGTGCAAATTCAAAATCTGCCTTGAAATGCATATTTTACCTTTTGCCTCTTATCATTTCACTATATTCTTCCTATATTCAAATATATGACAATAAAAGCAAAGATCTGATAAATCCGCCCAAGCGAACAGCAAATTAGATCTAAAAAAAAATAAGGCAAGTAAAACATCTTTTGCTTTATCATCCGGATGCCTACGCCTAAAATATAAAACAAATTAGCTTTAAGCAAAGACAAACAAATCACATTGAACCAAAGTGTCTGGCTCCTGTTGTGTAACAGTTTAATCAGGAAGAACGTTCCATGAGTAGCGATATTATCCAGAAATGGGAATAAAGGATTTCATCTTTTAACCTACCACCTAAGCACAGTTTATCTCTGAACAAACAGAGGAAAGCCTCCACACACACACACACACACACACACACACACACACACACACACACACACACTCCACTCAACAACAACAACAGGAGTGAAACAATGGTGGGAGTAATAAATTCATGCCCACCGGCTCATGACTTAGACTGGGAAGTCCCAGGGAAGACAGCGGCGCACGCCCAAGTCAAATGCCGAGGGGACGTTAGAGGTGATGGATGGAGTCTTTGACTTCCAGTAGAAGTGGCATGATGGCCTGGCATCTCTCTGAAGTGCTCCGCTCGCATTGTGACCAAACCCTGTTATGTCCCTGTTTCATTGTGGTGACAGCATGAGAAATGTTTGGTTTTGTTCTCCCCGCTGTTGCTATCCATCATCTGTGGAGAAATAGAAAGAGAGAGCGGCGTGGCACTTTGCCTCCACCCCCACCCCAACACACACGCAGGCCCGCACACACACACACACACACCTTTGCAGCCTCTTCTCTCTCCCCGTTGAGACATCCTGCACTTTCATCCACACGTGTGTGTTGTTAAATTATCCCCCCTGCTTTCCACACTCCATTCTGGGGCAGCTTTTCTTTATGGGCCATGTGAAAGGACGCCGGTGGAGACGATGAGCTGCAGCGGCTCTTTTCAGAAAACACTTAGCTCATAAAGACAGCCTCTGCTTTCCCCCAATCAATCCGCTACTTAAAGGCGGATGTAATTCGAGCTCGGTCAATGTGCTTGGTGTTGAAAGCATCCTGCCTGGTTTTCCCAACCTGGAAAAAAAAAAAAGCATCGTCCAAGCGTCTAATTAGAGCTTGATCACATTCTGGAGCAGTCAATGGGTGAATGGGTGGAGTGCTTGGTTGTAGTAGTTTAATTATCCCTCCCCAATGTGGTTACAGCTAATATTTAATTAGAAAATAAACAGGGAAAAGGCAGCTTTAGCAGCAAGTCCTGGTCAATGAAGCGCAGCAAAGGCCTGTAATAAGAGGGGTAACTCCTGGCGTATATCGCCACATAAAAGAATCATAATTACTCAAACGTAATTAGCAGAACATTACAGAATTACAAGGCTGCATAGCAATGCCTTTCATGCTTGCGTGAATAGGAAGCAAGGATACGACTAATCGGCGGCTATTCAGACACAGTGTTTATACTCTGCACTTATTAAGCTGCGGTATATGGTCGAACCTTTTTTTAAATCTGTTTCTTTAGTAAAAGAGGGAGGAAAAAAATGTAGAGAATCTCGAGCTCGGGGTCGAGTATCCAGAGATGCTGTTGTACTGTTGTCTATTAAGGATCCAGCGTCCGGGTGTGTGTCAACGTTTATGACACGAGCTCATGTGTTGAGATTGTATCTCATAAAGAGGCTTATAAATGTACAACCATCTCTTGTCACATAAAGGAGCCCTGATTTATTCCTATTGATCAGGGGGCCAAGGGAGGGGGGGCGCCGCGACAGCCTCGTAACGGAAATCAACACTCCCTCACAGCCGAGGTTGTCTGGCGGCGCGGAGACGTTCGTTGAGCCGTCTGCCCGACTGTATGGATTAAAATGGAAATTATGCACAATTCATCACGCCTCGGATGAAAGTAACTCCACCGGAGGAAATGTGTTGCGGAAAGATGGGCGGACAGGTGGACGCATAAATATGGCGGCGCTGCTCGGTCCGCAACTCCGGTGAGCTTTTGGAAATAAGTGTGGGCCCGAATGACACCCAAGTTTGCTAAGTGCTTCGGTGACAACGCAGCTGAGCGAGGCTGGACGGTGACCCTCAACCTGTCGCTGTATGGTGCCCCGGAGGTGTCATAAAACCTGGGCGAGGAGCTTTGCTTGGGATGACAGAGTGCCAGGCGCTCTCCCACCAGGACCTAATTTCCCCCTGTGAAAATGGATAGCACGTCCATAGCGTAGCTTAGTTTAAAATGCAAAATGTGGACATTATCTGGCATGGAGATTCAGCGGCATCCATCACGCTATGCTAATGCAGCCCAGTGGTTAAGATATTCTAATGTAAGCCACCCTGGAGATGTAGAGGAATTAACACAAACAGAGCAGGGCGGCGGGAACACAGAGGGGTCAGGAGATAGGACAGGGGAGCTACTCCGGAGACAGGCATTGGCACACACACACACACGCATACACACACACACACACACACAAACAAGGTTCCTGAGTCTGCCCACACACAGGCATACTCAAGCAGATTTTCTTTACTTATTAATGCGCCTACAGCCCATCCATACATTCATGCTTTCCCCAATCCTCTGTGACAGAAGATGCTGCAAGGCAATATCGCCTCTGACTGATAGGAGCCATCAGCCGGAGCGCGGGAACATTCCCACAGACAGATAAATTGTGTGAACCGGCGTTCGGAGCAATTAAACAATCAGTCTTCGAGCTCGTTTTGAACCGACGCTAATTGTTTGACAGCCTCAGATATTTGCCAGTTTGTCCTACATTGAGACTTCCTCTCGGTTGGAGTAATGCTTCCATTCATTGCCGCACTTTTCCCACCTTCCTCAGCTCAGCGGCACTCATGAAGGCCCTGGGTCCTCAGCCAGAGCTGTAAGGGAAGGCATTATTATCATTATATTAATGTGACATTAATTGCTTTTACTTTTTCACTCCATTAAGTGTGCTCTATCTCTCCGGGAGCCTGGCCAGATGGTTTATCACTTCCTGTGCTGTTGGTAGCACCATTAAGGGGCTAAGACACTGGGCTATAAAATAATTGCGCCGCTGTCTTGGAAATGTTCATCGTGCTAATTGAAAAGTAATTGCGGAGGTATAGTGCAACTGTCACACCATAAAAGCCCATCATAGGAGAGGAGGAGGGCTGTCTCGTAAAAGTCTATTGTTTGTAGTCCTCCGGTACAGCAAGTGGTCAAAACAATAGCAGAACCGCCTCTATGCTAAATGTTAGCAGGGGCAATGATCCATCAAAAACAGGCAGCATTGATTTTCTACCTCTTTGCATATTATTGCAATAAATGTATCAACATGCTGCTCTTTAATAGCGTGATTAACATTATGTTTTTCTGTGTAAACTATGGCTACGTACTGAAAATAATGAACAGTGTGAGCAGCTAGCGCAGCTCCTGCGTCGTGTGTAAGCAGAGCTTCGCGTTAACAGCTAGTGAGTCCTGAATGACAGGAAGCAGTTTCACTTCAGACTGAGTGTCTCAGACATGCACGTGTGCATGTCTACACACACACACACATACACACACACACACACAAAAAAACTGCAAGTTGGTCTAAAACAGGAAAGCATAGCTCTGTACATCCAGTCTAAATCAATATATTTGGAGACAAAAACATATATTCTTACTGCGGTTTCCCCTTGCTTTCTCATCTGTAATCTAACATTTCCTTGTGTGTGTGTGTGTGTGTGTGTGTGTGTGCGTGTGTGTGGATACGCACGCTGCTGCCTTCAGTCTCATCCGGAGGCGACTGTGATAAAAACATTTGGTGCATCTGATTTATTCTTATGTTACTGTGGAGATATAAATCAGGATTACAATTTCCATAACCACGCCACCACTGGTAATGAGGAATGATTTACTTCTAATGAATGTTGGGCTGCAGAAGAGGATTGAATCTTTAATGTGTTAATGTACTGATATAAAGTTGCCATGCTGGCGGTTCATCAGTCTGAAAAATACCCCAAAAAAAATGTCGTACTGCTTTGAAACTTTCCACAAAAATGCCGGATCGTCTCACGTGTGTGCGGGGAGAGGGGGAGGCGGGCGAGCGTCCGTGGTCAGTGTCCCTCATCTTCATGAGCAGCGGGGGAGCCAGCGGGCATCCTTTTAAGCCGTCATTACAGAAACAAAGCAGCCTCTCGCCGCTTATCTGCCCCTCATCGACTCCCATCCCGGCTCCTGTCACGTCCCGAGCATCGACACCATCGACTGGGGGCTGATGAGGAACAGGATGGTGAACTTGTCCGACACATATCAGGGTCAGGACAAGGGACGGGAGATGGGATGTTTGTCTGTGAGACCCCCAATAGTGCTGCATGGGCAGGTAGGAGGCCTGAATTCAAAGGGATCGATCCTAGCACCTCCGTGCTGCATTCACTGACACCCTACTTTCCATTTCTTGGGAAAAAAAAAAAAATCCACCCGCAGCACCTGAAAGCGCAGTGGCCCCCACAGAGGAAGGGATAAATTCTTCCAGGGCAATCTCCCGGCGTGAACTGCGGCGTGAACCTCAGATGTCCCCCCCTCGCCGAAACCCGCTCCTTCTCTCCTTCACAAGGTCAAAATCCTCAACAATTAGTCCGAGGAGGTGGAGGAAGACATGAAGCATGGTGGCACCTTTTCCAAATGCCCCCTCAAGGGCTTCGGGGGGCAGCGACGGTACGTCAGTGTGAAGTGAAAAGTGTACCCATTCCCTCTTTATGTCTCCATTTTCTACCCTCATTAGTACCATTCATGAGCACTTAGAGGCCCCCTGTGCAACCACACATCACCCCGGTCAGCCCTGCCCTCTCCTCCAGGCACCTTCCCCAATCAAAGAACCATCACCGGACGCTTGTGTGTATGAGCACGAAGGCGAGACGGACGCAGATACTTGTATCCATGCAGTGCGCTCATACTAATGCACCATCGATTGGTCCCAGTCGCAGCGGCACCAGTGCAGTCCAGTCCGCCCGGCCACCGCTCGGGCTCCCGGCAGCATCCCTCCAGCACACGACCGTCAGAAACCCACGCGGCCACAGACCCGCCTCTTATGTTCCCGGCCCGTCGGGCCTCGGAGGGGGAGGAAACAAGAGCGTCGCAGACGTTAGGGAGGAAGACGAGCGAAGCAACAGAGAGGTGAAGCCAGAACAAATGTTGAGGAGCCCCTGGTGAGTGCTCTGGGAAACAAAAACACCCCCCCCCCCCCCCCCCCAGGAGACGTCACACTCATTGCAGTTCTCACACTCATCACTTTGCGGCGGACAGCGAGACGTCCTCTGTTGCGAGCAATCTGCCGATTAGGTCATTGTGAATTCCTAATGTCTGAGGCTTTCTTCAGTTGTTTTGGCCCAGACAGCTGCGGACGTCCATCCGCCGGACCACACACCGAGAAATGACGACTTTGGTAGCGAAACGGAAGCAAACCACTGTGTGTGGTGGGGGGGCAGATTCTCCAGATGTGTCTGCTGCCTGAAAACAAAGAGCGAAGGGCCTCGGCTCTCTATTCAAGTGAGCGATTTGCATAGAAAAGTTCATAAGCGAGGCACATAAGGAGGTGGTCATAAAAGGGGGCCATAAAGAATTTAACTATGACAGAATATTAAAAGTGGCAGTAAATTGAGGCTGCTGAATGACTCCGCGGCTCCCCCGGTCGGGCCTGCTAATCTCAGCACGTGGGAGGGGAGCTCACTGTACACAGAGAATAAACCATCTCCTGCCGAGAGCTGACAGATATGGTTGTCTCTCACGCTTTAATCCTGCTGGATAGTTAAGATTTAAGATAATGACACAACGACTTTCCCGTTGATGCCGACATTGAATCTTTTTAAGAGGCCTCCCGCTGCCGAGCCGGGACGGCCTGTCAGCCACTGGCAGTGAAAGAGTTGAATGTCCTGCGCATACTCGTTTCCCGGTGTCAGGAAGAAATTGTTCGTAACATCGGCCCCTCGCACTTGTCTCAACTCATTTATTTCAGCCAAGGTCTGTGGGTATAAATAAAAGGAAATGTTACTGGAGCATTTAAACTCGGCGCCAGCCTTGAGACCAGTAATGTAACCACATATCATCAAAAGTGCTGAATTCCCTTTTGTCACCTCACATGACGTGTAATTCCTCCCAAACATATTCACCTATTGCTGCAATTCATGGGAATAAATAATGAGAAGACAGGTGCAGTCTTTTAAAGTGACTTCATCAGTGATGCCGAGTGCCCCGCTGATTTATCCCATAGTTACTAAAGATTCTAATGTTATTTACCACCCAGGGCCTTTTGTTTTCAGGCTGAACACGCTGGGGTAACTACCTTTTTGAGTCACATTTTAGAGGCTGTCACCCTGGCTGCAGTTCAACAGGTGGTCTATAGATGGTGCTGTTCTCATTAGAATATACACAACATTAGATTTAAACCGTAGCTTTTAGCATGAGTGTACTCTTCTTCAGTCTTTATCAGCTGCATTTACCTGTACCTGCCCTCTGTGGGAGCAGGAATACAGAGACATGTTTAAGTTCATCATCGAGGGATGGACTTTTTAATCGTCATGTTTCTCTGCCTTACTTACCTAACACGCTGGACCCCCTGTGAGCGGGTGTCAAACCACAAACCACCGGATCCCTGCAGCGCCATGACTTAATTGAGCCATCCTGGGAAATCTAATTATAATAATGCACAGAGGATTGTGTGATATTCCCTCTGCTTCTGCTCCGGCACCTTTCGCTCTCCTCACACACGTGCATACTTTCTCTCTCTCTCTCTCTCACACACACACACACACACACAGAAAGGGAGGGCGAAATAAGATCGACATGCTAGCAGGTTCAGATAGGAACAAACAGCAGCTGTAAAAGCTTCCCAAGATGTTTTAATCGCCTTCCACAGGCCAGTAAAGCTTTAAGCAACGAGGACAAAACAATGTCAGAGTTACAGGCACTGCGAAGAGTCGCACAATAAACTTGCTTTTCCTTTATTATCATGTTTTTACCTAAATCGCAAAAAAGCCTTTTAAAGTCCCGCAAAGCTGAAGAAGGATCTGCTAAACAGTTTGGCTTGAACTTGGCGAGCGACGCGGGATATTTGCCCCGCTTTACTGCACCCCACAGCTGGGCCGCCACTATTAGCGGTTAAGCTAATCACAGCAATTCAAACAGGACCATATGCAGCTGACATCAGTGCTGCTGCAGACGCGCGCAGGAACACCAACCGCTATGCCGGTGGGTCCCAAAGTGGCGCCGACACAGGAGATTTAAACGAGGGCTCCTGCGGTGAAGGTACTGATGCTTGTCAAGCACCGCTGCTGCAGCACGACCATGCGGAGGAACGTCTGAACGCTCTGGAACTGATCTGAGAGTTTAGAACCGGGAAGATGACGGCGGCTGTCCAGATGTGGTGTGCTTGTGGGTTAATATAGATGTTGTTTTGTGTATGTGTGTGTGCAGCCTGTTTGTGATTGAGTACAAGGTCAAAAGGACACCAGGGAGAGATGGGGGAGTGGGGTAGTGAATTAAGAGGAGTGGAGGGGAGTGGGGGTGCTACTGTGCCCAAGGCCATACCCACACAGACGGACACCATATTGAAATTAGCAAATGGACTGCATAGTGTCGCTGGCTGCCCCATTTGCAGTCCCTTCTCCTCTGACTGACGCACAGATGAAGGGACATCGCAGGCGGGGGGGCATCATGGGGGCTCTGCAGGGAGGGGGGATGAGCTCTCTCCTCCCTGCAACTTCAATATGGGTCGACCCTCATTTATTTACAGCGCGTTTTGCACCCGTCCCACAACACTGTAAATTACCTGCGTGGTCAAGGTTCCCATTCTCAGGCGAGGGGAGAGGAGAGCAGGCGCCATGGAGATGTCTGCCTCAGGAATCACACTTGATCTGGCCATTTCCATACATCAAGCCTTACGCGTCGTATTTTAAATACAAAAATTGACGTTTCTAAATGCAGACGCGTGAATTACGAGCGGTCGCACGAGTTACGTGGCGTACAATATGTTCACAGACCCTGGACAGGGGCTGGGCAGTATTTATGGGGTGTCCAGTGTCGCAGGTGCAGCGTTTGTCTCTTCTACATCTCAGCCTGAAACTGCAAACGAGGCCGGTTGATGGAGGAGGCGGAGAGGTGGGTCTCTGAGACCAGGAAGAGTTTGGTGGAAGAAAGCTTGACACTGACTGGAGCTTAATTATGCCGCAAACCAGGCGGCAGTGAAGACAGTAGCTTCTGTGTGTGTGTGTGTGTGTGTGTGTGTGTGCGTGTGTGCTGAGACAGAATTCCATCAGAGGCAAGTCTCTTGGGACCAGACCTGGTCTCCAGCTGAAAAAGAAAAAATGCAGGGGGCCTCCTTCCATTATGGCAAACAAGTGCATTTGCTTTAAGGCCAGTGGAGATTTCTAACCTTTGCTTGACATGCCGAAAAGGTCAGGCCCATCCGCAGCTTCCCACCGGAGCTGAGCCTGACCACTTCTTCCCCTCTGCTTTGGACCCCAGGAAATCGCTCCTATGAGCACCGTGCAGAAACATGATGGTGATTGAGTTCCTTTGAGGGTCGCCCACGGAGGGATTTCCAGCAGCCATGACGATGCACATCTAGCAACTACACCTCCACCTATATTTGGTTTGGGATATGAGCCGTTTCAAGGTGTTGTTGGGTCGTCACACCTGCACACATAGAACTTTGTGTCTTCATATGTTCCAAAGACAGGTCTGACCCCACTGTAATAACACGGTAATTGTGGTAAAAGCCTGTGAAGTGGGCACTCAAACACACACACACACACACGAACACACACACACACACACAGCGCGCAGCCTAGGTGTATTTCCCCATTTGATGGACGTATCCATGCTTATCAATGCTTCTTATCTCCCTTCATTATTTCCAAACCACTGGTTAAATTGGAAAAGCCCATAAGAACATGTGAAGACATGGCAGAGGCAATAAAACAGTAGGCAGGCACACACACACACACACACACACCCTGTGACGGTGTTTTTCCTCGGCCGGTGGAAGATAATTTCAGCAGATAGAAATATTTGCGCACCCCCTGCAGGTTCAGCTGCACAGATAAAGATACAGTGAGGCAAATAAATCTGGAATGAAGAAACAAAACCTCCCACTAACATATTGTGTGTGTGTGTGTGTGTGTGTGTACAAGCGTTGGGGGAATGGGGAGCACTGATGCTGAGGCACATGGGCCCCAAATTCACCAGCTTTCTGCAGCCCTGCTGGATCCTACCGGTGTATTGGGGGACAGATATCTACCAAATACAAAAGCACATTTGACTCTTCTAGATCTTGTGTCAGATCGGGGAAAATACCGGAAAACGAGCGTTTACACCTCAGCTTTCAGATGAAAAATGGGGAGTAATTTTACAAACTGGGACAAAGGTCTGCTGGCGACCATTAAGGTTTTTTAGGACGGCACGTGTAACCTGATAAATGCACTTAAAATGCTGAAGGTGGACAACGAGAGGGGGGCACATCTCAGATGGCCCTGCGTGTATGTGCGTGTGTGTGTGCGTGTGTGTGTGTGTGTGTGTGTGTGTGCGTCTGCTCGGCCTATCGATCAGCCAGAGACGCTTGGGTCGGGTCGCGGACCAGTTCGCGGCTCAGAAACCAGCGGGGCAAGCGCGGTGCAGCTCTAACTGGGATCAGTTCTGACAGATTCACTCTGGAGCCAGTGGCACTCCTGGTTATTGAAGAGCTGACGTGTGGAGCGCTGGCACGGTGGAGAAGAGTGACACTCAGCAGCCATATAACAATCGCCCTGACATGACGCAACGCCTCCGTCTGGCTCTGGGACGGCCCACGGCCGTGAAAATCCCCGGCCCCTGTTATTGAATAGTAATGGCCTTGTCGGCCGGGGCCTCCAATTCCACAAATGGAGCAATAAATACGCATAACAGAATCAGTGGAACAATAAGAACGTCCATAAAAGAGGATTGAATCTCAAAAAGCAGGGAGAATGCAGAGATGGAGCGAGACAGAGGGTAAAAAGAAATTCAACATAGGAAGACACACACACACACACACACACACGCGGTGGCCCACTCTATATTTCTATGCCACAAGCTCTCCTGGGCATTTGCGTGCTCCGCTTTCCACCTAAGTGTAATTTGAGCCCCGGTTTGATACAAAGTGTATGCAGCAGCTCTGTTCAAACCCAATCACTCACCCTGACGTGTAATCCTTTCGCTCGCCATCATCAGCGCTGCATTGGGAATAATGAAACACACTTAAGCAATACGCCGCCGTCGTGCCACTGCCAGAGCGGCGGCCCCGATGAGACGTAATGGAAGATGCTTTGAGCCGCCGACGAGCGGGAAAGATTGCCTCGCCGCTGTGTCCGTGGGAAACTTATTGATTGCAATATCTAGTGCAACTGGCTGATCTGCGTAGGAAATCTGTTGTCTGAACAGGCGCTCTCTCTTGTCCGGGGGCCTGCAGATCTATTTTCTCCCCTTCCATCCTGGAGTGGTCGTTCCTTCTGTTGCCATTGTTTCCGCAAAGAGGATTATTACAATTAATTGGCTAGCAAGACATTATTTCAAAAAAGGAAATTGGCTCTTATAATTATCTAGAGCAGGGAATACTTTAACTCCCTGGAATATCAGCTTCCTGAAATAATGGAGCCGGGGTCCCTCACTCCCTCCTCCACCTCCATCAGCAATAGCGTGTCTGTCTGCCTGTTTCCTGTGACGGATCCATTTTCAACAGCTCCTGGTCCTGCAGTGGCGGCGAATGACGGCTGCTTGTCTGTGTGGCCGGAGCGCACGTGACTGTGCGCCTCTGCTGGCGGCCACTGTTGTGCTGGGAGCTGTGGTCTGCTTCTCCTGGTTGTGTCCTTTCGGTGAACTCTCCGTCAGTCAGTCACTCAGCTTGATTGGTCATAGAAAGAGTGAAAACACCCAGCAGAGGTCAGGGTTCGATGAAGAGACGCTCTACAGCAATAAGCTAGCACCATCCAGTCCTGCGGTCACCTTTCATCTGACCGGTGTTTATAACAATTAGCTTTGTTTCCCCATTTAAAAGAAAATAAGTTATAAAATTGAATTTTCATAGTGACAACATGAATGTTCAACATCATCAGTATTAGTAATATTTTACCAGTATTGCAAGGTTTTAGCTGCTAAGTGACAGCGTGTTAGCGTGAAGATGCTAACAGAACAAGACTTTTGTTTCCAGGTAGCTATTGAACAAATTCTTTAAGATCCAGAGTGGAATATTTGGTGGGAATTTAAGGGCAGCGAATACAATTATTAAGAACTAAATAACTTCTCTCCGCCGTTCAACAGGAACCGACTGGTTCACTACCAGTCCTGGAGTAGATGCTGTTGAGAAATAATTGCTGGGAACTTAAAATATTCTTTAAACTGGAAAAGACACAGATCAGCAATGGGCACAGTGACCAACAATGCATATGGCAAAATATCCATGCATTGGAAAATTATAGCTAAACGATCTCACAGACCAGATCTTGAAATATGGGGGTAGGTGATACAGGAGAGTGTCAAAGTTTGTTTTAAATTGGTTTTAATTGATCCTTTACCGCTCGTGAAAATCAAAACGTAAAAGTTACACAGATATTGGTGGTTCAACGATCAGATATCAACGTACACCACTGCCAAATGATATATATTCACACCATAAAGTCAAAGCAGAGAGGCAGGAATTCGTCTGCCTGCCCGTGTCTGCGATTCATCGCCGAGGGACCAATTCTGACACGCCGACATCCGTAAAAACACATCTGTAACCAAAGTGGAGGGGGTTCACACCCGCCGATGGCCAGGTAACATGGTCAACATGAAGCATGCGTTGCCTTTTACAAACAGGTCTATGAAGAACAGGAAGATGGGGGGGATTACATTTACAAATATTTTGGGAGAAACGATGAGGGAGAAAGAGACTGTGAGAGTATCGACGGCTCAGGATGGTAGAGTTGAACTGAATCAGTATTGAATGAGGTAGTCGTCAGCAGAGCGCTGCGTACTTCACTTTCAATGGTATTTCGGCAACACATTGTATTTACACACCTCGACACAGCCTGTACGTGAGACATCGACCCAAAACGGTGTCTTCGCCGCAGGTTCAACGGAAGAGAGATGGGCTCATGAGTCGTATGGCTGATCGGTTACGGACGCTACAAAACTCTAGGTGTAAAGATTTTATGCAAAAGTTCTCTTTTATTATTGTAACTGCATTATTGAAGTAAGCACAAAGTTGTTGTCTTTTTTTGTCAGTGGAGCAAATCAAATTGTAACTCTTCTGATAGACAAGGTCAACTGATTTCATTAGAATATGTCACATGGTAGCATAGAAATCCATCCACGTCTAAGCAAAAGCATGCTATTAGCATGGTTTCAGTCAGAACTGGTCCCTGTTGTAGCGCACAACAGTAAAATAACTCCAGTTATGTCGTCAATCTTTACAGTGGAGCTTGTTTACCGGAATGCTGGGACGGGAGTTCCAGGTTGGGGTTGATTGGGTACTGGGGGGGTACTTGTGCCCCATTCTGCTGCTGTAAGGCTGCTAGCCAGTGATATCTCAAGCATGGTGCCGATGCTACCCTGGTCTAATGTCAGGGACATCTTTGATCACAGTATCATATTGTTGCGACACCGACACATTTTTATCGCATAAAATCCCTCGTCCGCATTTGACTCATGTCGGGTGTATTGGACATGTGGCTGAATGGAGAGAAGGGAGCCTGAGATCTCCCCCCCACCAGAGATCACACCTTTACTGACACTGCGTTGGGCTGCTGTTGCCCTCCGGAGCGCACCGACAGTTTCTTGCATAGCTATTCACATGTGCATGTTCGGCCATCCCAAACCCTGCTTTCTTGGCCAGTGGGAAGGATGGATGTTCCTCTGCAACTGCCCCGGTGTCAGCATGAGGTCAAGAGGTTCCACGTGTCTAATGTACTCCTGGAGGGGAGGCGGTGTAGACAACAACCCCCTGCTGGGTTTAAAAATAAACCCAGTGTGAAGTGCCGCCGCTCCGGCCGTGCACCTGCCGTTTACCTCCGTTTGGCCGGAGCTCTATAAATGCAGGCGCGGCTATTAAAAGACGCAGGGTGTCTAAAATGGTGGGAGCAGATGCTGGACACCTTGCTCGCTGTGTGTAGGATGACTACCACGGGCTTAAAGGTTCCTAAAATAGAGCAGTTGACACATGGGCCTCTGATTGTTTGAACAAGGAATCTCTCGGACTTCTGTCACTGACATAAATCCTGTCATACGGCCACATCAAACCGGGCGGATCGTTTTTCACCGAGCCCGAATCAGAATCATCCGAGCGTGCCGAGTGGCACTTTTTAAGAGCGCGAACAAAGGCCAAATTTGGATTTGGGCCGCGGCTTTGGAGGAGGGCAGGTAGCGTGCAAACAGGGTGCAGCGGTGTGTCGCTCTGGTGGAGCTGAGATCCAGGCCAGGGCGCTCCCTTCAGTGCCGAGTTCCTACAGAATAAGACGATTAATGAATTGGACCCGCCGACGCTAGTTTGGGTTAAAAAGCCCGGCGAGTCTCCCAGGCTGAGACGGATCCACAAAGATCACACGGCGTACTGCTCTGGAGAGGTATATTCAAATACATCTAAAATGATAAGAGTTCACATTTAGGTAACAACTTTTCTTTGATTTTTTTTTTGTCCTGAAGGAGGACGAGAGAAAATGGCCACCGAGGTCACCAGACTTTGAACTGTACACTCAGTCTTCCATTAATAAATATATACAAGTTCCGGTCAAACGCGGGCAGAGATGCGACGGCGAGACACGAGTGGACTCGCGGGTTTCAGAACAAACTCGACCAATTTTATGAAAACGCAAACTTCCTTGTCTTGTTATCAAGATCTGGCAAATACTTATTTTGAATGTTCCGATGGGCCCTAGTGTCCTTCATATACAGCATGACCACTGACAGTTAACAAAAGGAAAAAAAAATCATTACTGTACACAATATTTCTTATATATCTTAAATTAATCTGCATCATTTTTATATTTAT
Organism: Takifugu rubripes; assembly: GCF_901000725.2. Taxonomy (NCBI): domain Eukaryota; kingdom Metazoa; phylum Chordata; class Actinopteri; order Tetraodontiformes; family Tetraodontidae; genus Takifugu; species Takifugu rubripes. The sequence goes on along the minus strand of NC_042286.1, from coordinate 9,757,650 downwards.
ACTAATAACCAAGTTTTTCGTGTGTTCTTCTCGACTCTGTCCCAGGGTTCCAGTAGGAGGCGTGAGGGGTCAGTCTCTGTTCTGCCCTCTAGTCAGTGTGTATGTGTGTGGGGGGGGGTCCTTGTCCTGAGCACCCTCGGCCCGGGTTCCTGTCAGTTTCATCAGAGCGGCCGGTCGGCTGATCAAACCTTGGCCTCCAGCATCTCCAGGAAGAGTTTGTGCATGGGCACCTTCCCCTGCACCTTGATGCTGTAAAAGTGCTGCACGGCCTTGGTGGCCGTCTGCCGCAGCAGCGGCAGCGTCATCAGCAGCTTGCCTGCTCGCCGCGGGTCCTCCTGGTGCTGACCATTCTCATAGTCCTGCAGGGCCTCGTGCAGTGCGTCCTGAAGCTTCTGGACTGCCTCCATGTCCTCTATGTGCATGGAATCTGGTGGGGAGAAGAGGACATGAGGATGACGGTGGGAACCACGACCCTCACCTCCGATACCTCCAGGAGATGAGGAGGAGGTCCACGTTTGGACCAATGCTACACAAACATGACACTTCCTTTCAACTCATTTCCTTCCTGCTCTCTCTGAGGAGTTTCCACCAGATTGGAGCAACATCTAATGAGATAAAAGTTAATCTTTCTGTTATTTCTCATACTCCTAACAGTCTTATGATGCCAAACCAGCGCACGCCTGCGTCTCATCCCGCCCCCATCGGGGTCACGCTTTCTCCCGCTGGTTAAATGGTGTCTGGCACTCCGGGGGCTGCGTGTCATTGGCTGCCTGACTCGTCTCACCTTGGCGCTGCATATTTTACCACATGGGATAATAAAAAGGCAAAAACAGATTTCAGGCTTCGCCCCAAATTCATTGACTGGAACAACTGTATTCCCAGGACCTTGAGACATTTCTCACCCCGACGGTTTCTCAAATCCACAGCGGTAAAACAAAGTAGGTCGTTTTGTGGGGCGGCGGGGGTACGAAAGAGGATGAAAGAATGAAATAAATAAATAAATAAAAGGCCTCGGAGAGAGGAAGTGTGACCGTTTGCTGTTCATTTCAGCCTGGCTGGAAATGGGAGTCTCTACTTTTATAAAATCAAACAATTATCTGGTTTTTTTCGCGCTCATAAATACACAGATTGCGCAACAGTCTGGTCCGAACGGGCGACTGTAATTTAAGCTGTTGTAGCGCGGAAGGAGGAAAAAAATAGAGACATTTCATCTGAAGGACGGGAAAAAAGAAAGAGTACACAGCTGTTGGTCCTCGGAGGAGGAGGGGGGGCCTCTAAAAAAACACAACTTTGAAGAAACAATTTCCTCCCAATCCATCAGTGAGCCCGCGTCGATCCGATTGATAAACTGCTAATTACAAAATCAATCGCTATGAATTTTCACAGCTGTCAGACGGCGGCGCTCCCAGGAGAGTGATCTCTGAGCGACTTTGTTCTAACATTCCGATCACCCTCCTCCGCCTGCTCCTCGCTTCTCTCATCGACCCCCGTCTCTCGCCCTCTCTCTCTCTCGCAGCGCCTCCTTACACCGGCGCTCTGTTGTCTGAGAGGAAAGGCTCGCCATCAGCATTTTCATTTTTCAGCCTCACACAAAACAAGGGAAAGCATCCCGGTGACCCGGGAGCACATTGATCAGAGCGCGACAGGTCCTGCCTCCTCAAAAGGAGCCTGTCGATAGCCGCGCGCCGTCCCGCCATTGGAACAAACGAGGCCTATCGCTCCCTGATACTCATTCCATTCGACTTAACACATTTTATTGACAGCCCCTGTGCTTCTAATGAAATGCTAAATTTATCTCTCGTGGCTGCTGTGCCCCGCGGCTACTGTTATGGAGATAGAGCGGGCCGAGTGGGGAGCGCTGGAGAAATACCACAATATGGAGGGTGTTCAATTAAAAAAAGCGCCCTCCTCCATCCCTCTCTCGCGCACGCTGCCCTTATCTGCGCTCCATCTCTCCATCTTGGGCTCCAAACTAAAGGTTACGATAAGTAGTCCTGAAAAACTAAGAAATGTCAATTCTGAAAAGAAACTTTGTGTTCCGCTACATTATGTGTGGGTTCCTTCTGGAAAGACTTTTCAATGACAGTCAAAAAAAACAAAAACCTTTGTATCTTGAAAAAAAAAAAAGAATATTAGTGAATATTAAGTGAATATTATTTTGGTTTTTTTTCCCACTGCTTTCAAATTAATTGCTGATTTAAGATCAGGTGTTTCTGAGATATTAACACAGTCATTTAAAATACTGCACAAGGCGATGGAACCATTTTAACCCGATAAAACTCATTTTCATACTGCTTCTGAGTGAATTTGCATACTAAATGGGATTAAAAACACACGGCACCTGAACTCAGCAGGCTTACCTGAGTTGGCGAGAGCGATGGCCTTGAGGGTCACAAACTCCTCCTTCTCCACCTTGAGCTTCTTGCACTTGCGGACCAGCTGCAGGATGGAGACGTAGAGGTCGAGCAGGCCCGTCAGCCGCGAGTGCTCCTCGTCCATGATGTAGTCCTCAGCGTACACCAGCTCATCCTCATACGGCAAGGAGCGAAACACAATGCTGAGGATGAGGATCTCCATCCAGGCGCTCTGCAATAAACTCATCTGGTCTCCAAGAGACAGGGAGGAAAATCCTGGGGAGACACATCAGGACACTGCATCAGGACAAGAGGCTGCACCACACTGGTGAAATCACAAAAGTGGTAGCTGCATCTAAAAATCTCCACAAATCTTACTTTACTGGTCTGACAACCAGTAAATGCCAGTTAAAAATCAGTGTCCAGGAACGTGTCTGGAGGGACATGACAGCGAGCAGTGTTTAAATTTAAAAGTGCACGGGAAGGTGCTCTTTGAAGCCGCTGTCGGAGCACTTCAGTAGGCTTTGCCGTAAGCACGAACAGTAAACCGGTGCAAAGGTCCAGGACACACAAAGCCATGTGGATAGCCCCGGTATCCTGTCACACTTTTATCGGTGCGAGGCGGATTAGCACCGAGACAATTCTCATTGCAGGGGTTGAGGACATGACATGCACTGCGAAGTCAGAGGAGGCGATGAGGGGATACGCGCAAGCCCACATATAGCAACAACACACACGTGCATGCGGACGCAGCCTGTACGAATGTGCACGACGGCATACATACATACATAAAGCGGAGGGGTCGCCTGGTTCAAGCACAGTCTAAAGACCTACTTAAACCCAAGGCCTCCCGCTACAACAGCAAACAGGTGAACCCCTGATCTCCAGTGTGTCATGGAAAGCTTCTCGTTCAACAGAGAGAATCCGAGCTATGAACAACTCAACCAAATTAAAGAGGCTAATGGCACAATGAAAGACAGCGAGGAGCAGATCACATCCCTTTTCCTGTCGTACTAATCTTCAGCTGTCAATAAACTGGGTGAACCTTACACGCCTGCTTCCTCTATCTCCTCCTCCTCCTCAGTGAGCCTTCGGCAGTCCATTCTCACACCGTATTAGACGCTCCTACTCCGCCCCTGATTAATACGATTGCTTTTACAAGTTTGCTGTTGCCATGCTAGCTGCCATTGTGTGATTATGCGCTGGCAGATTACAGTATTGACCACGGTGCCTGCTGCACCCACAGCCTACATTTTCTCTTAAATATAAATGATCTCTCCGCTGTGCAGCCACCAGGCTGATGTTTATCTTCCTCTGACAGGACGCGTTGAACACACACACACATACATGTGGGAAGAACAACAGAAGGAAGCGTGAGGGAGAGAAAACCGGACGGGGAGAGACAGGCGGAGGGAAAAGTAGTTCTTGAGTGTTCAATTTCCCCTTATCGTGGTGTTGACCACTGCAGGGGAAGAGCTGCAGGATACATTAATTAACAGATTGTGATCAGAATGCGAGAGCCTTCACATTTTGAAAGGGAATCAATAGTCAGTAGAATAGAGTGCTAACAGAGAGGTGCTGGAGCCAAGCTGGACTGGTCAGAGGTCTGAAGCCTCCAAATTGGACCAAACAAAGCAAAACTGCCAAAAGCACTCAAAACACTTTGCTATTATCAGTGGAAGCAATAAGCCATATACTCCGTAAAGGCCTCTGCCATTACACGCCGAGGCTGCTTCTTCAAATCCTGTTTTGTGTTATTTCCTTGTCTGCATACGTGGCCATTAAGTTGGACAGAATGTGGACTGGCCGGAGAGAAATTGTCATGCAAGCGTGGACGTGATCTTGATTGCCGCATCAGGTTGGCATCACAATCACAGACAGGGCTTTGTCTAGCCTTTTAATGCCAAGGAGGACTGAAGCGGAACTAAAGCGCTGCTCCCAATGTGACAGCCTGTGTGAGGGCCTTGTTCGGCCTTGTTGGAGAGGCTTTAGAGTTGCTGTGATACAGCAGACACCTCTCAACCATATGCACACATGCAGCCCAGCAGCCTACAATTACCTTTGACGCTAAAAGTCCTTGAATTTAATCTGGTGTTGTGAGATGGATAGGTGGTGTTTCCCCCCACCTGCTCCGTCCCATCTCTTCAGGGCCTGAATTATTGCTCCAAATGGGATCTTGTGTCGTTGCTTCGCCTTTTTCCACTCAATTTAATCGAGTAATGAAGTGACTTCCCGACTCCTCAGGTCACGCTGCGCTCCGGCCGCCGCACTCTGAAGGCGGCCCGGTTAAGTGCTGTCGAAGTGGGTGATTTCCTCTAATGAAATATCAATATTTACATCTTCATTTCCAGCCCGCTGCGTCGGTGGGGTTTGACCAAACATGACATGATATTGACCAAATCAAAGTGGCCCGTCTACAGGCTGGGAGCACCTTTTCCACTCCGGTGCTGAGTGCACCAGCAAAGTCTTTGTGACAGAAATGCAGAGATAATAATGATGTAGCAGGTTTACCTCAGTTCAGACTGAAGCACATGGTGATCATGTCAGTACTTCGAAATTACACAAAGCGACAATTTATGTGTGACAAAAAAATAGGTTATACACCAGGATTTAACATTTATTTGGGGGGAAAAAAACAGCCATCAGCCCTTCCTTTATCTCCTGAAGAGGCCTAAATTGTGGGCAGGAGGGGGCAGCCCGCAGTCACAGACAGCTGCTTCAAACCCCTCGCAGAGCTTAATCAGAGCGCCGCTTCATCTGCCAGAGCACCGGACGGCTCCCAATGAAATGCTGAAGATTTCTGTTGAGCCGCAGTTCGTATTCTATTAATTTATTATTGTTTCCCTCTCCCCGACGGCCATTAGGGCGAGTAATAAAAAGAGATGTAATTACGAGGCGCGGTGGCCCCCTCCAGCTGCAGCCCCCTCGTAACTCACCCGCAATCAGACAACAGAGCCGACGGAGAGGAAAAAAATGGCAAGAGAGGGGAGAGAAATAGAGGATAAAAGAGAGGAGAAGATATGGGCCGGAGAGGAGGGCGATAAGGGAGACAGAAAAACGAGCAGCAGGGAGCAAAAAAAAAAAAAGAGTGAGATAGAAAGAGGAAGAGAGTAAATCTGGCTGGACAGAGGCTGAACTATCATGGCTGGATATCAGAAGGACAAGCAGGCCCAGAGGACTCGTGCCCAGAGGCAAACTCACCTCAGCCAAGTTAAGAGCTCTCAGGGCTCCAGTTGAAGTAAAACTGCCCCCTAACTGGACCCCGGGGCTCCAGCAAGATGCTTTTTTATTTTATGTTCTAATCTCAAACTGGGGTGAATTATTACACGTCTATAAGATGATCAAAGCTTTTGTTTTCGATTGTAGATGGGATGTTTGCCAAAAAAGGGTAAAATTGTCTACATTTGCACTCTACTCTAGTCATCCTGCTGCAGGTTTAGATTAAGAGAATATTGATGTTAAAAGTACTGGAAATAATACAGAATCGGAAGGAGGCATGTGGAGATTTTGAGGTATCATTGTGCAGCAATAATAAAGGAGAACGTGCTTGCAGAGAACCTGCCAAATGTGTTTCTCTCTAATTTACATAACAGCATCTAATGTAAATCAACTTGGTAAATTACCTGCCATAAATAAATGCACTGCTGTGACACGTGCTGCAGACCAACACAGAGCAGCACGCTGCAAACACTCGCAGCGACTGACACAACTGACTTGGATATCAGGAGTAACCAGCTTTGGGTTTTGTCTTTTTCACCTGTAACAGTCCTACAGGACACTGATATCTGCCCTCTTCTCAGCCAGATAACCAGCCATTATCCATGCTAAGTAGCTGGGGTATGGGTGATTTGACCATCAGTCTGTGAACATTATGAGGCTGAATAACATTAAATACAGTAATCCCCTTGCTTTAATCTTCACCCTGTGACCTCCTGACCCTAATGGAAAAGTCTTTAACCCTCCCCAGGGTCCTACTGCCAAATACTGACATTACATTTATCCGTGTAGCCTCCCAGAACAGGCTAAATCAGACTTTAATCATTGCTGTAATTACACATAATTTATCTCTGCTGCCATCAAGCAACATTGCTTAATGAGGGATGGCGCTCTGCTGACGATCATTTATGGGCCCCTCAGCATATAAAATCTCCGACAGGACATTTTACGTGAAGAGAGAAGCAAAATTCTCCACAGTTTCACCTTTAGATCAGTGAGTTACAGCACGGCCCGACTGTCAAGCCTGCGTAAATATACTTGGAACTGTGCTCTTGCTTGTACCTGCTCATGTGCCACAGGAACCTATCGAAGCCCTCCCCCACCTCTGCTAACAGCTGTCCCCTTCCTGCTACTGCAACCCCCCCCCATCTCAATGTCCCTGCAGCTTTCACACCCTCCCCTTGCTCTCCTAGTGGGGTTCAGGCCTCAGCATCCACCTGATTGCTCAATCTATCTTTATCTTGTGTGTTGAGGCCTACGTCAGAAGGTAAATTGAATATACTACGAGCTGTCTGTTGGTGTCTATATTTAATAAAGTGCACTGATGAGGTGCTGATTTATTGCCGGGCAGTATTCACACTCTATTACAAGGAGATTACGCAGCTTGAGTGGGATCAGGCTGGCAACACAGTGAGGAGATTTCACAATTTAATAGCAAAGAGAAAACAGGGGCCTGGAGGAGGCTGGAGGAGGGTGGGCTGATGGGCTGGCGGGTGGGTGATTATCGTGGAGGGCTGAGCTGACACAAACACGACAACATACAAGAGGCGTGATCTCCTTTTAACACTGCTGCCTCCGTGCTAACAACAAACAGGCAGTTGCCTGTCAGAGGCAGACAGAAGATGAATACCACAAGACCACCGGGAAGGAAGAGAAGAAGACGATTCATCAGAATGACCTGACGCGAGATCAGGTCCGATCTCTTGTAAAAAATATTGCGCAACACCTAGTTGCTGTATTTGAAAAGATTTCAACAATCTAAGATATAAAGAGCGCCAATTGAAACATTTTAAGGGGAAAATGACAGCGCAAAATATGCTTTCCTGTGTGGGAGCCAAGCAGGAGCGGCAGAGCCAATGTTTGCTTGGCCCTTTTGCCTTCAGAGAATTCCCAGCTGAAAACTGTCTGGCTTGGAAAGCTGAGAGGGGAGCTGAAAAACACCAAACAACAAGTACCTCTTGTATAAGCAGGGCGCGTGGACAATTTTACCTAGGAGCTTTGTGGCATTCCCATTGCGGGTGGGCTGGGGTGCGAGGTTACACTAACATCACACTGGTCCTAAAGAAGGCAGCAACGTCAGTGTGGTAGCAAGCTTCTGGTGCGCCGGAGCGGTCGGTGTATCTAACCCTTTTGGACGGAGAGAAATGTAGCTTTACAGCACAGCAGGGGGTCAGAGGGGTGGACAGTGGACTGCTATGTGTGTCAAAGGTTGTTAGCACCTTAGAAGCAACAAGCCATCTGTCAGCATCCCTCTAACACTGCTCCTATTGACCCCAGCCCCCCCCTCAGGCAACGTCACGTTAAACTCTGCCCTCGTGGTGCTATTTAGAGCAGTGACACAGGGTCCAAAAGCTATTATTAATTAAATATGGGCAGATTCAGAGTTAGGACAAGGTTGCAGTCCAGAAATGGCAAACTGGGAAGCAGTATTCTGATAATTGACACCACCTCCAGATATAAAGTATCTCATCAAAAGACATTTGGACAAAACTGCTGGGAAAGCACTTCACAACGCTCACATGAATGGAATGCTAAATAGACTTGGGATGACAATGATGATACAGGAACTTGCGAGGCAATGATACCATCTATGCTAATGATAGAGCTTTGATATCCTCAAGTCGACCTCCAATTAAAACCCAATCGGGCTACTCGACTCCACATTACACCATTTTTCAAACATTATCAGGAAATGGGTGAGCTTAACAATCAAGTGGGAGAATATAAGGGCCAATTTCAGTGACATTTATATTGTTCCATTTGGACTTTAGTTAGTGGCCCATCTGTCAATTGCCGAATCAATGTGGACTACTTCATAATGAACTGTTAATCTTTTTAATTCCATCGCCCAGGGCTGGAAAAAAAAAAATCTATCAGACAATCAGCAGATTTTCCTACCCTGCTCCCTTCTTGTCCCGGAGCGGATGGAGAGAGAAATATTGTAGGAACCGAGCATGGTAGACCGCCCTGGGCTACCGTTGCATGGAGTGTTAGTGCATGGAGTCTTGCTCAATCAGTGAACCGTCTCTGATCAGGTTCAGCCATGTACAACTCAATTATGCAGCCATTCCATGGCCAGAGGACACCTACTGTCCTTATAGAGACAGCACTAAAGGGACCGGCACAAACCATTCAAATGTAATGCTTTAATCTCTCAATAAACATTCGCTGCAAATATTTACAGCCACACAGCTTAAATTCAAAGTTAATTTGAAGTTTAAAATAATCTCCCTGCAATCCTGCAGGTGCAGCATTTGCAGTTCATCCATTCAGGTGTCTGTGTGTGCTCACACAATCTGGCTTAGTGCCTCCAGTTTTGGGTTAAATGATCATTATCGACGCATGAGGACTGACAAGCCCTTTACTGCAATCTGTGGAGCAAATCCCATTAACATTATCAATCTATCTACTGTACAATATGTGTTAGCATAATCTGATTACCAGGGCTTCACCACTATGACAAACAAAATCTGACTTGGAGTGTACACATACAGAAAATGAAGTACCACTCCAGGGCACAGGTTACATCCTTTATTGGTTAATAAAGACTTATGAGCATTATTTATGGAGGAATTCCAAGGAAAATAAATAGGCCTGCAGTTACTCTCCAACTAAAATGTTGGATACTTTCATATTTATGCATAAAGGTGAGAAAAAGGATCGTTGGTTGCAGATGTATATGATGGGAACTGATTTATGTCATGTTCGTGTCGCCTTTTTATTGTGCGTCGGCAATGCTGGCATCATTTTTGGGTCACGATGATGAGAGTGTGTTATCGGGTCAGTTGTGATCCGGGTCTGACTAAGCTTCTTGTTAAACTCCCAGTGTGCTGACCAGGCAGCGCCTGTGTTGAACGATCCCAACAGTTTACATGCACAAGCGGCTGGGGGAGGACAGCGTATCCATCCCTAATCTTATTACCATCAGAGCTGTACCTGATTAATACCCCTACTTCTCAGAAGGACTCTAATACCTATGAGGTCAGGTGAGGTTGACTGGACTTTACTGAAAACAAATGGGCCTTTTTTTTTTTTTACAACCACTTTTTTAATGTCCCTATGTGCTGACAGCACTACGCACATCCAAATCTGATGCTGATAAGAAGAGAAGGCTGCGGAGGGACATTCACTTAGTTTGTTTTAGCCCAGCATCTCCACGATACCCTAATGTTATAGAGTTGTGGGGGTCAAGCTCAAGGATCAAGAAGAATCTGCCAACATAGCAAAAAAAGGGGTCTGGAGAGTTTTTTCTTCGGCAAAATTAAAGGAAAACTCTCAGATGGAGCAAAATCTCTGCTGACGTGAGGTGCTGCATCCTCAGAGCCTGAACAGCTTCTTCTAGCACAACACCTTATCCATGAAAATGCCTAAGGGGCGAGGGTGAAACATGATTATGCCCATCAATAATTCAATGTATGTTTGTCACACTCAAGAAAACCAGAATAGGACTTGAGTGGAGGTGGTTATAACCACAAATGGATTTCAGCAGGTCAGTGGGAAAAGGCAGGTGGGCAGGTAAAATGGTAGAACGAAAATCCAAAAAACAAACTAACAGCAGGAGAAATTAGTAAAAGATGAGCGGAGGAGCTCCATGCGGCTTCTCAGTGCAGACTGATGTTCAAAGGAGTGGCAATAAAAAGGAAGCCAAGATCCTCTGTTTGTGTGTCTGGGGCTCAAATTTGTGATAATCTACCGTTTTTCCGACCCTCGCCAGTTTCCGCTCGGCGGCCTGAGCCCGTTAATGTCGGGGAATCTATTGATTTGTGTCTTCCAGGGTTTTATTTCCATTCTGCAACCTCTTTATCCTCCATACAGCCCGGGGCGGGATGAGCTGCTGTCATTAGTATGTGCATTTGTGCATCACGTGTGAGAGGGAAGGTAGAGCCTGATTCGAAATAGATAAAAGGAAGATCCTTTTTTTTTAGTACCTGGGATGTGTTTGGCCCAGCCAATGATGACCACCAGCTCACGGTCAGCTAGGTCACACAGTGTGGTCAGGGCCTTGATGTCGCTCTCAGGCATGGTGGGGTCGGGCATGGCGTAGATCTTCTCTGGCTCGGCTACCAACAGGTGAGACACTATCTTTGTGACTGCAGGTAGAGGAGAAGGAGGGTGGTGGGTGGACAAAATAAACAAAAGGTCAAAGGGTTACATCCCTGCAAAGCTCAGCAAGGCACAGAGATGAACTGATAAACGCTGATGAAACTGCAACCCAGAGGCGGTCATCTCACTTTCAGCCAATCTTTCTCCCTTTCATTATGCAAACTAATGGATAGAGCCTCAATTTGTGTAAGTAAAGTGATGGTACTGAAAGCTCTTATCCCTACAGAATGTATGCAAGTGGGACAAAATGTATGCGAGTGTGCTCGAGCATCCTTTAGCTCCTAAGAGAATAATGCTTGTACATCTAATACAATTTCCAAACAATGGACTGTTAAGCATCTAAACATGGGGCAGCTTTACTAGTTTTATATATGTTGGGCAGGCACAGAAGATGTTGGTGCAGGGAAACAATGGAGAAGAGAAAGAGCAGTTCTCACGAGGCTTTTTGGTAGGAGGGGGAAGTGTCAAGCCCAGGTAGGGGTTGTTTTCTGTGTCCAGCCTCCGCTTGTACTTCTGTCGCCCCCCTCGCACGCGGTCCAGACGCACTCCTGTGTGACAAACGGCAGACGGAACATTTCATGTGAAGTGAGTGTATTTTACCTTGATTATATTTAAAGGGATATCTTACACATGAGCTACACTAAACACACACATTTACATCCTAACAGTTTGTATTACACCACAAATAAAAGCAATAGTGAGCGCAGCTTTCTATTATATAGGCCTGGTGAAAGGACAGCAGAGTGATGTGTGTGGGTTTTTTCTATCAACGTGTGGAAGTGTCGGCGCCACGGCTGCCTTCCCATATGTGGACAATGCCTGACTGGTCTACTGTGACACAGCTGAGCCCAGAGCAGGTCTAAACATATGAATATTTAATGCAGGGTCAATGATCTCAAAGACTGGCCCTCTAATTATTTAGCTTTTGGGCGAGGCAGATTGCATGCTAATGAGCTGCCAGCCTCGCTCCTCTTTGCCTGCCTGCACTGTCTGTGTGTGTGTGTGTGTGTGTGTGTGTGAGCTCCATTGCATCCAGAAAAATAAACACAAAGACACGGTCGCGTACACAACGCACAAAACATCCACTGTCGTCCTGGAGATAAATAACTGGGTGCTGCTTTCTCATAAAGGACCCTTATTTCACCCTCCTTTCACTGGAGTAGCACTGAGGCCTTATCACCCCCAGCCACAGTGAGGCGGGGGGGCAGGCTGCACACTGATACTGTAAATGTCAAGACAGCCTCATCATAACATAAGTTATTTATTATCTCATTATTTGATAAGAACATTTCTATTTGGGTGTTTTTTTATTCTATTAATTTTCTACACACTTAAGATATTTAATCTATGCTGTTCTATTTATTTGCTACCTGGGGGGGTAAGTGTCTGGTTGTTTAATTCAATTGTATGTGAACATCTATATACTGTCCCAGGATGTCACTGCAGCTGTGCAGCCTAAATATTCCTGATAACTTAATCCTGTCTACAGGGAGAATCCCTTCAATTTACCTCGGCTGCATAATGCAAACCTCACCCCAGAAATAAATTCAATACTAAAAGGCGGATGAGAAAAGGCTCAATGAAATGCTTGCAGCGGAGGAGGAGTTAATTTGTCAGCCGTCCGCATCCTCCGAGGGAACAACGCGCGCTGCCAGAGCACTTCCTTGATGATTTCATCACTTTATAACAGGGAGAACGGTGTCAAAGCTGGGCATTGTGTGGCCACTGCAAATGAGCCTAATACAATTTGTCCATCAGCAAGTGCTCTTGAAGGGGATGAGCTTGGATGCGTCCCATACGTGGAAATTGGAGGTCGTATGGTGATCAAGAGAGGACGGGGAAATCAGATGACGTAAGTCAGAGGTGGTGGTCGACGTTTAACACAGAGAAAGTCAAGAGCGTGGATAGAGTATATGAAATATTTCCTATTTCCACAGCTCAAATGATGAAAAAGTCTCTCACTTGGGTGGGTGGGGGGGGTCCAGTTAAACTATACCATGCCATGTGATTGCAGAATAGATATTTAGCTTTATAAATGATACGATTCCCAAGAAACACAAATCTGATTAGGATTGTCTTTCAATTTCCTGACACTGGCAACCCACTAACCTAATTACCTCCCATTCCCAACAGAGACTCAGCCTTCCCAGCAGGCACCAGGGAATCATCTGATGGCAACTACCTGTAAAAACTCACACACACAAGCATCCCTCTAATTTGGGAATCAGACGGACCTACGCTTTGACTCCGCCCTGCATTTAAGTACGTTCTGTGCAAAGTTCTACTCTTTGACTGCTACTTTCCACCTCTTTAGTTGCGACGGCATCTATTCATGCATGGAAAATTCCTCCCCGCGTCTGATGTGATGTCACCCCCCCCCCCTCTACGGTTTCTTCCTGCTTGCTCAGTGAGCCCAGTGGTTGCGTTTCTGTTCTCCATGATCCCCTCAGCCGGTTGAGTCATGTGCCTGTGTCAGCCAGCGTAAAGCCTGTGATGAAGGTAGAAGGGTGCCTCTTTTAATTAGAACAGTCCTGGCCATAATTAACAGATGCTGACAGGAATTAAAGCTTGGCACTAACCCGTCTCATTTTACTGTCCAGCAGCGCCAGATACAGCAGAGAGGAAGAGAGTGATTATGGGAGTGAGACTGATTCATTCACTCATCCTACTGGGCCCCAGTGCTGAGACCTTATGGGGCTTTTGGGGGGGTTCAAGTGTTTACTCTGGCGACACCTGTAGCTTCAAACGGTGTCAGTCTGATTGGTAGAGGGGTGACCACCTCATCCAAAGTTCCCTCCCTGCTTTATGGTCAAACTACACTCTGCAGTGAGGATAGGAGCGGGTGAGCTCGGGTATCATCTCTTCAAAGCCGGGTGCAGGGGTAGAGGCCCTTTGGCCAAGACGGTCGGCATTTGTGCACGGATTAGCACGGGCTGAAGGATGGGGGCTGGGGCCAGCTGACCTATAGGCTCTTCTTTCTCTCTAAAAACAACAATAATCCTTCTCAGAGCGCGCTCCTACAAAAGGGCTTGTCTTCACTCACTTTGTGTGGCCGCCCATACTAGGGGCCCTTATTTTGAGTCCCTCACCTGTTCAGGGTGTCACTCCCTGGGGAAAGTGTCAGGATGTCTGGGATGGTTGGCAATGCCAAGGGGGGCTTAGGCGGACCCTATTTTAGCTGGGAAAATCAGAAGGCCACATGGCAAGTCATGGTGAACCCTGCCTTTCAAGGAAGCCGCCCCGCTAACTGCCATCAGCACTATTTCAAAGGGCCCCTGCTGCCAGCTCCGCATACTTGTAAGTGTGTCGCAGCATTTTTAATCACGAGTGGCGATGAGCGAGGGTAGCGGAAAAATTGTCACGCACTGCCTCCCCCACCCCATCCGCTGACCCCGAGAGCTTCTCCGCTGACACCGTTGTCACATAGTCCATTTACAGGTTAGATACAATATCCCTTGTGAGCAGTCCACCCTGCTAATTGAAAACACCAAATTGTACAGAGGATACACTTAAAAGTAGCATAATGTAAAATGTGTGTGTCTTTTTACAGCCAATGCAGCTGAATGTTTTGGGCTTTTTTTTGTCTTGAACAACATCGAGCAATGATGCCTGTATCAGCGAGGCTGAAACAAAGCCTGTGGAGGGAGCGACTGCCAGTGAATAATGTCAGTGTAATCTCTCAATAGTATCTTGTCTTCTCTCTTGCTCTAAGCTCTTATCCGTTTCCATTGATCAGAGGAAAAACCTGTTGTCTCTGACATTTGATTCTTCTATTGATCACTTCCTCCTTCATAGAGTCAAGCGAAGGAACAGCAGCTAAACGCAGGGTCCAGGCAGGTCTCCTGTAATCAGACTGATGATCTTTAAAGCCCATTTCCTTTCCACCCACACTGTTCTGCCTGTACTATCAGTGCTCGGATATTAATAAGCAAAGTGTTTTACCTCTCAGAGTGAATGTCTGGCATTGATTTCCTCAAAATATTACCAATATGGTTTTCAGAGTTGTCTCTCAGGTGGGCTGCAGCCCCGCGCTTTGTCGGAGCTGTAAAGTTATAATTAGGTGATTTTCCACGGAGACACAATGTGACCTTTCTACAGTAATGGAAGTAAGTGGCAACCTCGGTCACATGAGTGGTGACCATCTCCACACCCCAGGCCTCAGCATGGCGTTGAGCTGACGGCTTCGTGGAGCTTACAGTCGACACAGACCCCGTGTCTTTCTTTCCATTTCGTCTTGCTGACATTTTAAAGTGCCAGGACTCAAGGTAGAGCTTATGCAAAAATGCACTTCCCGCCGCACATTAAACCCGAGCAGTGCTTTGAATAATTTTTTTTATTGTGTCAGATATCGGTAATTTGAGAGAGATCGATGACAACACCAGCTCACGACCTCAGTAAGGCCACGAGCAGTAGAAATTATGTGGTGGGCACAGTCGCTTTATAAAGAAGTAAAAGGGTCATTTTTATTCAGAAAAATGTGCTGAACGTATAGAAATATGCATTAGTGACTTAGGGATTAGCCAAAGTCTGCATTTTTAAGTTTTTCTGTCTTTTTTTATGGGTTGACACTGGTCATTCATTTCTAGCCACGGGTACATATTTTTTCAGTCTCTTATTCCATAATATGATATATTGGCATAAATTTTTCATCAGGTAGTAATGCGATTACTGTGTCTTTCTGGCACTGTGGTTTTATCAGTCCTCAAGCAGTCCAGAGGATTCTGTTACTGTGCGGAGATCTATACGGACGATGACTCTAGCTGGCTTTAGGCGCCGCTGCATACGCTCTTTACGCAGCCATAAAAGCCACTGAAGGAGGGACGCATCAAAAGCCAGTAGAGTCAAGTTGGTAGGATGCTGTGGAAAAGCCACTTGTGTATTTTAATTGGGCATTTTGATCTTCTCTTTACACTCTGCAATGGTTTGAGTGGAACAAACTGCTTTAATCTCATCACGTTTGTTGAAATGTTTGGTTACAGAACACATGCTATATCAGAGGTGCAGCAGTGTAATCTATCACTACAAGAACAAACCTCTGAAGCAATTAGACTCACACATGCATACCTACATTTATTTCATCTCTTTGCACTTTGTATGCTTTAAATATTAAGTGTAGTGTAACTTCAGACCTTTGACCTGTCTGAATGTTCAGACCGCCGTATTAGTCATAAGTGATATTCATACTTTCCACAACGTAAGTGCTACCTGACCCATACCCATCAGCACTTGAGAAAAACATGTTTCCTCACAGAGTCTGGAGCTACTCCCAGAGGAGGCTTCAATAAACATAACACCACCACTTCACCCCCGAGCCACATATCTTTCATTATTCATTATTTTGTCTGGCCTCTTTTTTCAGTGACCAGCGAGGAAGAGGCCCGTCTGAGGGCTGAACCGGCAGGAAAACTGCAGGTGTCCCCCACCCCCCCCTCCCTACCCCCAAAGAGCAGGTGAGCCATGGGGGTCTCTGAGGGAGATAGAGAGAGGGACAGAAAGAGCCAGCCAGACGAATCCATCGGAAGCATGTTTAATTGTCGCTGAATTCCCTGTTGGTGTGACTTTAAAAAAACATCCACAGGAAGAGAGCTGAGATGTTCGGAAAACATTTAGTGGATCAATATGCTGGGGAGAGCTGAGACTGTGTGCTCAGGGACCTGCTCAGATCCTTTGCAGGTGGAATACTGTTACTCAGGCTAAAGGATCGCCCTGTTCAGCATATTCCTGTCCCCGACTCAAATGCACATTATTGTTGTGACGCAAGAAGCGAGGATTTGTGTTGTTGACGCGTGAGCAAGAACAAATTAGTATGTAAAATTCTCTTACTCTTCTTACCTTCTTTCAGCATTCCCACTTTGAGGCATTTCATAAAGCGACAGGCCTGACACGATTTGCGTCTCCGTTTCGTGATCTCACACTCATTTGTGGCGGGACAGCTGTATTCTATGTTACCTGGTGAGAAAAAAAAAAGAAGAAAACGATCAGTTATCGCTACATCACAATATCGGGAGTAGACACAATGGCACAGAAACGTCATGTGTGCAGGTTGTGTCTCGGCAGGAGGTGTGTTGTGGAGGTAAAGCTCCAACAGTCCTTGAGGACCCATGAGTGGACGCCACACTGGACCAATGCTAAATTGGCCTCATTAATTCTGCGTGAGGCCCCTCAGGGCACAGGACGCGGGCCAGTCCCCCTGCGCTCGGCAGGGCCTGCAACCACCGCAATAGCCGGCGTGAGAGGCAGACGCGCTGCCCCAGACCACTTTACATAATACTCCCAGAGACCCAAGCCTGTTGTTACCACTGTTACTACTGTTGACTATTTACATAGTGTACAGGCTAGAGGCTTATGCATTATTCAACCGTAGGGTCTGATTCCAGCAATGAAGACGACTTCCTCGGCTGACAATAAAAGAGCCCGTTCCGGTACGGTCTAGCATTAGCAAAAGAAAGGGTAGGATGTCTGAGGCCACGCCGTCGTGCCCCTCAGTTCCCTACATTTTACTGTATTCAGGGGGTTTTCAATAAAGGGTTGGAATATAATGGGGGCTCCTGCCCAGGAATTTAAATCATCCTTGTGCTGAAAGCTTTTGACATTGGCATTTTTCTAAACTTTGGCTCTTTTTTTTTTTTACTTTTAAATGTTTAATCAGCCCAGAAAAAAGGGAGTCCTCTGTTCAATCAAGATTTACATTCATTGTAATTAAAGTGCACTTTTACCCACTTATGCATAGACCTCGTCATGCATGGACCAGATGAATAATTTTAATTGAAAGAAGGAATCCTACATTATGATTACATGAAGCCCCTCCACATCTCTGACCCTCACTCCACGTGGTAGCATGGAGAAAACAGAGAGCTGCGTATTATTCCGCTGGCATTCCTCTACTAGCCCTCTAACATCCTCTGACAACTTATGCAATTATGTTAACATTATTGGGCAGATCAAGCAGAGGGTCCCAAGATGTTACAAATAATTAGAAATTCCTCCTTATATCTGGGGTAGAGATCATTATGCTAATTCTCATCTCTTTGGGACTGGGGTAAATAAAGGTGTGAGGGAAGCGGCTGATGAGCTCTGATTGTCTTTCCTCTGTCTGTTTTCTCTGTTGTCATAGCAGAACAAGACCATAATCTTCCGAGCCATTTCCCATATGAAGGCAGGAGGCAATCAGTGTGCTGTGAATCAGTTCATGGAGGTCTTTTATGGTTGCTCTTCTCATTACACGCTAACCATTGGGCAATCTGCAAGGACACAAAGTAGCTTTTCGATAAGCTTGCAGATTATTTGGAAATCTGATAAATTCCTCTGAATTTATTCCCTTTATCAATCTCGGGAACACCTCGAGGGTCCAAACGTGCAGATTTGTTGCTGGTTTGCCGTCCAAGCCAGCTGGGTTTGACCTGCGCGTCCCTGAGGATGCTCAGGTTCCTCCGCACCTCCCCTTCCCTTTTTCAAGGGTGCCGAGGACACGTGTGCGGAGCCCACCTGGCGGATAGCTAAGACGGCGAGCGCTCTGATACAGAACGCACCAGAAACGAAAAACAAACATGCGCTTATGCATCGCTCTGTCCACCTGTCCCGTCAGAGCCGCTGCGCGTCTGATGTCCTGTCACAGGAGGCTTGTCGTAGCTCAGTGCAGCGAGAGCGGTGGATTAACTATTTTTTCATCTCCGTGTTGGGTTTATATTTAGTCGAGGACGGTTTGGGTACCTCTGTTAGCTAATCTACAATAACATCCTTGCAATATAAAGAACAATTGCTCTTAAATGCAATGGCGAAATGCGATATGGCTCCAGTTAAAACCAAAGAGAAGATAAATCACGTTCCGATGTAGAATTTTACTGTAAACCTGTCATTCAGAAATGATTCCCGGCCTGTTGACCGAGCCCAGTCTCACTTTCAGAGATGAAGAACGCTGGTGGGGACCCCTTTAACCAGAGGCCCCTGCTCAGGTTTATCTGTCTTTAAAAAGGTTATGGTTTGGTAACCAATAACATTACAGCGTGAGGCAGAAGAAAAAGATTTCCCTCCTTCTACTCTTGATAAGTATCTGTCTCAATCTATTTTATGGCTTTTCAGGACCCATGCCAGGGCACAGAGGGGAAAGTCAGGTCTTGTAAGTAAATTACAGTAAAATGGCAGGTATTTCTCATCAAAATCTAAACTGACTTTTACAGGCTTACTGTCAAGGTCTATTACTTCATATAAAAGGAGGCCACTGAGTTCAGTTGGTTTTCAAGCAATTTTACACTTGGGTTCAAAATGGGAAGAAAACAGGGTTCAATAAGGGATTTATGCTTTTGATTGGTGGGGCACGTGAGGTGCAGGAATGGCAGGATGATTAGGGAGCTATGAACACAGGAGCATTCTGGGATAGATGGAGATCCAAGTTGACATTCATTTGGGGCCTGGCCTTGACTAATGCAACTATCTCCACGCAGAGGTTCAAGGGGCTTTTCAGTGGATGAATAGGTGACAGAAGATGGATCTTTTGTGGGCTTCTGTTGAAAAAGGAGGGTCATCGGCTGAAGACGTGCGAGCTGAGGAAGGAAGTGAAGCGAATAGGAAATTTTCCAATGAATAAAAGGTACATAAATAAATGCATGGCTACTACATATCACCATATTCAAAATAATTATAAATCTAAATATGGCAGTGATATCACAAGGTGAGCCATGTACACAGTTAACATTAGCACGCCGTTGGCCCCAAGTGCTCTAGAACGAGGTGATAAAGAGCAGAAAAAGACAGCTCCTTTGTTTTTGTCTCATTAGAAAGGGCTGTCTCACACTCCACCCTTGACTGCCTCGTTATTCCTTTAATTAATCAGTTCTCATCAACCCTCTCATTCTTTCAAGGGCTCCACATTCAGCCATTTACTGCCGCTCTCCCCCAGCAATCCTGCGCGTGTGTCTTTTTATCATTTTGGAAGGATTTCACCCCCCCCCCCCCCAAAAAAAGTCCCTGCGTCCTCCTGCCGTCTCTGCCTGGGACCCCTGTCTGATTATTATGCCATTAAGCCTCTCCTCCTCTCCTCTGAAAGAGCAGCAGGGTCCCTCTCCAATCTAAAGAAGTCCTGGGTTTTTTCCCTCCTTTCCTTGAAATTACCCGGCGACGCGTGCCTGAGTTTCTAATTGGCATGCCCGTCCCCAGAGACGCTCCCCTCCCTTCTTCCTAATGAAAAGCCTCGGCCTTAATTACACTTTCCAAACGCTGATTGTTATTGACAAAACTCCTGTGGCTCGGACAAACGACGGCAGATTAGCTCCATTACAGGCAGCCCTCCAAGAAGAGAAAGAGAGGGATTTCAAATCGACAATGGAGAGTGAGGCAAGAAAAAGAGGGTCTTTCAATCTTTCCCATGTACCTTTCTCCTAATTGTTCGGGCGGGCGAGTGCTCCACTTAAGACGTCTGTTTCTCTTCTCGGCCTCTTTACTGTTTCATTGTGTTGTAGTCGGTGCATTTTTGGTGTGAGGACAAAGGCCCTGTTATGTTACTTGGGAGAAAATATTCATCTTTTGTCAATAAACAAGGCTGCTAGCGGCAGCAAGGGTAAACAGAAGGATTTGGCCTAATGCTTTTGTTTGCCCGCAAAAGGTACATAGACTGTCAAAGCCGATAGAGCTGGGAGGTCCAAAATCAACACCTATCATGCCAGGCTGGCCTTCATGTAACACCTGCATTTGTTCCTTGTTCAAAATTAAACTAGAAATAATGAATAGCGGTGCTAAATCACATTCCTATTATCTTTAAACCCTCTCTAATGTTACCAGACTGTCACCCTTTGGCCCGGTTCACCTGTTTTCTCCTAAGCTGACAGGGTTTAGACCTGGGCAGCTGTGCACGTTTTTATTTTTCCAGGCTCAAAAATACCTCCTCCTGATTAATCTGGAACGTGGAGCACAGCCTCACAGAGGGGGGGCTTTCATTGCCTCTCTAATGAGATGCTGTGATACATGGTGCCTCCCGGATAGCCTGTCGCCCCGTCGCCCCTCCCACATCGCACCATGGAACGCCAATTGGGACAGAAATAATAAGGAAGCGTGTTCTCTGGTGCCCCGACGCACCCCCAAGACATCTGGGTGAAAAAGCCGCTCCACCCAAACACATCTGACCTTTGAGTGATGATGTCATCTCTGTGTTTAAAAGTTATCGATTTAACTGCATATTCAGGCGACCTTCTTTTTTTTTTTATCTCAGAAAACACGCCGCTGCTGCCTACATCGTAACGTGCTGTGAGTATGTTTTTGTGTTTCTCAGAGGTCAAAGGGCTCTGGTGTAGAGGATGTTTTTATGTCATGTATTACAGCATCATGGGATGAAATAAGTCAGTACTCAGTGTTGGTCGGGTGGGGGAGGTAAGAGGGAAAATACCTTGGATTGTCCTTTTAAAAAAGGCTTTGCAGGCCTCACAAGAGGCCACGCCATAGTGATACCCCGAGGCTATATCTCCACAGACCAGGCACAGCCTCTTGGGGAGGGAGTTCAACATGTATTCGCACTTTATGGACGAGTCCTCCATGATGGTGCTGGAGCAGTCGTCATATCGTTTACGGCAGGTGCTGGCGCCGAGCCCGCCGGGGGTGAACATGGGAGGGGAGTCCAGGCCGTTGGAGTGACTGTTCATGGTGCTGACATAGCCGCCGCTGGCGTCCGAGTTGCCGCTGGGGCTGTGGTGGCTGACCGTGTCGATGACCGAGGAGGGGCTGGACGGCTCCGTCTTGATGTAGGACCCACAGCTGGAGGGCAGGTGCCGGTCATCAGCGGCCATTCTATTCAGTAGCCTGGAAGAGATGTGAGGAGGAAGAGACGAGGAAGATTAGCAGAAGAATGAACCTCAGCAAAAAACATGCTAGAAATTAGATAAAATGCTTTCTTTACACAGACAACTGATAACATATAAAATAGTCAAGTCAAATTCCAAAACAAAGCATATCTATAGATTTATTATTTATGTTTTTCCTTTGTGAGTCACTTTCTTTATTGTTCTCCATCCCAGTGTGTCCTAACCTTGACTGAACCAGAGGGAGGATTGTAAGTGCTTCATTAACCACACGGCACAGCAGCTGGGAAAGTGCTCCCGTGTACGGATAACACACACGTACACCGTGCACGTCCACACACAGGTGCACCAACACGCCACAGAAGGAAAGACAGTCAAAGAGAGATGCTGATAAAAGGAGAGGGAGACAGAGCACTCAAATAACCACACACACACACACACACACACACACACACACACACACACACACACACACACACACACACACACACACAGGAGTCTCTCTATAGTTTAAAGAGCAGACTGGACCTTGGCTTGTCTCCTTGAGTCAGCAGTCAACCAAAAGGAAACATGATGGTAAGATATTGACTTTTTCACTGTCTGCCTAATAACTGTGTTTTGGAGAACATGCAATATGATGCTACAACACAAGCCGCCTAAAGTGCACAAAAAGCACGCCTTCCTTTTTGATATAAATCTATATCAGTCCAACCCTATAACCCTAACTTTAAATTGTACTAGCAGAACAACACAAAGAAAAAAGAACAACCAAAAAAACATTCCTGACTCCAGGACTACTGGAGGTGCAGGACAACTGTGTGTGGTGGAGATGCAGGGTGGATATAGTGACGTCTCGGGGTCAAGGCGAGGCCACAGGCGTACGTACACACATCCCTTTGCATTAGGCATCACGGAGGGGGTGAAAGGTCACTTGCACTTGCTTGCATTAACAAAATTGCACCTTGCATGGCTTATGCAAATCTAGACAGGGGCTCATCGTGAATGGCAGCAGACAGCCCAAGTTGTGCCTTAGCACAGGAGTAGCATTAGCATATTGCCAACTAATGGCAATATTTACATATTTGATACCATAGTTTACCATCAACGCATGAAGATTGGGAGTTTTAGTATAACCTGATTGGATGGTCGTTCTGAGAGCGCTTCAGAGGAAACTGGAAGACACAGACACCGTGTCCCCTATCGGCCGGGCAGCCTTCTGCTCTCTGATTTAATTGTGAGGGTGGGTGACGGAGGGGTTGGTACCCAAGGGTCAGCGGGTCAGCCTTATTTTCTCACCCTAGCTTCCTAGGCCCAGGAAGATGGAGGTCAATGTGTCAAATTAAATCTCATTCCCAGGTTTCCTTCCCCGCTGTCATGTATATTCATTGGAGCTCCAGGTGCCGACCACTTCTGGAAATTTACAAAAAAGGTTAACTGCTAAAATAAATAATAAAAAAATGCCCCCTGTTAAAACGGTTGACCTTGTGCAGTCAGCCCTCGGCTGAGCACTCTAGAAAACGCGCAATATTAAGCCTTTACTATATAAAACCTAAAAATATCACGGTGCTAGACTTTCCTTTACCACCATTGTTGTAGCTATTAAATCAAGCAAAGCGTTTAATGTTGCTAGCAAGCATGGATTCAAAATTAAGTTTTTTTTTTGTTTTTTTTTTTACACATTCTTAAATGTCCGTGCAGTCTGAATTAAAAAAAAAAAAAAAAATTCATGCTGTTCTAAAACAGAACTCGCTGCTGTTGATAAGGAAAGCAGATTGCATCCTCGTAGATGAATGCACAGCTCCGTGTTTGTCTGCTATATGTTCTGCGTTTCAGATGGATATGAGCACCTGTGTGATAGGGGCACTTGCACTTGGCTTATTAAAGGCAATATATTAAAACGCAGGCGCACAAGATGGTTCCATTTAGCTTTTATTTCACAAATTCAGAGTGAGCTTAACCCCGGTTCAAAGGCCACCTTCAGGGTGACACTTAGCATAATTGCATAAGTGTCTTAACTGTTTCGCCTCCAGCTCCGTGTGGTCATCTATAATAAATGTTCTGTCTAGAACCATCTTAACTCATTGTGCTATGACACTTTATGCCACGGCTATGCGTGTGCTTTAAACAAGCCTGTATATATTGATTAATGACACTAGGGGAATACTAACCACTTGAACCTGATGGATTAATCAAACAGCCTAAAATATTTCAATAAATATGAGTAATCTCTAACGAGACAGTTCCAATTTAAATGTAAAACTACAATTGTGAGGCAACATGAATTATGAACATTAAATAATTTGACAGCAGCAATTGTAATAAATAATTCAATATGTGGAGCAGGTACTAATTAGCTTGTGGGGTCCACAGTAAGAGCAGATAGGAAAGGGTTTCCGCCGGGCTGGCAAGATCATGGAAATCTTCAGCTTTGTCCCGCTTCCTTTCTCAATGAAAGTATTTTCCATTCTGCTCCCTTGCTGCCCAAAGAAGCAGTGCTCATCTAAAATAGAGTACCACTCCTTCTCTGTTCTTCCTCCTTTTGTTCCCTTTGTACCGATCAAAATTCATGCTGAGTCGTGGGTTACGGGCCTGCAAACGCACACTGGGCAGTTTGGTTTTAATCTGATTCCACCTGGCCCCCCCCAACGGAATTTCAGATCCTTAATATCATTCCTCTGGTACTGCTGCGACCAGGATTAGCTGTCCTAATGATCTGGCAGCTTGTCTTGCACTTGCTGTTCCTTCTGAGAGAAGAACCGTGGAGTTCGTTCCCTCACATCTCAGCACAGCGCTTGCCTGCAAGCAGGACCGTGAACATTCCGTGTCCCTGCTGAGGTGTAGAACATTCAGGATCTAATTGAGCCAATTTGTAAGTATTCCTACGCTGAGTCTCCTACTGCACTTCAGGAGATCACGGTTCTTCTCCACTGTTCTGTGGAGAAACGCTCCACTCTTTCAACTCTTCCATACACGGATCACAAATCTGCGCTTGATCTTCGACTCCATAATTTTTATTGCCCTTTTCACTCTGGAGGCCGAAAGACGACGAAAAACCCAATTTTGCAACGTTTGCTAACCTCATCCTGGAGTGTCACATTCCTGGTCCGCGACAAAAATTGGGTGAATGCAGGGGAAGGGGTGGGAGGAGGAGGCAGGGGTCGACATCTGCGGGCGGGGTGATGGTGATATCAGATGCCCTGGTAGGGGCAGTTCTTTCTAGAGGGGCCCTGGGCGATGTGGCCTGATAAGCCACTGGCCCCAGAGTCAGCGCTGGTAGGACGAACTCAATTAGCTCCTAGCAGACCTCCGCGGAGCCTGGCTCGGTTTCCCAGCGCAGACAGAGAACCCAGTGGCAGCCTGCGCGTTAACCTCTCCTCAAGGGGCCGAGGCTACCTCTTACTCCTCCAACGCACAATCAAGGACTCATTTTTTTCCCAGCACCACAGACGCCACACTGAAATTCTCAAAAGCCAAACTAATCACAAAAATACACGTTGGAGTGTGTGTGTGCCATCAAGGGTGCTTTGTGTTCGCTCCCTCAGGGGAATACGTACATGAAAACCTGACTGAGGCTCCGAGCGCGAGATGGGGATGGGGGGAGCGGATCCCAAAATAAACCTCAAATTTGGAGGATGGCTTTTCGGCTAACTGGTTCTAGGTTAATGGCCATCGAGGGAATACGGACAAAAAGGCTCTTGGGGCAATACAAGTGATGCCCGCAGTGGTCTGGGTGTTTGTATTGCAGATGGAGTATGAATAATGGAAATATAGCAGGGGAGTGTTTAATGTGGATCAGCTGAAGGCAAAGCTGCCGTTCAATAGGGACCAATTTTAACCTATGACAGAGAGGCCCTTAATTTTGGAATTTCTTATTCATTAGTCATGCTGTGCTCTGGCAGGAGGAGGACGGAGCTGGGGGTGGGGGGGGGATCAGAGGAGTAGGGAGGGCTCTTGTTATTAACAGATATGCCAGACACTCAGAGAAGCTGACAGAGATTTATGATGTGCAAATCTATGGCGGCAAACAAAAGGGAAGGGATAGAAAAACAGGAAAAGACCAAGTAAGCGATACATGGAGGGAGAGAAGAGGGAGAATGCTGGGTTTATTATACCAATGAGGAGAGAGGGGCCTCAGATCAATAGTCCATAGGCTACGGGTCCGTACAGGGTTACCAGTGGAGGGACCGTACTGCTCCGTGGCCGGGGCAATTAAGTTTTTCATTCTCCAGCAGAGGATTATATTTAGCTGTGAAGCCACTGTAGTCTTTATAAAGCCATGAGCTCACTCCAGTATGACAACATGAGCCGCGTGCTGCAGCAGCAACGCCAGATCACGCCGGCCAAGAAGCAGATCACATCTATTGATCCCCTTCTTACTCTTTCCTGTTTGAGACGCTGCTGGCAGGAAGGAGAGGCGTTCTGATAGTGCTGTCGGTCTGACGTAAACTGTCTGGGCTGCACCGGCCACACTCCCTTCTTGGTAAAGATATTTCAATCAAATAGTTTTAGTTGCTGTGGCCTAAAAGCAGCTTGAATAACTCTAATCAAGAATGACTAAAGTTTTGAAAGTTGATGGCGATTAACAAGCTGAATGCTCAATGATCTGTCCTGATCTGTCCTTGATTTCCTTTCCTTTTATTATTCTATGCTTCTTAGATTTATATTTGCACATACCTGTTATAATAAATTAATAGTCGATAAAGGTAAAAATATATATATATATATTTTTCGAAAGGGTTAAGGCTATTTAACACAGTCCACTGTAAATCAAAGGTTTAGACACAGTGAGTGTGTGTTCAGCAGGACAGAGGCACGGAGCCATGCATGAAATTACTTCATTAATCTTCCTCTGATAGGCTCTTCTTGTTTGGGGGGGGGGGGGGGTCTATACCTGCTAAACAAAGAAGCCATCTTGCTTCCATCATTTTCACAGAAAGAAGCAACAAACAAATTAGCATGCACAACCACGCGGCAGAATAAAAATTTGATTTTTTTTTTTATCATTTAAGTTCAATCACATGTCTTATATGACGAGACCATTACGCGCCACAATTTCACTCAGATTTATACGCTCATTAAGCGTTCAATTTAAACGGCTCCAAACTGAACTAACTCACAACACAACAGGACTTTTTCCGCCACAGCAGCAGTGCGCACACACACACACACACACACACACACACACACACACACACACACACACACACACACACACACACACACACACACACACACACACACACACACACACACACACACACACACACACACACACACACACACACGCGCGGCAGCAACAGCCTCCAGCCTTTTACAGGCTCATCTCTACCAGCTGTCACACATTTCCCATAAATAGTGCTGGTAATAAAGAGGCAGGTGGGCCCGACTGATTTATACGCTTGTGTCCACCATCACACCGTTCAGGAATAATTAAACTCTCTGAATATTCCCTGATATAAGTTGTCTCAAGTAAAAAGATAAACATGCACATCAGACATTCATGTGTCCCTGATCGTACTGGGAGGGAAGATCTCCCAGTGACAGGTCCAACACACACACAAACACACACACATTTTAAAATCAAGATGTTATGTAGTCTGCTAAAATGACAAACATTTATAAATAATGATCGTTTTGTCGAGCGAGAGGTTCTGATTTGCAGGAGTGGGATTGAACATAAATGTCCCCTGCACCGCGACAACATGAGGGCTCCATATTTGACGTGGCAGAAGAGAAGCAGATATATCAATAAGAAATTATGTTCAGTGCGCAGAAACGGGCCTGAAGTGGCGCCGCGTTACTGGCTGGTTACTGGTAACATCTGCTTCCCTTGGGCAGATAAGGGATGAGTGACAGGCAGGCCCATATAACAGCAACTGTCACCATGGAAACAGTGTCAAACTTGCAGACTGGGAGCTTTGTACACGTTTTAATACTACCCTGACAAATAAAATTAAAAACCATCAAATTTAAGACGTGCGCACGGCTCCCGGCGGCCAGGAGGACTTGATCAAGCCGTCGGTGGGAACCAGAGAGCGACTGTGACGGACAGTTTCCATATTGATTTCATAAATAAACAAAGCTAAGCATCGATCCTAATGTTATTTTGCATTTCAATTACTGCTACAAAACATAACCTTCAAACAACTGGCCGCTCAATATCAATAGCCTTTCCTGATAAACGCTCGTATAGTTGGGCGCATAATGTGAACATGTGGGAATGTGAGAATCAACAACTTCTCTGGCTTAGTTTTAAAAGCCGCAGTGCTGTTGCGATCGCAAACTTGATGTGCAACCCCCCACCCCCCCTGCTGATTTCTTCAGTATTTCCCCGTGTGCGTTTGCGTCGTACGCGTGTGCATACATGCACGTGTGGAAATGAGGAGGAGCCCTTCAGTGTTAGAGCAACAGGAAGAAGTGCTGACGCACCGTGTCACTGATAGCACTCTGCTGCCACAAGGGCATGAGAGCCCACATAGGCTAGCATTATCCTTCCAAACTAATGGACCCGGTTATTTTTAAACAGATTCTCACACTGCTGTGGAGGCGTCCAAGGTTACAATGGATGAAAAAGCATGGGGATGCAGGCCCGGATGGTTGGTGCAGGTGGTGGATGTTGAGAAACATGAAAATTAAGGCCCGACATCAGATGAGGAATAATTGTAGCGTGAGCTACAGAAACAATGTAGGATATCACAAAGTAAAAGTGAATGTTGCGTGCTATTGTGTTGCTAGAAAGTATGGAATTTAAAGGGTGTGCAGAAAATAATAAATTGGACTTTAAATCTAGAGAAGTGAAGAAATGATAGCGGCAGCTCCACAACAGTTAGCGTGACTACCTCTGAAGCTACAGAACAATGAACATCCAGAGAATGTCAATACACTCTGCATCCCCATTTGGCCTGGACTAACATGCTCCACCCTCCACCCACTCTGCCTGAGCGGAGCGACATATTTACAGTGAAAGTAATGATACTAGATACCAGAAATGAGAGGACTCCAGCGCGGCCAGTGGACTCAGGAATCTCTCTAATGAATTTGACAAGAAAGCCCTGTTGGCACAAGGAAGAAGGATTCAGAGATGAGTGACATTTTAAAAACAAAAGCTTACCAACACCTCCTAAAAGCACTGCTAAGATGAGGAGGGTGGGAGTGGGACAGGTGGGCTGGCTGCTCAGCTGGGCTGGATGCTGCAGTTACAGAAGACCCCAGCTCCCGTCTCATAGCGGGGCGGCCGCGCTCGGCCAAGAGCCTCTTCTGGTAATGTATTCTGAAACCAAATTACCGTAAGCTGATCCCATCTGGACAGTGTCTGTGCACGACCGCTTTGGTTACCCACCGCTGCCTCTAGCCTGTGATAGCATCTCGATGAAGACAGCAAAAATCTGATTAACCTAATAACAATGAAACACTTGGTCAAAGAGCAAAGAGCTTTTAACTTAAGATCCACTAATGCAATTCCCTCGCCTTGTTCTCCCAAACCTAATAAGAAACAGACGGACTCCTGTGAGTGTTTGCAGGCTCTAATGCAGCAAGCTGGGAATAAAGTCAAATAAATTGAAATCTAATTCATCAAGGGCTGCAAACTTCCGTCTGTTTTGCTGGGCTGGGGTGGGGGGGGGGACCATGGAAAAAGCTCATATTACATGAAAGGAATCTGGATGGCTTTGTTAGTTGAAAGCAGCAGCTCTGTCTGAGCTCAAGGAAAATGAGGGTGTTGATGGAACATTTAGAAGCGGAGAGAAGTCACATCTCAATTTACCGCCGCTCAGCGTGCGTACTCCAGCGAGCACAGGGAAAACTCAGACTGACAAGGCTCAGCACAGGCTGAGAGGGTGGAATCGCTGCTGCGACGCAACACCAGCCAGACGCCTGTCACTCGTCCCGCTGCGGCTACCGAGGCCAATTGTGAGTCAGACAAGTCCAGCTAAAGTGATTAAAAGTGTAATGAGTCCCAATTTACAGTCAAAGAATAAAGGATGGCACTTGATCAAAAATAGAAGAGGAGCGTCTGTCTGTTCCAGAGGTAACTGTCCTCAGGTCAGCCTGCCCCAGTGATTCCAACACTGCTGCGCTAATTACAGGGAGAATATACGTCCCACTGATCCTCTCACCAGAGCATCACGGCCACATCCAGCCTAGTGTGAGGGGCTGAAAATACGGCCGAGAGCCACCGCGGGAGCACAATTAACAGCAGAGAGATCCCACTAATAACAGCGTAACTACAGGGACATGTCATCAGGACAGTGGCAATTTATGGATTAGCATTACTATTGCAACAGGCCAGATTTATGTCCAAAACTAAAATATTTATAAGATCAATAAGCTACATAAGATGTTGAGGTATATTGTAAATCACTGAATTATTGACTGAATTATTATTTATAGCAATATAAGATGCAACTCATTGTTGTCAAGTGTAATTTTATATTGATCAATACTGTCCAATGAATCATTTTGTAAGTGCACATATACATTAATCCTATATAGATGAATTAATCACTGAAATATCCAGCATGTGCTCGCCGAATTTTGTGCTCAGTTAAATTGTAACTCAGTTTCAGAAATCTGAGCTGATAAATATATAAAACAGACTTTAACATAACAGTTGTTGAATAGCTGTTATTCTTTTTGAGATCAGCATGAGGAAATTTATTGGAAAGGTCATGAACACAGCAACAGTTAATGTTTTCATTACTATTAAATACATTAAAGGAAGTTGCCATTGTGTACAAACAGGATTTAAATCTAAACATAAATGATTATATAGAATAGAATAGACCTGCCTATTAAAGAAATTCTTTCTGTACAATATACAAAATAAACAAAAAGTATTAGAAAATATATTTTGCGACAGAAATACACTGTTACTGGCTTTTTAAAAAGTGTTTTGTATTAATGGGCATTTAAAGGGAATAAGTTCATGTTATTATTGAAAGGAGATTACCCTGCATAACTTTAAAATATTGTTTTTAAATGTTTAGATGTAATACAATTTCTTAAAAGATCTTATTTACGACACTATGAATATATTATGGAAAATATTTTTTTAAATGGATTAACTAGAGTCAAAACAACTCAGAAACAAGCAATTATTTACATTTTGTGCTTTGAAATCTATTTTCAGCTTTTTAAAATCACAAAATCATTAAATATTGCTGAGGGATTGGGAAGGTTTTACAAAGTCCACATTAATTTAACTTTGAACAGAGAAGAATTGCATTTAAATGTTGAATTGGAAAAAAGAAAAATTAATAGATGTCAGCTAACAGGCAGATTTAACAGACACCTCAACAGTTTTAAATATTAGATTATCCACGAATTCCAACTATCTTATCACATGTTTCTCATTTGATGGGGAAAACCTACAAACATATTAGAAAATATCAACGTTTTTTTAGATTCGGACTTGGACATTAATGGTAAACAACCCTGCTTTAGATCAGGATTTTTACAGGCTAAAGGAGAACATAAGAGAGCAAATGAATACGGAATTAAAAAGGCGATTTATCCTAAAAAATAAAATAAAACAAGTAAATAATGCCAGCAACTTAAGGAGCTTTTTGTACTTGATCAGTGGATTTCTGGAGTGGGGGTGCTGTGTGAAGACTCAGACTGACAGCAGTCAGGGGCGGAGGGGGCAGCTCGCCTGCGTGTCTGCCTGGGACAGACCTGCTCAGCGAGGTTCCCCGCTCCCTTAAATATTACCGCAATTCATCCCATCCAATTCCAGAGATTCACTCTAATCTCATCTCCTTAAAAAAATATTATAATTGCGCCTGGGTGGCCCAACCTCAAACAAAGCTATCAGCAAACAGCCTGCTAACCCGAGCGGACAGGGGGAGTCCTTCAGTGCAGGAGAAGAGAAAAAACATTACACCCTTTTTAGAAACGTGGGTGAAATCAATCAACCGTGCTCTGAATGTAGAGGCAGGATATAAGAAGCATTACCGCGGCAGACTTTTGCACCTGCCCCCTCCCAACGCAGCTCCGAACTGATTTAAAACAATAACGGTCCGAAAAAGTGTGAGCGGAAAAGAAGATCGGGGCAAAGTTCTGGGAAAGAAGGAAGGAAAAACTACAAAAGGAGTTTTGAAAATGGCAGGAAATGACAGTAAATGAAAGCAAGGCAAGAGAAATGAAAGAGAATCACAGCAGAGGGATTAATAAGAAATAAAGAAACAAGGTGCACCTACTGGTTATGATAGCTGAGAGGGTCTGGAAGGCAAAGTTCTGAAATGTCCATCAGTCCAGTTTTAGCATTCCAGGAATGAGAGGAAGAGAAAAGAGAAAAGAGTTGAGAGCCGCTTCTTCCCTAAATGACAGCACAGCAAACTCAGAGACAACGCTGCCAGAAAAGCCCCCGCAGCACCGCTCCCCCCAGCCTGCACAGGTATGTCGGCCTCTGATGAGTGGCTGCGTGTGCAGGAGCATGTGCGTGTTGTGTGTGTGCGAGCGCGTGTGTTTATGTATATATGAGTGAGAGAGAAAGTGGCCGAGTGTATGTCGGTGAATGTGTGTGTGTCACGGAAACACGCGGAGAGAGAAGAGGAGGAGGGACGGAGAGACAAGAGAGGTGAGGGGGGAGAGAGAACGAGAGGGGTGCGCAGGCAGCAGTGGGATGAGCGCGAAGATGGAGAGAGCATGAGAGCGGTGAGCGAGAGGAATGACTCTTTCCATGCTTGGGATAGGGCTCTTTAAGACTCGAGGGCTTGATGAATATGGAACAGCTGCTGTTGGCTGGCTCCGAGGGGCAGGACTTAAAGCGACAGAGGGGCCGGCAGAGCACGGAGGAGGAGGGATCCCAGCGCTCGCCTGCTCTGCACACGCACACTCACACACACACACACACACACACACACACACACTCACACAAAGGAGCCGTACAGACCCAGAGCAAGCGGCCGTTCCCATTAACAGCGGTCAGCTAGGTCGATCACAACATGTTGGTCTCCGTTGAATAACTAGCGTCGTGATGGTGCTCGTTGTTTTGGGAGATTTGGGACGTGCGTGCGCGAAGGTGCTGGGCTTTCACCAGTCAAACTTCATCATCTCCCTTTAAAAAGACATTTTAATAGCATCTAAGCTGTATTTCGCGGTCCTTTGGATCATGTCCTCCAACAGTGGGGGGAACGCTGTAGCGCTTCGCTGCTTCACTACAGAGACAAAAATAGAATTTTAAATGGACGGAAGCGGTCAAAGTCCACCATCACGCGACAAAGCAAACCTAAAATGAAAATAAAACGCCTTTCAAACGAACTCTTACGACACACATTGAGTGTGTATGATGAGCTCCCGCACTGTTGTTTCCACTGAGAAATCTTTCAGCACCTGTGAGACATGACCTCACACCATAAGTCATATTCTGGAAGCCCAGCGCTCCCTAAAGCGGCGTAAAATCCAGCCCTGTCTTCTGTAACCCCGGCATTAGAACCGCCTGTGTTTCACTGTTGATCGAGCTCAGTAAGAATGCCGAGAATGCAGATACCATTTCACAGACGGCGAGGGTCTCCGCGTTACCGTATCCTGACATTGGAAGAACAAAGCTTACCGTGGCATCTCAGTGGAGGTGCCGGCAGGCCGAGCGCGGCTGGCGCTCAGCTGAGCCGAACAGAACAACCTGTCCGCTTCTCCAAAACTCCCGAGGTGTCCGATGGTTGGTGAAAAGAGGGAACCAGACAGATTTGAGCGCGAAACTACGCGTGGCATTGCTCTGCGGTCCTCAATTTTCCCTGCTGCAGCAGAAGTGCAGCCCTCAGAGAGGATTCCAGTTCCATTTAACCGCTCACGTTTCTATAATCGATGCAAAAACATCACGCAACCCCTCATTGATCATCGCGGCCCTACTGATGTGCAGCAGTGGTGGGAATCGTCACGCAGCGTCTGGCCTCTTTCTCTGGTAAAAGCGTCCGAGAACAGTTGTCAGATTAAACGCTCGGTGGACAAAATAAATCCCAGCATATGATACAGGGATAAAACACATCTGTGGGAGGAAATCACACACTTTTACATCACTTCCATCATGTCATTGTGGTTTGGAGGCGAAATCTTTAAAATCAGAAGCGTAAAACTTTCCAACACAGCGGCACAAAACCCCAACAAACAGCAAAACTGCTTATTCAGCACTGGTTAATTCAGGGAGCCGTCAGCCATCACACGTCTGCAGGTTTTTCTCTGGCGTCTCCAGGTTTTCAAGCACCAAACACGCCGCCGCTGCTGCTATCGTTGATTCTCACCGGCTCAGTTATGAAACAAATCATGTGGAGTGACAGTTGGTTTGACAGGAAGGGATCCGATACAAACAAAGAATTGAGCCGCGCCGGGCGAACACTCGATCACAGGTGGCGTGAGGCGCTTGATGGAGTGTGACGAACGGGAGCAGCTCATTTATTCTCCAACTTTTGTTTGTTTGTTTTTTAATGATTGCGATTTCTAAAAAAAATGTTTTTGGAGCATTTGCATTCATCTCACACCTGCATGTATACCTGTGGGTTTGAACCTCACACGCACGCACGCGCACTATATGCATGATAAAACTAAATTGATTTCAAAAGTGGAAAAGACTAAGAAGTCTGGCTGAGAT
Source organism: Takifugu rubripes (assembly GCF_901000725.2). Taxonomy (NCBI): domain Eukaryota; kingdom Metazoa; phylum Chordata; class Actinopteri; order Tetraodontiformes; family Tetraodontidae; genus Takifugu; species Takifugu rubripes. The sequence goes on along the minus strand of NC_042286.1, from coordinate 9,723,610 downwards.
GTGAATTACTGTCAAATTATATCAAGATAAGAAAATGATGGAACAAATTCAATTACCGGAAGTTAAAATTTTAACATGATACCGGATTAATCTTCAGAGATTAAACACGAACTTTATATGACGTTTTTGTAAAGAGGCCTACATAAATTATTCCACCTTGCCAGTGGTCAACTAGTAACAATTCTTCCCAATATGTTGAGATAAATTCCAAATACTTTAACTCTGAGTACAATTTAAAGCTTAAATCAATAATGTGACGCGATGAAATTTTGCCCTCGCGGTTCCGCGAGCTCGGTCCTCGTGCACGCCGCTTCAATTAGCCACAGGTGCGTCGACACTAATTTCCAAATCGCTGGGGAAAAGGCTCTAAAGTTGGTGCGCCGTGCAAAGTGTCTGAGCGGCTGCTGTGGTGTACCTGACGCCGACATGACATGTCTCATCCTCGGCGGAGGGCAGCGCGGGGCAGACGTGAGCCTCCCGGTTGTTGAAGTCCTGCTGCCGGCGCCGGTGCTGCTGCTGGTGCCGGTTGGTGTGGCTCTGTGTGCCTGAGCGCGCCGTTTAACTCGAACAAACCACAGCCACACCGTCAACTCCTCCTCCGGTGCGCACCCAGTGGGTAAACCAAACACCCCCAACGAAATACGGTCTCCGGCGGAGTGAGGAGGGGGGTCGGGTCTAATTCAGGGGGGAAAGGTGCGATGCGTGTCGGTGAGGAATGCCAGAAATGTGACTTTAATGCTGCTGCATTCTGTGTAACTTTTTGTTCATGTATAATTTAGCTGCGTTGTTAAATTGTGTCCCATTTTCTCTGAATTACGAAGCCAATTTGATTTTTGTTGGGGGCCTATTTGAGTTGGAAATATAGATTGTCCGTACATTCTTTGGTTGTTTTTTTAGGATGTGGGGGTGTGAAATGTAATAAACCAAATGCTGCTTCCGGAAACAGCGTCAAAAGGGGGAAACTGATAAAATACTCGAGTTTATTTATGTTGGAGGCAATTGATTAAAAGGCTCTGGGAACGTGCTGTTTTGTGAAAGCTTTTTTCTCTTCATTTCTCTTCATTGACTGACTCAGCTGTGTGTGAAAGCAGCTGACAGCACACACACACGCGCGCGCGCACACACACACACACACACACAAAATCTATCACCTCCACTAGAGGGAGGGCTAACTCACAACAAGGACACCACGAAGCTGTAGCAGAATTTATTTATTTATCCCAGAGGGATGGTGTAATTTTTTTAAATGAATGAATGACAGCCTGGACGGAGACCGGCCTGCATCTACCAAACCCATCCATTACACGTGCGTAATTATTGTCCTTAATAGTTTAATTCACGCTGTGAGATAGAAAGGGGTTCCAGGCTATTGATGTAATCATTTCACTGAGGAAATTAAGTGACATTAAAAGAATGATATTGTCAACCCGAAAGTATCATTGATTCTTTTCGAATGCAATTAACCGCATTTGAAAATGGGCCCTGCACACGGCGCCACACGAGGAGCGCTGAGGATCACTTCATTTGTGAGAGATATAAAGACCAAATTATCCCATCAAAGAGAAAATCTATAAATGTAATGGCACGGTGCTTCAGCACCAAGGAACGACAACAGCGGGCCTGTTCAGCCGCGCTGGCAGGTGAACTAAACACCGGTGAGTGACTCTCAACAGCACAGGCTGAAGGAGTACGTCTGTTTGTGTGGTCCATGTTCTTTAAAAACATTTTCCAGTCTTTGTTCGTTGATGCTGCCGTGTGAAGTGACCACTTATAGAATACTTGATCCGCGCTTACAGTTGCATTAAGTTTTTAAAGCAATCTATGAAATAATAGGTATGTCTTTGTGGCTGTTCGAGTTAGCATTAGTGATGTTGGCGTACTGATTAAATAAATGATTCAAACATCTTATCATTAAATGATGACAGCTGGGAATAAAAGCAAGTGGTCTAATGTTGAGGACACTTCTTTTTTCTTTATTTCTGAAGCTGAGACGCTAAATTATCTACCGTATATATGATGGTCAATGTAAGTTGTGTCTGATAAAGCTGCCATGAGCACAGTTGCTATATGTACCAATAGTTTAATTGTCATATATATTACACACACGCTAGACATGACGATTAAAGGCTGCGTGAAGCATCAAAAATATACAGACCAAGGCCGGGTTGAAGCAGAGTTCTTCTTCCTGACTGATCTTCACTAACAAATGAGTGGAGATGCTGGCTTGTTACTCGAAAAAAACAAGCAAGACAAAGGTTTCATAAATGACATTAGCATAAACAGCAATAATTACATTATCGGTCTTGATTTATCAGCCTTTCCTGACTCTGTCAGGGTTTGGGTTAGTTCAGGGGAAATCAGAAATATGGCTGCTGCGTTCTGACTTCCTACTGATTATATTCCACAGGATTATTTTGTGGTTTCCTGACAACGTTTAAAATTGCAATACATTGTTGATACAGCACACGTTAAAGTGAATCGTTATTCTTTATCCTTTAAATACCAGTTTTTGATTAATTCCCTGAGCACTGCAGTGAGTTGTGATGGATTCCAACAAAAGCATGTTACAGGTCTCCACAGCTCCCAAACCCAATTACACTGTTGGTAATCCAGAGAAAAGGAATACAGCAAACACACACACACACACACACACACACACACACAGAAACATCAGAGGGGAGTACTAACATGATGTTCAGGCATCAGATGAATCAGGCATCAATCTCCAGTGGTGGTCAGAAATGCTGCATAATTCAGACCCAAACATTTTTCTTGTTGCGTGATTCAATCCGAGTCAGAGAGGTCTCTCCCTCTCTCTCTCCCAGCTCCATCCCTCCCCTGCCTAAATTTCATTTCGGGGACATCTTCCTGCCTTTACTCCCCCCCACATAAAGACACCGCTGCGTCTTCTCCCTCTTTGAATTTCATGTGCTGCAGCCTTTTGATTTACTTGCTTAACAAATATGGACAGGAGACCTAAGTGGTTTTTGAAATCTTCGAATGGACTTTGGAGAGCCTGTGCAGAGCTGGGTGACAACAGTCCATCTCTCTCTCTCTTTCTCTCTCTGAATGTGTGTGTGCTTGTCAACTTGTCTGTTTATGTTTATGTGTGTGTGCACGCACCTCCATGCTCTCCCAGAGTCCCTTGCTGGGAGATGGCAGCGCTCGGCTGAGCGGCAGTCTGGAAATGAGATAAGGATGTCTGATTCATAGGATCTGACAGGAAATCTATACTCTGCAATGTTTATAATCCAGCCATTACTACACAGCCAAATGAAAGAACAATAATCCAATCATTTACTCCATATTTACCTGAGGCAGATTCTCAGCTCTAAAAGCAAAGTGCATTGCAGCGGCCGCGGCTGTAAAACTACCGCTGATACGGCTGAGAGTGTGGAGGGGCATTTTTCAGCTCAGAGGGAGAGGGGGACATCAAGGGGGTGAGGAAGGACTCTCCTCCTGGGAGATGTGAGCGCACAGGCGCTTCACCTGCGCATGCTCAGACAGGTTAGGGGTCACTCTTTACTCATCATTAGGACCCCGCTGATTTATGGGTAACTTGCAAAAAAAAAAAGCAAGTCCCGTTTATGATATGTGGGGTTAATAGTGCAGGTGAGCCCTAAAACAGTTGGGAATGGAGCAAATTAAGTACTGAAAGGGCTTTTTTGTTGTTTTTAACAATGGCATCTGTAGTAAAAGAGATATGATGTATCCGTGTCACGCTGATCCTGTTTCAGCTATAACACAGAGCTAAGTAGCGGTAACGTCTGCCCCACAAGCATAGAGGAATTTTGATGGTGCGCTCTTGCTTATCATAGAGCCTTTCATGGACAGTATGCGCTGCTTTTCATTGTGTACGAGGGGGGAGGTTTATCTTATTTTGAAAAGTGAAGGGGGCCTGCCCTTATCTGTCAATAAACAGTAATTAGATTTTGTGGCCGATAGCGTCGATTGGTTTCTAATCTAGCTGTCGCCCTAGACGTGTGTAATTAAAATCCAGATTGATAAAGGGGCAGAAGCCCGCCCATGCCACCACTTCACCAGACCTTGCCCCCGACCCCTTCAAAACACAAACAAGGGAGAGATATGAGAGAAGGCCTGAGGAGAAAACTGCACTACCTATTGATCAGCTCTATCGGCCTTCCTATCTATGCCCTTTTTCCACAATGGAGGGCCTGGTACAAAGGTTCCCCACGTCAAGCTTCATGGCTAATCGCCGTCTGGGCCATTCTGTCCTGAAATATTGAAACAAAACGGAAAATGCATGTGTTTTTTTTTGTCTTTTCTGAAAGCCTAGGTGATGATTAAAGCGATATCTTTACCTCTAATGGGGAAAGTGTACCGTTTCTGCAGTGTTATCAAGTAAAAAAGACCTCAGGCGATACTGAGATGAGAGAGCAGCAGAGCATTTTATCTGTTGAACTAATGGGCCAGCGCACACGCGAACAAGGTCCAGACAAGCAGGCCCGCGCACGTGCACGCGGGCAGGTAAATGTTGAATGTGCGTCCTGGATTAAACAAATCGTGGGAGGACCTTCATGTCAGAGGGCTCCTGCAGAGAGAAAGATGTTCAAAAACACTGCCTGCAGACTTCACTGTCATCAGGGGCCACGCAGGCAGGCGAGTCAGGAAGAAAGGGGCCGCGCCGTCAAAGTTCCGCAGACAAAAGCAGAATGAAAGGCAGCGGAACGGTGGGAGAGGTGAGCGGGACGGGGGGCAGGCATCAAGCAAAGTGGCATCTGGCTAAGCGAGCTTGCGTGGCACCGTGATCATGACCCGCACCTCGGAGCGGCACCGTGACAGACGGAGAGTCTCACAGGCTGGCTGGCTGCAGTTTTTAAGCTGTAAAATGGAAAAGAGCGAGACTGCAGGTCTCTGACCTTTCCTGTCTGACACTGGTCATCTTCTATCATGTGTGAGGGCCGACCCCAGCGGTGAATGATGGCTCCATACACCCCCCCAGTTCCAGCACATAATCCATCTACTATATCAAAAACATAATAAATCACAAGTGTGTGAGTGTATGGATTTGAAAAGACGCAGCTGGGATAGGAAGCACAATTCCTGCTCTTATTTTGTCACTTAATTAAAGGGAAAGTTTCTGCAGGAAACGGTGCCCCTCATTTAGCAGGATTTGTGCAATTTCTTTGCTGTTATTGATTCTAATACATCAGTTTGGTTGAAGATCTTATTACCAAACGATGTCAATGTGCTGAGCAAACAACAAATCTATAAAAAGACGTCGGTAAGCTCAATATTGTGCTGGCTGCAATTTAAATAATTCACTGAATGGTTACATTGACAGTGTGTTATTACATTTCTGAATTAAAACATATTCAACATGGAAAAGTAATGGCGGGACACATAAAGCAGGAAATAAAGCAGTATCCACATGATTATATATTTTTAGAATGGTTTATACTGTCATATTCAGCCCATTTTAAGTCCAAGTCTACCCTTGAAAAACTTAGAACCCTCCTGGTTATAAAAAACCTTGTCAGCTGTGAATAAATGCAATTGTAGATCAGGTTCTCTTTCAGGATCTTCTTAAGAATGTCTTCTCTCCTGATAATAAGGCCCTCTCCCCCCGTGGTGTCACAACAGTGGAACGACCTTGTCACCGGGGTGCCATGTGTCACTGTGGGGGAACCCAGAGGGACGGAAGAGGGTGAACAGATCATCTCCCCACATAGCTTGTACCCGCGTCCTCCTCATCCAACCACCGGCCCAGCCCCGGAGAGGCCGGGGCAGGGAGAGGAGCAGCGCCAGGCTCCGGAGAACGTGACTCCAATTAAGCTGCGGAGGCTCAGCTCACGCTCCGCTGAGCCGGCGTGGTTGTCCTGCAGAGCTAGATACGGACTCGAACCAGGGAGTGAACTCAACACAGACGGGACAGTTCTGCTCCACACATGTGCGCTCCAAAAAAAAAAAATAAAAAAAAATACCTCAACGCACATCAATCCTTAATCCCATCTTTTTTTTAAAAAAAAGATAATAAAATTAAAGAAAGAAACAAAAACCTAGCAAGAATCAGAGAGCAACTCTTGTTTTGAGAGCATCGAAGAAGAAAAAGAGCGGTTAAGTACACAGTAATAGATGAGAGCGATCGAGAGGCCTCGTTTTCCCCTGTGATTAAAAATGTATGTTGCCACACGCAGCCTTTGGTGTGGAACTCTCCTGGAAAAGGAGCTGGTTAATATTCAGGCCCATGTCTGGCTAATGTCTTAAAGTGATAAATAGGAGGGGGTTGCTGCCGTTTGATTGTTCTTCACAGGCAGTCTGGGAGCAGCAGCACAGGGGGATTTAAGGTGGAGGAATCCTCTCAAAGCTCCTCATTCATTCACTCTCAGACGCCCCATCATTAATTGGGCCTGTCGACATGACTCCTCTGTACCCAGGGCCACTGGCAGCTACATGGTGGATGCGCTTTTTAAGACAGTTCAAAAGAGTCCTTGCCTCATGAAAGGCATTCAAATTACATGAAATTGCATTCATGTCAAGCCTTGCAGGCATATTCATACAGTACACCGCAATAATGCCTTGTTTCATGCCCTGCATATCTGTGTGACTGCATAATCATCCTCTTGGGAGCAAAATCACACAGTAACGAGTTTATTTTACAAGCAATTCTAAGTAATGTTGCATTTTCCATATCACTCTACGCTCACCCTTATAGAATAGAAATGCCTTGTCTAAATAGAGCAATGATTTCTGGATGAAGGCAGCATAATGTACTTCAAAGCAAATGTTTCCAGAAGAAGTGACATTTATTTTGATTAGGTTAACACTAATCTCCTGGAAGTCATCAACATTATTACTAAAAACCAAAGATGGTGGTAACAGGGCTGCTCTGTGCAACAGCTATGCAGGACAAGGTGAGTCCAGCCTTTAAAACTTTGCGATTTCCACACGAGTGAAGTTGGAAGGTTACAGCAGAAGGTGGCCAAATCTGGTTCATGATGTCATCCACGTGATGCTTTAGTATTTCTAACCATTAGAGGCTATATATAAGTATATAGGTGTGTGTGTGTGTGTGTGCGTGTGTGTGTGTGTGTGTCATAGAGTAGTGCAGAGTTTTACATTTTTTTTATTAACCCGCTGACCGAGTTCAGTTACCTTGTCCAGGAAGAGTTCTATAGAAAGTTTAAGGGAATCCCATTTGTTGTAGGTGGTCTTTCATAACTATTTTCTGAATGTGTTTGAGATTTTTTTTTTTTTTTTTTTACTGGGTGATGCAGATGGCTGCTGCCCCTCCACCAGGCCAGCGGCTCTAGTTTGGTCTGTGTGACTAAAACCTTTGCTCAGATGCTTCCCTCATCAGGCATCCTTCCACTGCGTCTCCTCTTCCTCCGCCCGCTCTCGCTGTCGTTGGAGGAGTTTCTGTTATGGCAGTGTGAAGGCTACCCGCAGCGGGAGAGGTCCTAATTAACAGCCTATTCATTTGTGTGGAGCGCGGGGCTCCTGCTTTCTGAGCACTTGTTTTATGGTGGCGCTAGGGAGCCCTGTCCAGGGATTTGGAGGGGGATAATTGCCTTTGCCGCAGGCTGCAGTAATCTGGTCGGCTAATTCATTATTTTAATAAGTTAGCTTCTCCTCGGGGGTGTGCTAGCTGCGCTGCGCCTCAAACCTTGGTGGTACCTCGTTATTGTGGCGCTCTTTTACACCGTCGCCCGCACGGGGTTAATAACTGTTATTAGCCTCTCTCCTCAGCCTGCAATTTCTCGTTTAACGTGGGTGATTCAAACGAAACCTTTGCGAGCATCTAATAATCAACCTCTTTGGAACGAGGGGTAATCCCTACGAAGGGTCCGCATAGTGGAGAGGGGTAATTGATGCAATCACCTGAGTGCCTTTGCCTCCACTCCTTTCATTACAGGTCCTGACGTTGTTTTGGTTGTTGACGGTTGTTGTTTTACCCAATTTCCCCCCAAATGATTGGGGGTGGGGGAAATATTTGACATGAGCAAGGGAAATGAATCAGAGTTATACATACAAATAAGACGATCATGAGGTATGTGTAACTAATGGATTCATTTAGGCCATAATCTTCCATCTCTCTAATGGGCCCTGTGTGAATGTGCCTGCGTAAAGTTTAATGACTCCAGCACAGTCAGACATTTTGTTCACTGACTGATTAAAACAGTCTCAACCGCAGGGGAATAGAGGAAGGGCTCTGAGAAGAGAGGTATTCGGAATAATAATAATAATATTAAAAACATGCTGGAGGATGAAAATTTGAATGAAACTGCATCTGAAATCCAATTAGGAGGACAGCGCGGAGTGGGTAAGTTGTCGCAAACGCACATGTTGGATGCATTATTTCACCACGTGATGAGAAAGAGATCTCCTAATTCACTTTTGGGAGACGATACATTGCAGAGGAAGCAATCCTATTATACATCCCAAGATGTCCCTGCTTTACATCTGCCAATGACAAAGTCTGTCAGTGCGGCTGAGGACAAGAATCACTGACATCGTCCTCAACGGTGGACTTGCATGTTCTCCTGGAGGACATTTGCTGTTTAAAAACTATGCACGGCTGCTTATTTTTCTTGATTCAGGCGCGTGTAACAGGGTAAATCAAAAATGGACGTGCTTCCACCAAGGAAAGCTGTCCTAGGTGCGTGTTCGGCGCACATCAACGCCGTCTGGCTCAGGTTCCATCTTGTAGACGGGCTTGTTTAGCTGTCATCGAGCTGTGACCTGCCAGCCACTGTGAAATGAGCTCCTGGATATTAAAGAGGCTATCTCCTCATCTGTACTTAACCATGGCAGAGTGACACGCATAACCCCTTGCTCTGAGGAGAGGAGGAGATGGGGGGGGCTAACGTGCAGGGTGGAAAACCATTGAAACGTACAAGGCAGCGTTCTGTGGTCAGTCACACGACCGAGGGAACATTTGCCACTAATGCGCATTTTCTCGCCAGACAACAAGCACCTGGAGTATTGCTCAATGTTTATCCAAGAATGGGACAGCGGGCTAATGGCTCCGCATGATCATTTAGCACTTTTATCTGCATCTAAAAGTTAAGCCGTCTCTCAGCCATGACCCCCCTCCTGCACACGCTGGTGGTTTTACTCCATAAAGTACACACGTGATAGTAAATGACCTGGTTCGCTATTAACTATTATCCACTTAATTTCCCTGCCACATGTGGAGCTTTGGCTGAGCTCTTGCCTTCGGGGCCGCCCGGGGCACGTTCTGGGCCATGGCGTTTCAAAGCCCACTCTGCCATCTGTTAGAGCGGCAGCCCTTCCTTTCTTCCACAGCTGATGTGGCTGCAGAGAGGACAGCGGAGGCTACACACCCAGGTGTTTACTGCCCCCCTCCATGCGTACGAATTTAAATTCCTATAGATCTGAGATAGCACATGTGTAGGCTGACATGTGACTAATTAGCTCTCTGCTATGGTGCTACGTTTGCTAGCTGCTATTCCTGACTACTCTCATTGATTTTGCATCTGCACTATTGATCAAAGACATCAGCAGATGTTTTTTTTTCTCCTGCAGAACTGCTGGAGTGGCAGAGCTCAGCCCAGCGGCCCTGCCCACCTTAAAGCCGATCAACTTAGCATGACCGGCCCCTAATGAGTGGTCTCTCCTCTCATCACGCGATCACGAGTCCCTCCCTCCTGCATTCATCAATTCTCATTAGAGAAAATCATCGTGTGGAATACCAACTTTTGGCCAATATTCATCACTGTCAGCCCTCATCCGCAGCGGCGCAATGACAGAGGCAGGATCTGGGAGTGCCTAAGTAGCACTGACTTAGCTCTTTTATTCCCTAATCTCACCCTCCGCGCTCGTGGAGCAAAAGCAACTCTCGGCAGTGCACACTCGCTGACAGCAATTACTTTATGCAAAGAGAGTGGAGGAGTTCGGCGAGCGGCGTGAGTGAGAATAAGCCACCTCTGAACTGTATGTTGGCAGGCAGCAGCATTCCAATAGCGCTAGAACACTTCCCATGGGCACGAAAGGGCAGCGAGGAGACGGGAGCGGTGGCAGAGGACACGCAGCACTGTGGTATACCATATCATCCATGTCAGTTATTGTAGTTAGAGTTGTACTATTACACAGAACAGAAGTTTTTAGCAGAGGAAAATTGACATGATTCTCAATTATTGGGACCACATTAAGGTAAATGCTTCAACTTCTTCACAGAGACGTTCCATTTTTTTCGGCATCGTCCCCCCACTGTGACTCGAAGAGATCTCATCTACGTCACACACAAATTGCCTTCCCCAGCAGTGTGTCCCCCTTCTTGGGAAAATTAGCTTATGTGTGTTATTCTTATAGCAGCAGTGGGATCAATAACCTTATTCCCATTTTAGCTGCCCTACCCCTTTTGCCGACCCACGCCCAAGAATAGGACAGCTTGCAAAACGCAGCCGCTATGTCAGCTAATTGCACCCCCGCGTTGGCCGTGGCCCACTCTAGGCTCACCCCGGCTGCCCGCCCGGCACAGCTAGAGACCTTACCCAGAGGTCAGCAGCTGCCCATAAGCCACACTGATCCTCCCCCTCACCTCCTCCACCACCACCACCCTGCCAGGTGTATCAGAGGGAGGCCAGCGGTTCCCTTCAGAGCCTCAAAAATGAGATCAGACCACCACAATAGGGGTTCCGCCCGTTTTATTTCAGGCTATAAAAAAATCAGCAGAGGAAGATTTGCATCATCCAGAGGAGTGAGAGAATCAGGCGCTGCTGGACCACCATCGATTACAGATGATTCTCTGCTTCTGTTACTGGAAACAGGAACCACCTGCAGAACTCCGATTTCTGGCCTCAGTGCTTTTTAAAAGAAAGTAGTGCTGCTTCTCTTCGCCACATTGATGAATGCACACAGCGTACGTTACAGGCAGACCCACTCCGGGGTTAAAACTGCGCTGGGAAATAGCGGAGGACACCATATGATGGCCCGAGGCGGTGTCTCCGTGGCCGAGGTGCCAGTCGCTCCCCTCCAGGCTGCCGGGGAATTCAAACGCCGTTCCACTAAACTCCTTCAGCATGAAATGTTGGGTCGACACTGACTTGATTACTGTAGTAAACGAGTTATTAAACTGTTGACTCCCACGTTCACCAGCCGGGCACCTTTCTCCTGTTATTCGGGGGCATCTTATGCAGATGTGTGATCTTATAACTGCTGGGGTCCAGGTTGAACATCCACATCAGGCCCTCACTGTGCACGTGCACGCCTGACCCCCCCCCCCCACCCCCATCTGAGTCACCTGAACTCTTTCCCTGGGCGTGATAGATGGATGGTGGAGCGTCCCTGCGGAGCAGCGATTAAACAGGAAGTGAAGAGTCACAGAGCGGTGCGGGGGGCCCGGACCAGCCTTCCTCCTCCTCCTCTTCCTCCTCCTTAGCAGCTCACCGATCGGCTGCCACGGAGACTAAAAGGCAGGATGAAAGCGAGACATAGATTATCAATAGAGTCGATATGGGATTGTGTTACACGCGCCCTCTGACCTCAGCAGGGTTACCAGCTCCAATATTCGGACATTTGAGGAAAACCGCCGCAGCTGTGATAACTAGACGTTGTGTGCTGACTCATAATTATTAACTAGTTTATTACTGATCTGTATCACGTAACAGTCATCTGACCTGACATTCAGTAGTGCAAATCAGGCAAACGAACGTAGATCTTTGCTCCACAACTGGTGCGGTTTTAAATTTGGATCCATACGTTGCGCGACACCCCATGAACATAAAATCCTCACATTAGCATGCAGATTATTCAAATAAAATCTTGCGGTCGCTCTATCAAAGCATTATCTCCTCGCCCCTAATTAGGATTCCAGTCACGGCCAAGCAAAAGCCTGTTTCAACACCTAACGCATCACCCGGGCTCCTGTACAGTAATTCCAGTCAAATCGGCCTCAGAACTGCTACTTTAATTCATCCGCAGCGCTCCCGTGTTTAATTTTTAGCCCCGGCCGCCCGCGGGAACTTTAACCCTTTCTGCTGTCTCATTTTAATCGGAGGCTTTTTTTGTTAAATGTTTAACTTAAATTGGGAGCCTCATAAATATTCCAAATCACTCGTTCTGTGTTTGATGAGGAAATGAGCCCCGTACCCGCCGTGATTCCCCAGGCAGGCACACGGGGAAGGTGGGGAGGGAGGGGGCTACAACTTCACTCTCGGAACTCGACCTGCGTGTCTCCCTCTCTCTGGCGGCACACATTAGCAAGCAGCAATTGTTTTAAAAACACGAGGATCTCCTTCAGATCTATTTAATGAGATCCAAAGGCCCGAGAGGCAGAAGCTCCAGGTTTATATGACTGAATGTTCGGTAACAAGCCTTCATATTTATATATAGTTTTAATATATGTGATGGAGGCAGTTAAAAGCTCTCTTGCAGAGGTCGAGCGGACCTCACCTCTGAGGCCTCTTTCCCAGCTTTTCACCGTTTTGGTGTATCCCTCCCCCTTGGCTCTGCAGTCATTAATCTTCCACACAGGTGCTGAGGACTCCTGACCCTCTGCTCCACTCTGTCCATTAGCACCATGACAGCTCCTCTGTAGGGTCCATGTATTTCCATCCCTCTTTTGCCACACTGCTTCAGCTGGTCTACTCTGTCTCAGGGAAAAGTTCCACACTGGCGCTGCTTCATCATCCAGATGTTCCTCTCGCTTTGATTTTGCACTTTAAATGTGTAGCCGATAATGGAGACAAGTATGAGGGCATAACGCCTTTTCTGGGAGTTTAAAGGGGACCTAAAGGGGACAGTGGCAGAGGAAAGGGGAACAACTGCAGCAGAGCTGTGGTGTTCCAGGGCTTTCAAAGGTGGCTTAGCCGTATTATGAAGTAAACATAGCAAAAATGTGCTGGGAAATGGGAACTTCAAGGTATGAAAGCCAGACAGAAGATAAAGTGGTGAAATCGATTGCGCACAGCGATGACAAACAGCAGCAGCTGTGGCGCGATGCTAACGCGACAAGTCTGCGATGCGGTTTCTCAACTGGAGAGCAGCTGCGTCCGCGGGCTGGTTCCCTCCTCGGCAGCAACGCTCCGATGCTGAATCTGTGTTCTGACGTGTCCCTCCTCCGCTCAGTGGTTCCATCCCCGATGCCAGTTCGCACAGACCCATCGATTCAGCATTTGCCCTGCTCACAGCCAAGTGTTTCAACACGCGCGGCGTCTCGGGGCAGGTTCTCACGGGCTGCTTTAGGACTGGAACCCAAATGTCAGTGCAGCTAAAGAAAGGTTACTGAGGAGCAAGAAACTTTTAAAAAAACTGTTAATTTGATCCCTGGGGTTCAAGGAGCAACCGGGGAGGAAATCTGCCCCCTCCACATTATATTTCAACATACCAGCTCCCCCTGCAGCTTTAGAAACGACGATAGAACCCTGTTCCAACATGCAGGTCATCTCCCATATCCTTCTGACTGTAGCTGGGGCGTAACCGTGGTGTGTGAGCAGAACGCCGGTGGTCCCATCCAGACGGCGCGCCTGACTTTCAGAGCACCTCTCCCCCCCCATCTCACCGGGGTCACCTCGTTGGTATCGCAAGCGCAGCAGTCGCTCGGTGCTTCGGTGGAGACAGATTGCCTATAACAACCGTCAGAGACCTTTCATTTTTCCCTGTCAGCGGTTTGCAGGGGAATTCTGGCACCCTTTACAGATTCAGGTCCCCTAATAAGAGGGTAAAAATAAACAAGTTAGTTGTTGAGGCACTATATCGGGACGGCCTAATCCCATTTACAAGTCTGAACGCACTCGGCCAATAAAATCAAATCCCAGCAACATTGTTATATGTGGCAATTTTCACCGATTTCTAAAAGAAGAACTGACTGAGTGCTCGGCTTTTAGAGCGGCAGGATTTACTAAAGGGATGACACGTCACAATCCAAATTCTATTACTAAAGACCTCTGGGGGGAGGAATAAATGCTCAGTCAATTCACGTACCATAACAAATATTAGGGACATTTATTTTTGGTTCAGCTGTCGGCCACTTTGGCAACAGATTGCATTGCAAGTCTATTTTAATTTACGATATAGCCGCCTAAAATCACGTTTTTGGACCCTGCAGAAGTGGAGTGTATTGAGCCCGGGAGTGACGCGCAGATGTGTTCCGTCCAGCCAATAGCGGCCCGACGGCCACATCAGAACTATGTTGTACTGCTTGTTTTATTTTTTTAAATGACAAAATGCATTATTTAAGCTTTGAGACAAGGTAGTTGAAGTATGCAGTTGGAATGATGACACAAAAACAGGCTCTGAAGTGTTATTGGGGGGGGGGGGTAGAAAGTATTGGGAGAATTAATCAGGGGGCTGAAGGACAGAGGTTGAAGGAGTGAACCAGCATCAGGTCTGGACATTTAAAAACATAGGCTGAGATCAATACACACAAGACTATCTCTGTTGATAAGATCTATCCATTACTGTCTAAAGTTGGACATTTAATTCTGATTAAAATAGCTCATCGTTCAATCAAACGCAGCTTTGTTGGGACACGTTGGACAAACAGCCACAACAACGCGTGTGAAATGACATCAGTTCTTTCCAGGCCTGGGAAAGAAAAAAAAAGAAAAGAAATCTGCAGCTCCACCTCTGGAACCCGCTCCTCCTGTTCCTTATGCAATCTTTATGTATCTAATATTTCTAATTTAGCACCATCCAGGAGAAGAAGAAAAAAGTGACACAAGAAGCCATAAATTCCCTTCTAATTCCAAATAATTCCGATTACATGGACGAGTAGTTTTCAATCAGAAAGATAATCTGGATGATAGATGGTGGGATAATTGGCTGTCTCTGCCACGTAAATATTGTGTCGTTCGATTAATCTTGCCGAATGAGGTGTCAAGCTGTCACTCATTCGTCAACCCGAGTTAGGAAATATAACGAATAAATAAATGCGCGCATGTGACAGTGGCGGCGCGTTGTGTGTGAGATGAGATGAGATCAGGCAGCGGCGGCGGTTTTAAGAGATTAAGAGAGATGAGGCCTGTTCTCTGTGCTTTAGTGTGTTGGGGTTTCGAAAATATGGGGAAAGGCAGCAAAAAGAAGAGAGGGAGGCATAAAAATATGAAGCGCGTGTCTTCGGAGAAGAAGAGGATGAAATCATCTGGAGCGGGACACTTCTTTAGACGTCGCTGCGGCTACGGGCGGGTTTATCTGGAAGGGTTCCTTCAGAATTACATTGTCTCTTCTGTCCCAGGGTCCATATCTGTCACACGTCAAAGGCAGCTCCGGTCCCTGAATATGTTACCAGGCTATCGGCTGAGCGGCCCAGATTGGGGGAGCGGAGAGCATTTGTTGCAGGAGAATCCCATCTCATCCTGCCGCTGTGTAATAAATGTTGATTTGATAAGTGAAATATAACAGAACAGGGGCTCGGCTGTGTAATTAATATGAAAGATACCAGTCCAGAGGTAATAAATACATTATCTACCCTTTAACCTGTAGGACGGGGAGATAAAAAAAAAAAAACTCGAGCAGTGACATGCCTTTAATTTAATTTATAAAGTCTCTAATTAATGACCAGAAGGCTGCAGGAGACGTGATTCCAGGCCGCAGACAGCAAAGGAACCAGCTGCGGGAAGGAAAAGGAAGTTTTCACAGGATTCTGAATTAAACCTCAAATATCAGTAATTCCACAGGAAAGGTCAACTCTAATGGAGTCCCTCTCCGCCGTTTCATATCTCAGGGCTGAGGGGGTCCACCGGAGGTGACGCCGGCCGCTAATTGCAGCTGGGTTAATTAATGAAACCGTCAGGTGTTTGCAAAGGCAAACAAAGAATCCGGCGCTCCTAAATCATCGGTGACCTTCGACACGATGATTATCCCGGCGGCAGATGATCCCGGGGCCTCGGCATGACAGATTAGATCTCCTCTGAGGAAGGGCCGTCCATTTATCTGCCTGATAAACTCTAGAGCGTCTCTCCATTTCCAGTCGTCAGAAAAGGAAATGAGATTAACAGTTTAATGACGGCAGCACCCCCCCCCCCGCCCACACACACACACACACACACACACTTTGATGATGACTTCGTGATTAAAGTGTGTATATGACTGAATACATGATGGAGTTATTTTGACATATCGTAGATTTTTTTTTAAATTCCCCTTCTCTCTCTCTGTCCTGGTTCCGTGTCCTCACTCTCCTCGGGGTCCCCACCGACCCACATGGGCCCGCCCCCTCCTAAATTTACAACGCAGACCTGATGCACCCTGCTGGAGTCCCCTTACTGGCCGACCTCTCCCTTCCCGTCCCTGACAAGCGTGGCAAGCATCCTGGTCCCCGTAAAGCTGACATCTTCACTAAACTATGCTAACAAGGCCATGGTGATTCGTATACGAGGAGCCCGGCGGCACGTGGCGCCGAGAGCTTGCGGGAGGTCATGGCTGGAATCCGCAGCTAATCAAAGCGCCGCCGCTCACAAAGGTTCTGACGCGCCGGTGCAAACACGTATGGACAAACGCACATCTGAGGGTTGGCGCCGTGTAAGGTGACAAAGGAAAGCCAACCCGGCTCTGGTGAGCGGCCCTTCCGAACATTTCAGCTCTCCGATTCCTCGCAGCAGCGGGATTTATGGACTCGCGGGGGTGAATGGCTGGTCCAGGTGCAGGGCGAAGACAAGTGCCGCTCTCTGCCAGCGCAATATATTACTGGGAAAAAACATCAGCCGGCGTGTCAACAGGGACAACTCTTATTATTTAAGACTGTGTCTTTTAAAGGTGATGAGCTCGAATGGGCAGGACACCACAATCAGCCTGGGGGTTCGGAGTTGTTCCCTTTATTTATGAGACACGAAGGCTTGATAAATTGATTTCATTTCTTCTCATTTCACTCCATATAAACAGCATGCCAGCAGCTAATTCTGAAGCAGAGCGGTGATTTATTTATTAATAAAACCTACAGCACGATGCAACTTATTAGCTGATAAATAAGAGACACGCCGGTCTTGCAGCGCGAGTGTTGTCTCTCACTGTGTCTATTAATACGCGTATCTGTGAGTCGGAGGACACGGAGCCGTCCGCGGCTCACTCGCCGATGATTGAAGGCTCTGAGACTCTTTTACTGCTCGACAGGTGAGGCTCCAGAATGACTCAGTCGCTGCTTATACGAGAGACCCCTAGCTAAAATTATATTAGCTTACATTAAAGTATGCTGGGAAGGTGGTTGTTGACCAACTTTCAAATACTGTTGGACATTCTCACCAGGAGACTCTTGAAATTTTACAAGAAAAGCATCTAAATATCCAAATCTGCATCTAGCAGTAAAATTCTGTTCGATTAATAATGCCTGACATTAGGGATCAATCAGAAATCTGGGCAACTGTGTAAATTGAGTATATTGTGCAAACAAACCCTTAAAAATGTATCAATATCAGTTTAATTATCATCCCTCAGAGGTGAAAGTGAAATATCCTGCACAGGGAGGGTGGTTATGACCCCCCCCCACCCCCGAGTGGGCAGTGTGGAGCTCATGTCCATGGGTATCAGATTTCTGCCGTCCACACTGCGGCCCTCTGTCCTGCTGACTCTCAATGGCTCCTTTGATGGACTTTTCATCATCCACCTTGTCTCGGAGCGCCGGGGCTCAGGGCCGGCGGGGGTTCACGGCAAACGACACCTGGCAACTACCTGAAGACCACGTGCCCAGGCCCAAACAAAGGCCACTTTGTCACGCGATTATTGGAAATTAATTTGCTTTCCCCCTTTTCATTTAGACTAAATGGTAGGAAAAGGAATAAGAGCAGCATCCAAACATGACACGCCTAAAGAAATCCCCTCACTTTCCTGTCTTGCTCTTAAAGCTGACTCTTTCAGTTGAGTTGGAACAATAATCAGTTACAGGTGGAACAGATGTGATATCAAGTGGAAGGCAAAAGCATTTTTTGCACCATTTTAAAAGGGTTGAGGGAGTTTTGACTCTTTGTGGACTATCCCTCTAGTGGCCAGGACGGGAACTGCACATTGTGAGCACTTCCTGGTTGCTTCACTTGGAGCACAAACCACAACTTTATGTAAAAAAAAAAATTAAGACAAAATAGTAGAGTTCTATCAACTATACACTGGTCTGATTATTTTAATCATGTACTGCAGCCTACCGCAAGACACACTGTAAAACTAGCGGGTCTGTCCTCATTCAGACCTCACTTGGCCCTCTTCAGTTTCCATACACCTGTTCTCGTTTCCCCTCCACCTGTGCAGCCCCTCTGTTCTCATGTACAGCAGACCCATCCCCAGATCATCTCCTTCCTCTCTTATCTGCAGTTCAAAGCCCGCTGACTGAATTATCTCCTGACGGTGGGAGAGACGGGAAACAAGTGTCAGCGGGCCTCCGTCGGCAGCGGAGAAACTCTTCCCTGACAGCTGCTCGGTTAGCTGCTCTTTACTGTCTAATCCTCCAGTGTAGGGACGGAAGGACACATCGGCTCTCAGACACAAGCAGATTCTGTGTTTCCTCTCGAGGGGGTGGGGGGGGGCAGTGTCATGATATAGTGGATGTTTGGAGCTGGAGCGGAAACCGAGGTCTCAAGTTTGAGTGGCCACAGAGAGCGGCTTTACCGAGGTGTTGAGAGAAAAGGTGCGGCGCCCAGGCAGCGCGCACACACACAGACACACACACAGACACACACACACACACACACACACAAACTATGAGATGAGGGCACAGATTCCACAATATTGTTGCGCTAAAAAACTTTTAAATTCTCCTGGGTTTTGCACGTTTCTTTAGGGTTCAACCCTTTGCTCGGCGCGGCCCACACCAGCGATCCATCCGGTGTCGCCCTCACACTCACTGACGTCAGGCTTCTTTGCATAATGAACCCACCGATCTTGTGCTTCCGTCAGGTGCAATAATCTCCGGTCTTCTCCGTTTCTAATATATGGTCCTCATTATACATCTCTATTAGCAACTTTTGGCCTGGAGCATTTTCACACAATCCCCGCACACTTAGACTGATGGCAGCAACGCGGCTAGTCAGCATAAACGTTTTACCATATGGTTTGACCCTTAACTACAGCGCAGCCTGTTAGATACAGTTGATTTAAAGAAGCCCGAGTCCTCCACATCCACATAGATCTCTCCCCAGCCCCAGCTCTCTCAGAACACAAGGTCATCCCCCAGCCAGTCACGACACTCCAATTAAGGGGACTGATGGACGCAGCTAATTGGTGGGATTTATAACCTTCTTTTATTATGCTTTATGAGGAAGGCAAGTGGAGGGCATTACCATTTATAGGCCCCAGGCTCCGCGCTGGATCACTGTCATCCGCTGCTGTTCAGCACGGCTACTAAGTGCGGAACAAGTCGCCGGCGCTGGGACGTCCCGCCGCGATTGTCAACTGTTTCAGCTGTAATTTCAGAGGAAAAGAATATTCTGGGTAAAGCGCAGATGAAAGAGGACAGGTTGTCACATTTGGGCTGGAGGAAGAGACGGGAAGGTGAGTTAAAACAGGGAGGGACGCACGGCGGCGCACCCCGCCACCGGGAGACATACAGAGCCCCCATAATAAGTGTGTGGTTATTGATCGCATTGTCAGGGTGGCTGACCATGCCCCCCCCCAGCCTCCCCCCTCTCATCCTATGGGCTCCAGTCCATCTGTGGACAATGCAGTCAGTTACACCTCACTGCTCCATCTAATAAAGAACAGGCAGATTGATGTCACCAGTATGGTTGAACTCTACCTAACACTAACCAGAACCACTCAGCATGTGCACCCACCCACACACCCCCACACACACACATTAAGGCTCACGTGCTCCCTAGGACAGTTTTGAACCTATAAATCAGTTTTATTCTCTTCTTTGGCAGATGAAATAATAAAAACTGTGTTTTATAGTTGGTGTTATGTTTACATATATATTGTCCGGCTGTAATGAATCAACATTTTATTAATTTTTTTTTGTACACAGTAAACTGGAGGACTGGGATGGACCACAACAGGCAGGAAACAGCAGTAAAACACAATCAAACCTTTGAGTTGTTAAGCAACCTCAGACTACTCCCACCCCGCTTTCACCATTTATTCGCTCATTTTCAGAGTGAGGAAGTTCTAATCCAGTAGTTTTATAGAGATGGAGCAGTCTGGCGGTGCTCTGGGATGGGTTTTTACTGTAAAGGCGCTAGTTCGAGGAGGAAGTCAGTGCCTCCACCTAAATATTTGGCTGCACTTGTGCTCTGTAGCCTTTGTGGCAGCCTGCACGAGCAATTACTCCTGCGCAGCCAGCCAAAACACAAAAATCAATAAACAATCTCAACGTTTCTGAGGGCCTTTCGTCTGACTTAATAAATGTCTCAATCCGCTGTTATGACTTCATTTTGCTCTAACGTCTTCTTCGTGTGCATCTTTTGCCGATCAATTAAAGGCTGGAGTGCCCCTTCGGCCATGACGCGTGCCCTCTACCTGCAGCTGAACTACAGAACACACACTCACACATACGTCAATACACTATTCTATCATATATCCTAAGCCCAAAACGTTCAAATTCAAATTAATCTTACATAATTATAATATTATCACAAGAAAATCTACTTACTTGTTCAAATAAAGCTGAATCGAAGCAGAGTAAGAACAGCAAGCTCAGACAAGATATTTATGAATTATGTAAATTATATATAATGTGTGTAGTTGTGCACTGAATGTGTCCTGACCATATGAAAGTAAAGACCATATAAATATATACATTTTTGCCTCTTGCACCACAAAAAAATCAAAAACAAAGTAAAATCACAGCAATGGTCAACCTGGTGCACCCCCCCACCACCGCTTATAGGGAACAATGCCACTTCATTTCTTAAATAACACTAATTAATTAATCAAATAAGAGCCTCTCACACTCTCATGTTGTCATTTCATCCTCATTTGACAGTGTTCACCGAACGAGCACGTTACCGCGAGGACAGGTGTTGCACGTGCAGCTTCAGAGGCACTATTTCCCGGCTGTCACTTCTCCTCTGTGCCGCGGCTGTCCCGGGCCCTAATGTCAGCGTGGCGGGGATGACAGGTGAGCGGCGCCAGAGTGCGACCGCGAGCTCCTGGAGAATTTCACACACACTCCCCTCTTGTCTTCCATCGATTCTGCCACTTCCCATTATTGTCAATCAGGGCGGCGTCGCCTCAGCAGGAGGGGCTGTGCGGCAGGAGATTGCCGAGGCAGCGGGGTGCACCGAGGAGCAGGGCTGTGTACCGGCGGAGCGGGGCCCGCTGGGGGCCCCTTTCAAGAGCCCGCCGAAGCACGATGGCACGACATATCCAAGACTTTTCCAAACCTGATGCATGAATGTGCCAGGGTGGGCAAAACCTTGAGGGGGAGAGGCAGCGCACCGGGCGCGGGGGCTGTCAGCGAGATGGCGACGTTGCCCCCTCACTCGTGACGGCCTCGTTAGAAATGTGACATAATAACAATGACGGGGGCGATGGGAGCGGAGCGGAACGCCGCTCCAGTTGAGGAGGGTTTGGGAGGCGGTCTCGTTTGTGGCCCCCTCGACGGCGCTAACTGGGGGTGGTACCCTCCAGGCATTCCAGTTCCGGCCAGGTGAGGCACCCATTCGGCAGCTACAAGCCCTGGAGATTGATGGGAGTGGGGTCCCCCCCCCCTTCCCCCGCCTGACCACCCTCCTCACACGCCGTAAAAGATTATCCACTCATCCGCTGGAAACAAAGCTGTGATGGAAATTCGTCTCGCATCATCAGCAACAAAATATCTACACGCTGAAGCGGGAGTCTCTCATTTTTCATGGGCTATATATTAAATAAAAAAATGCAGGGGGGGGGCATTAAAAAAGGGAAGGGGAGGTCTGAGCGATGGCACTAGTTAGTGTTTTTTTCTAAATGGGCCACTTGAATCAGGGAGATTATACAGTTTTTATTGGCTGTCAGGAAGCACAACTTTCAGCGTACTTCACCCGCTGAAGCTCGTAATGCTCTGATTAGAATGCCAGCGGAAATGAAAAGAGATGGCGCCGGTGCGAAGACACAGGAGGAGCGGCGGGACAAGTACAGATGCCCCGGAATCTGCTCCCCCTCAAACACACACGTACACACACTCAAACACACACGCACGTGCGCCCGCCAACACAGAGCAGAACCAGCCTCACGCACCTTTTATGCAGTTTCCCAGTCAGATCTGGTGTCAGAGACTGAGCTGCGTCTATTCTGACCCGGACACACGAGACACGTGCGGCACAGACTTATCTCCCGCTAAGTGAATATTGCATTCGGCTGATATGTGATATTTGAATTTCCCATTAGGCGCGGGGAATATGTGTCAGAGTGAAATACTTAGTGATCCTGGCTCATTTCGCCGCGCCAGGGCCGCGATAAGGATGGTGGCGGGGAGAATGCCGTTACTCACGGCGAGGGGGTGGGGGGTCACCTACACGGGAACCGGTGAGTCCGTTCGAAAGCTAACTAGCGTCGAGCAGAAACCCAACCTGACCGCTGTGATCTTCAAAGTGTTTGCTCAAGGCCGCACCAGTAACCTCGACGGGGGCAAAGGGGGCAGATTGGAACCGACGTTCGGACCGTTTGCGTCGGTCGGCTTGTTCACACTCGGCTTTCAATTTCCCACAGCGGAGCGAGAGGACGGCTCAAACCAGAAAACAAGACAGAGGGGCTCTTTCTGTGGAGAAGGAGAGGAAGCCATTGATTTCCCCCCCATTTCGCCATCAATCTGGCGGGGAGGAGGGCGGCTGCGGATGCTCAGACAGCTGATGATGTGATTTGTAACCATGGACCACTGGTGAGCGTAGAGAATTGCTGCCGCACTCAACACGTGGCAGCGCGACCGCCGCCGTCTTCGCCATCACGCCGCGAGATTAACAGCGGGGGCATCCGCCGATAATCTCCATCAGCCAAGGGATCGTTTGTATCCACGGACCCACCCTCGAATCAGTTGGAGCTTTTGTCATCCCAGCAGCTTCTTCCTGGATGTTCTTGTCATATCAGGGCTCAGTCTTTGGATCTTTGGGCTCAATTGATCACCATGGTAACATGTAAAGAATGTAGTATTTTGCTACATGATTAATTGTCTGACATCATGTCTGAGCCTGACAGTTTCTTTTAGGCTGATATACAGTATTCAAGGTACTGATACCTGACTCCGGCCCGTCTCGTGTCAGATCAGTGAGAAAGATGCAAATGTGAGTCGTTGATTTAGGTTTTGCTGATTTATTTGACACAGTTTTTCCAACAAATACACACCGCGGTACTTTTCATAAATGCTAAGGATGGAAGGAATCGTTGAATGGCGACACTCAAAGGTGGTTACTTTGACAGAACGTGACAGAGCTGCTGAGACCACACATCGTGCCTGTTTTCTAAGGAAGGCCTAATCCTGATCCGATCATTTGCAAATCAATTAGGCATGCCGGCACTGCCATTAAATATGAAGATAACAGCCTAGAAGATAAGATGCAATTTATATGACATATCAAATGAGGCTACAGCTGCCTAAGAACCCTGATAACAGGGAGATATATTTAAATCCTTCAAAGTGGAATTAAAAAAACACATCTAAAATTAAATAGACATATTGGATCTACTCTATCATCGTGTATCTAATGTTCTAAGACCCAAATCTTCAATTAAAGGACCAATATCACATCATAAATACAACACATTTTCTAAAGCGCAACTAACTCAAAGGCATTGCATAATGACTGATAAGATTCGACTTGAACCGGGCAAATATGCAGAATTAGCTGCCGCGTAACTGTGATAATGTACACTGTGTTTAGTCACTGCCCTGAGCGCGCACGCAGGTCCGCCGGCACCGAGAGCCACCCGCCTGGATCAAACCGGATCACTCGTGGAGCTGAAAGTGAGTTGAACTACCTTGACTCACAACAGGCATTTGTCAGCAGGAACCAAAGTGCCTGTTCTGCATGCCCCCCCCCCCCCCCCCCCCCCCATACGTGCAGCCTACACAGCAAGAACAAACGCAACCGACGAGAGAGGAGCCGCCGCTGAGAAAATAAATAAAATAAAGCAAATTCTCCACTGACCTGTGACCTCGGAGGGGGGGAAAGGGGCTGCCCCGCATGCATGCATGAGGTTCAAACAGACTTTAAGACTGCATTATCTCTGCCTTTTCCTCACCACGGACCCCCTCCCAGCACCAATCTGCGGACAGTGGAAGCCACTACAGTGGCGCAGACACATCAGACATCACTCATTCACTCGCTTCCTAGGTGCCTTTGTCAGGTGATTGCTGGCGGAAAAAGGAAAACAGATCAATACATCTCCCATGGGTCTGACAGGTAATCTTTACCTGGGATGAAATATGAGTGGTACCGGCCTACCGGATTCCTTAACGGTAACAGGGCAATTGACTGGCGGCACGGAAGCCATTCCTCTGCTTCCTGGCCATCGGAAAATCATCTCTGGGCGTGCGGTCTGGAGATGTCGTTATGGTAACTGCTAATTACCATAGAGTCAGGTGAGGTCTTCCCCCTCCCGTTACTAGGGGGACCTGTAACTGACCTGAAGCGTCACCCCGTCCCGTCAGCACGCGCCAGCGGATGCGGCGGTTGCAGGGAGGAGCACTTGAGAACAGAAATTTGAAATAAAAAGCGGTGGACAGAGGCTTCTGCTCTCTGATTACAGTCCAACAGGACAGGCTGCAGCGGTGGACAGGGCGCAGGCGGGGGAGGGCCCCTTTCCTGTCTCCACACTTTGACTGATTCCTGTGGTAGGATGTCCTGTGTGAGGCATCCATTTAGACGGGTGTGCACACACAGCATTTATAAATGTCATCCTCGGCCAACATGATCACATAAAGCCTCCTCCTATGGATTATGGCAGACACATAACTCACATTAATTGGCAAATCTCATTCAACTAAATGCGACTCTTCTCTTAAATATGGCTTTTAGTGTCTGGAAAGACATGCATATTGTCCTGAATATTCAATTCATTTTACTAAAAAGGGATCTTGTGATCATTACTGGAAGTGCATACCTGTTCCTGGGGGTGATTTAGGATCTCAGTTAAGGGTATTATATTCTTCATGCCAAACTCACACTGCTGTTACACTTCATGCCAACATTCAGAGTAAAATACATTTCTGAGATGGGGGGGGGGGGGTGATGTAATGCAAGCGACATGCGTTTTTCTGAAAATACTGCTTGTTTACCAGCAAGGCAAGAAGTGTTGCGTCTGATCTCCCTGTTTGCCGCCATTGATCTTTTAATGCATCTGACTCTGAGGGAGACAGATTAATTTATACCCCCAGGG
Organism: Takifugu rubripes; assembly: GCF_901000725.2. Classification (NCBI taxonomy): domain Eukaryota; kingdom Metazoa; phylum Chordata; class Actinopteri; order Tetraodontiformes; family Tetraodontidae; genus Takifugu; species Takifugu rubripes. The sequence continues at coordinate 9,698,416 of NC_042286.1, read as the reverse complement.
GTGCACGAGAAGCCGGTGCACGGTTCTGCTATTCTAGAGAGCCGGCACGTCCCCTCCGCACAACCCTTGGAACTAATCCGCCGCCGCTGAAGAATGCGCATCTCCAGCCGGCCTTGAAGTGGCAAACATGTGAGGCCATTTTGAATATGGAAGGTAAGCCGAGGAGAAGGGGAGGCGGCCCTCCGAGGACCCCAGCTACATTCCCTCTGTGTTGTGCTAATAAGCACCTTTGTACAAACTGTAGCGTTTTCAAATCCATGCTAATAGGCAGCCTGTACTTTGTGTGGCTCTCTAGCGTTGGTAGCCGCTTTGAACGCTGGAGCAGCATGTGGTGGCTAAACATTCTGATGCCCTCCCACCTCCCACAGAGCCTAGGCGCTAGTGCCATTAAGCAGAGGAGAACCCCCCCACACCTCAAACCCACCAGCCATCCAGCCTCACCTGACAGTTCTCCCCCTGTTCCCTCAGACAAATGCCGTGCTACTTGACTGGTCATAATTGCTGGATTGTGTGGTAGCAGGTGGCCCTGAGACTGTGTGAAAACAGGAGGAACTGCGGATGCTTGATGGAACGAGGGGGCCTCTCCAAGCCGTTTTCACCCTTGATGGTGGAGGGCTTAACAAGGCTTGATTGCATTAACATTTGTCACGTTTAATGTGCTGCGTTGAAAGACTGGATCCAGTAGCATTAATGCTGATTTGAGGCATAACGGCGAGTTTTGTGTTTTCCACAATTCTCAGTAGCGTTTAAATGGTTGTTTGGTTGTACGGCTGTAATTTAAATATGTTTAATCACCAGGGATGGCTGAAACAACTAAAACTAACTGCAAATATTATATTAATGAAAGACCCTTTTTACCATTTGTTGAGGTAAACGACTTGCTTGTGTTGTGTAGCGAGGGAATGGCCCCTTTTCTTTTTCTGAGCCCTCCATCTTATGTCTATTTTTAACCTCATGGATCCGTCACTAAAAGAAAAAAGTAACATCCTAATTTCTGTCCCCGCGTGCCCTCCTTCCCTGACATTGAAATGAGACTGGGGGGAAAAAAAATCCAAATGTGATCCCAATTTACAAGATTTACATGGTTTCATACATATTTTCTTTCAAACGCAATACAAGTGCAAGTTTTCGGTCAGGAGACCTTTTTATGTGTTTCGCTCATCGTGCTCACTGCGCCCCCTAGAGGAAAGAGAGACTGTCCGTCTGAGCAGAAGCAGGGGACTGTGACCCTGGTGGGCTGAGTCCAACAGCCTCCAGGCTTGCACTGGATCTGGTTCCTGGAGTCTTTGCTCTCTTCTGATTTCTCTGAAATGGGTTGGTGGCTGTACAGAGAGAGAGAGAGAGAGAGAGAGAGAGAAAGAGAGAGAGAGAGAGAGAGAGAGAGAGAGAGAGAGAGAGAGAGAGAGAATATCATATTCTGAACATGCAACACAACACAGACAGCAAACAGTAAAAGACACCCACATAAATCACATTTTCTTGACTGTTTCAATGGACGGACTCTGAGATAAAGAAAAAAAAATTAATTGAGTCCACGGCTGCTGGTTCGCTCACTGTTTTAGGTATATTAAAATAAAACTTTGAGGCAATCCTGTTCTAATAGGTTAAATATTAATGAGGTTTTGGTCAAGTGAGCCAAATCCAATTTGGCCCCATCTGACTTGTGGACATGGTTATTAAAGGGCCAATCTGTGCTGCTCCTTTGCTTTAACTTCCCTCCCTTCACTTGTGGTGTGGAAGAAAAACTGTACGTTTTTTATTTATGCTCTCTGGTTTTCACAACCTTCCGGCTGCAGTTGGTTCCTACAAATGCTCCTCTTGGTTTTTCACACCTGTAAAGTGAGACAGAGCCAGAAGCTTCAGCAGGAGAACCAACGCCAATCCCTCCAGCAGACGGAGGACCTCTACCACAGCGACGCTCCCAGTGCTTGATAAATAAATCCCACCCCCCCCTTCCATTCCAAAAAACAAAAAAGAAACAAGAGGGAAAAAAGTTAGCAGCGGTCACACAAGGCATTTGTAAGGTGGTCCCAGAGCAGAGGACAGGGGAACTAGAAGTGACATTGTGGCTCTGGGCTGTCTCGGAGGATTAGGCATTACAGCATTCACTGGCATGTGCTTTTGCTCGCTCCCATTATATCTGCCTGTGCCTCTTTCCAGATGACTTCTTCCCCAAACTGATCCGCCGGGCAAGATAATTGATTAATTTTTCTTGAGGGAATGATGACTAACTGTTGCTGAGGTTCAGCCCAAACAGGCAGGTTAAGCGCAGGCAAAGGCATGGATCAAAATTCTGGGGTTTGCACATCTGACAGATACCCAGAAATCACAGGGGGCGTTTCGTTTCGGGGGGGGGGGGGGGGGTGTTACCATCCGCCGGGGATACCGGAGCCTCACCTCTACCCCCGCTCAAGGTCACAGACCAAATTCCAAACCAAACGCCACCTCTTGTATCATTACATTCCTCTCAATGGTTCAAATAATGTCAAAACTGCCTTTAAATGTAGTAATAAATGTAATTCTGCAGCTTTATGTGGAAGATATTTGGCTACAGTTTAAAGCCCCGACTGGCAGGTTGCCACCAGTCCCAGTTGATGTCATGCAGGCCAAGAGTTTTCTTTGTAATCCTGCTGACAAACGGAACCAAAACACAAGCTCTCCTTGGCAGAGCGAATAAAAGCATCAGAAGAGTTTAGAGGTGAAATGAGAAGCGCCGGTTTGATGTCATAGCGTGGAGCACGGCGGATGTTTGTCATGTCGAGAAATGCAAGCCGACGTGTTGCGTCACTGGACTTTTGGCTTCGGTCTGAATCCACATTTTAACATCGCTTTCTAGATATTATGGATGTTGTGTCCTTCAGGTTAACGACAGACAGGATTACGCAACTTGTTGCCAGGCAGAATATACCAGTGATGGATGGTCTGCCAGGGTGTAGAAAGCAATGAAAAAGTCATGTTCAGCAGGTGTTGGTTTTGGAGCTAATAAAGAGGCTCATTGTCACTGCAAATATATCTACAAATGAGCTTGGGCTTAAATTCACTATTTATATGGTAAATCTGTTCAAGCTTGTGACTTTTCACAGGTAAATCCATCACGCCAGCATGTTACACAGACAGCTCTGGCTGGTGGAGCCGGAATTCCAGACTGAAGTCCTCTGGAATTGTGGGTAATGTAGTTGCGACGACTTCGTAACATACATACTTTATAACATAGGGCCAATGCAAGATCACGGAAGATCATTAATAACTCACAAGTTAGGAGTATGGGGCATCTTTCAATATTGAAAAAGTGTAAATTAAACTCAAAGATAAACTTCAAGCCTCTACTCGTTGACATTAAGAAAATGTAACCTGATTGAAGCATCCACCAGATTTAAGTTACCCTTCATCCTCCTGAGCTAAGACCAGTTCTGGTGTTACACATCCAATGGAGAAGAAGAAGTTGCACGTGCAACCAAATTGGACACGTGCACCCAGGGCCTCACCTAACCCCATCCCAGGATGATGTCTGCTGGTGCTCCTCATCAAGTACACAAGCATACATCACAATAACCAAACAGGAGAGTGTTTCTTTGATGTCTGTAGGCAGAGACAGGATAACATGACCTATCCAGTGTTTCAGCTAAGCTAATTAGCAATATTTCAGGGGAGAAATCCAGAAGCAGCGGAAGGAAGCAAACCAAGAAAAGGAAAACAAGGTGCCTCTCTTTAGCAGGAAAAGAGGATGTGACTGTAGCTGTTACCAGCTCTGATGTCTACAAGACAAAATGATTTCAAAGGGAAGAGGTCTGTTTGATTCAAATGTACAAACGGCTGCTTTTACATGAAGGTCGATAGTAAAACAGACAGATATTCCATCAATGGCAGAATTATGGTACATGTATTTATTGTGGGTGATAATGGGAGGTTGAATAGAACTATATTACCATCTTAATAAGCTCTCATGTGATACTCTAAAAACAATCATGACAGGCCTTCCAGGAGCCCCCCCCACCCCACCCCCACCCCCCTTCCAGGAGCCCCCCCCGCGCCTGTTTATTAATCAGCTAATTACACATTGACAGTAATGGGTCTGCTGATTCTCACACTTAAATGAACAGGGCTGAATAGCTCTTTAATGATTAGCTTTTGTGTTTGTCTCTCCTGCTCGCGCTCCTCCTCCCTCTAATGCACACAGACGCTCACAGGCAGCATTATTTCGACAGCTACATAAAAAGAACATTCAAATGTTTCCGAGCACACCCCCCTGGGGGGTGGGTGCGCATCAAGAAGCACCTGATTGCTAAGGATGTTTCAATGGTGGATTCATTCATGTTGTAACAACCTGGGCTAAAGCGATAAAATCCGCCTTAAGTGACTGCAAAAAAAACCCCCAAAACCCAGGAAGTTTGGTGGAGCAGCAGAGGCAGGTGCAGGTGAGGGGCGCGGTGGGGGAGGAGGGGGTCCTGAAGGACGCGTGCAGGGTGCAGAGTGGAGCCAGAGAGGGCGAAATAGTGCGGTGGGCTGCATTTCTGTCAGCAGAAGTGATGGCTGAGTGGTGGCGTTATTTGTCTTGTGCTGCCACACGGCCCTCGCACCAGCCTGGGCATTAATGAGAGGGGGCCGGACCGCCGGGCAGGAACACGGAGGCCCTCCGACGCAGGTGATCTGTCACGCAGCCGTCTTGCTCAAGCAAGGAGACACGTGAAGACTAGGGGGTTGGGGTTGGGGGGGGGAGGGTAAGAGGAGTGGCGCCGTCTGGACACGGGTATCCTACTTTCAGCATTTACAAATATTCACAGTCCCGAAGAGGTTGGCTTTCTTCAAATGGTGCAGACTTTAACATCAAATGGTTAAAGTCTCGGGTTATTATCTTCAACCCTTTGTGAAGGCAAGAAAGATGGGCAGTATAAAACCCAGCAGGGGGGAGGGGTGAAAGTGGAATTATTAATTATTCTGTGTGTGAGACCAGCTGAGCCTATTAAATCCATCAGGATCTTTCCACCGATTCCTCTTTGCCTTATAAATCACTCCCGTACATTTGTGGAGAATGCATTTATTTTCATTTTCAATCATCCAACACAGTAATTAACTCACTGCAGACGATAATTATCAATATTTGACAGACAAATCCGTGAAATTGAAAGTTGCAATTCTGTTTTTTTTAATTCATTCCTGAGAGCATGAGAACGCTGTACATCAGCTGAGAGTTTGTTGGGTGACTTCGATTGCTGGGTGGTGTGAAAAGTAGAAAATGGGCAATTTGAGGTTGCGAAACGGAGCGGCCGTCTAATCCAAACAGAAACCTAGCTTGATAAGTTGTTGTTCTTTTTCTGCTCCAGCACTGCTGCTGAAGTGTTAAAAGGGTAAAGATAGAAGACAAAGCAACAGCTGGGTACCGCCTGAGTAATTCCCGACGGAGCCGTGGAAGACACCTCGAGTCACAGACCATTTTCACTCCTGATTACAGAGTTTCAAATCAACCTGTAACTCACGGAACGGCCCACTTCCTCTCGCCAACTCAAACAAACGCTGGGCTGTCGTGTTCGATAACCACGCCGCGGCGAGCCTTCTCCATTCTCCCCTCGCTAAATGCAGCAAACAGTCCTTCCAGGCAAAGAGGATGTTTACCAAAACACGTCAACACTTGACAAATCAAAGCATCGGATTTTGTCTCTGCCTGCATTCGCGCAGGAGAGGTACCGCAACCAGGATTTGTCCACGGAGCGGGCGAAAGCTTGTCAGGGGGAATGTGTATCTCGTGGCGCTGGTGAGATTACTGAGACGCGGTGCAGCAGGCTGCCAAGGTAAAGATTTATACAGAGCAGTCGCAGCAGCAGAAACTGACATTGGACGGCCCGGGATGCATGATAAATCACTGAGGACAGGGGGCACTGGATTCCAAAAGCAGGGGAAGAAAGAACGGGGCTGAGATGTGCCCATCTGGCACATTCCTCTCAGGGTCATTTTAATAAAAAGTGATGGTTTCAATTCCATACAGTAGCATGTCAACTATTGCTTGCAATTATTTTAAGGTCATTCGTCATTTAGAAAGGAATCAGCTGCCTTATTGTTGTTGGTACCTTTAACAACAGAGCACAGGAACTGTTGGGAAACTGAAGGATGCCTGCGCGTTGGATATGAAGGGACCTTACGGGCCAGGGGTGAATCCTTTTTTACTTTTATGGGAAGTGGTTGAGGAGGTGAAGGACAGAGTTAGTGGCTGTTCCATAACTCAGAGCAATAAATGGATGCAATCTGTATCCAAGTAAAGCACTGGCTGTTTTCAAATTCCACCTCTTTTATCCAAATGAGTGATGGACCCTGGAACGGCGTCCCGTGCGGCAATATTAATATACATCAGAGGCCCGAACCCCTCAGTAAATCAGGGGACCTCCGGCATTTGTTATTTAAATGACATACGGCCGCGGCGAGGCTGGGAGAAAAGGAGCAGAAGAGAAGGTGGACAAACCAATTCAGATTTCAATCCAGGCAAACACGCGCGGCCCCGAGCCGTGACTCTAATGAACAAAGGCAGCTCTGCAGGTCCAAACAGGCACAAGGGCCGAGGCTCAGAGCCCACCTGCCCGATAATGAACTTCACATCTCTCCTCTGCCTTCACTCGGACCGTCACAACCAACAGGTTTAAGCATCAGCGCCAGACACACATCTTGCATTCTGGGATTTTAAAATAATAAGAGCTAATAATAAGCTAATATATCAGAATTTTGAAAAAAATATAGCCTTTTTGAATTCACAACTGCCTGATAGCATGTTTTTAAAATAAGCTGCAAACACAAAGGTGGCACAGACTGAAATTAAAATAGACGTCTGTGCTAAATCTTGTTTTCAGAGAGTCGCTGAGAACCAGAGGCTGACTAACAGGAGACGTTGGCCATCAAAAAAAGAAATTACAGCAGGAGTATTCTGGAGGTTTTTGTGGTGGGGGGGGCGGTGGGGGGGGGGGGGGACACGTGACATCATCTGCTGTTAGAAGAACAACTCCGTCTCTAAAGTTGTACATTTTTAGGTAGAAATAAAAATAAATTGAATTTCTATTTTACACAGGAAAACAACAGAATTGCAGGTTTTATTGCCCCGGCAGCCCATGAAAGTCACAGAGTTATTGCACAGATTGTAAACCATCCTGAGTGAGGCAACCGAGCTACACAGAACTGGAAATCTGCATATAGGCTCCACCAGCAGCAGAGCAAAGCCAGTGGTCTGTGCCTCCCGCACCACAGACCATAACATGTCATAAATCAAACTTTCTTGATCAAATCTCAACCAAGGGCACAGAAAAGAAACTGCTTCATATGAATCACACAATCACAGGACGCAGACGCAATACACTTTCTCTAACTGGACCTCTCTGCATTTTAATTCCAGCCATCTTGGATTAATAAGATTGCCTGACTTTATGCAGTGCCCGTACAAAATTTCATCGCAGTCCATCTCGTGAGTGAGGAATTACGAGGTTCCCGGTTGTGTGTGCAGGGAGTCACCTGATGTGGGGACGGACGCACCCTCTGGATCCCCCCCCCTCCTCCTCCTCCTGGAGTCTCCTGTGCACAACAGCTCCGGAATGACATCAGCCGCCCTGGTGGGAAGGCAGTAAAATGATTATGCACGGCGTGGTGACGCGGCCCTCGTCCACAACGTGCACACAGACCCCTTCATTTGCTTTCCTAAATTATTGTTATCCCAATTTTTCATCATTAACAGAGAGGGGGAATATTTTACGAGGAGGAGTGCTCGTGCCTGAGTGGTTGCAAGGTTTCCATAAAAAATTACACCTGCTCTTATGTCACATGTCAGAACTCCTGAAATAGGAAACCCCCCCCCCCCCCCAGCACCGGCTCAATAGTCATGCCGTAAGATGTAACGTTAAGGTCAAGGTCCACTCCATCACTCGGGTTGATGTGCTCTGCTCAGCACGTATTTATGTTCTGGGTGGGGAGGGGGGCTTTATAATGTAAGAAAATTCCAGTACGATTTTCTTTTTCTATCCAACTAAGCTGTATGCTAAAGCAACACAGTGTGCTAATAAATGTCAATAAAAAGAACCAGTAAAATATGTTCCTGGCATTCAGACGGGGGCTCTTTTTGAACTACAGGCCGCGCGGAGCAACCACAATAACAGGTACATGCTCCAATCAGGGTGGGCTTTAAACAGGCAGCACGTTCCCCCGACCTCAACAGCCATAAATCACGTGAGGGAGTGTGCCAGCGCGGGGTGTTGCAAGCTACACAGAGCACGCTTTAAGTGAAGTCTCTATGTTGTATAATCAATAGATATAAAAATAAATGGCCTGACCGTTATTCTCTCCCTGCTACTCCTCTCTAATAAAATCCCAGTAATGCATATTTCATTTACTTTTATACTTATTGATTACCTGTACTCCAGTTAGTAAATCACGCACCTATCGATCCCTCAATCGTAGCTCTGTCGGACAGCACATAACCAGCCATTTGCGCCGCTGATAAAGAGCTCAGGCATTGAACTTCCCACAGTAAATCTTTGCAAACTAACTTTTTAATTCCAAAATCGATCCGCGCTTAAACGTCACATTATTTCACGAGGCATGACTGCAGTATTAACGTAATGCCCCCATGCATTTGGTCTTAATGTGCAGAGGTCCGGCCCTCCACCTCCGTTCATTACGCAGAGGCCGGAGCACCCCAGCACCCCCCCCCCCCCACACACACACACACACACAGCCCAGTAGGTGCGAGCCCTCCCCTGTCGCCAAAGAACCCACGGAGACACTCAGCGCGACGCTAATCAAACATGAGAAAACTATCAGCTGGCTCATTAACCGAGGCAAAACACCAGCATTCATCTGGCAGCACAAGCCGAAGGCTCCTTCAGAAGCACGTCTGCAAAACTGAGACGAGTTGTAAAAACAGCCACTTTGCTGCCTTTATTATATCACAGCTGTGACTTGGTTTGGTTTGAACAGATGTTGTCCAGTTGTTTTTGTGTGTAAAAAAAAAAAAACTGTGACAAGAACACAAAAAAGGACTCACAGGCAACAAACGGGGGGAAAAAAGTTACATTTACGCGATGAAGATGGCAAGAAGCAAGAAGTAAATGCCGTCAAAGACACCCGGACACAAAGAAAAAGACTCCAAGATGGATTTTTTTCCAGGTCACATGAGACGCTTTCAGACGCGCTGCACCTCAGGGCAAAGTGAAAACAACACTGACACAGGGTCAATTGTAATTTTGGAGCAGGCGCCCAAAAGCAAATATATCAATTAAAAATAATAAATCAAAAGTGGAGGGAAGAGCTGCGGCTACAAAATGGCCATCTATTTTCATTAGTATACACACGCTTCAGGTGGGAGCAGGATCTCAAGATTAATAGAGGTATTCAAATGAATCAGAAAGGATTAGGCTCTCCAGGGAGCATAATCGATAGCTCCAAATCAATAATCAATAGGCCACTCACACCAATATACTAACTGCTGACACCAAGATCTCACAATTAAAATAAAAACTGGGTGGGGTGGTGGCCCAAGACTGTGATTTATCTCGCAGCACGAGTGTCATTTAGAAATAAATAAGTCGATGGATGAAAGCCGCTGCTGCTTGGCTCAGGTGGGAGACAGTGATGCATTTTAACGCGCCCCCCCCCCCCCCCGCCGTTACGGCCAAATCCCACCAAGCACCGCGCCTATTCCCACGCCGGGAGGAGGATAAACAGCGTGGCCTACATCACTTAGCGTCAAATCTCTGACTGTTGCCACAAACAGGAGATGACGGCTTTCATTAATACAGTATCATTTCAACCCGGCTGAGGCACGAGATTAATGCTTAAACGGCGCTCACGGCGAAGAACGCTCGGCCGCGCTCCGGATGAGAGGACGGAGCGCCACCAGAGCAGGGGCAGAGATATTCCTGATGCGAACGATCGCGGCATTCCTTGCAAAACATTCGCAAATATTCAATATTTGTGGTTTTGGGGGAGGTAAACGGGTGCCGGGCTGGGCCGTGAGGATGGAACAGCCATCGCGCTGCAGAGAGGATTCGAGCTGCTCGGGGAGATTCAGCTCGTGCCGTCCGACGGGACACATCAGAAGCTCCCCCTCGTCAACCCCCCCCCACACCCAACCCTCATTCATTTGGGAGTATGATTTATACTTTTTGAAGTGAAGGGTCTTGAATCCTGCTATAAAGGAATTAAGAGGTCTCCCCTGAGCCTGCCATTCAAATGAGAGCATGGCAGGGATATGAGGGCTTTTTAATAGAGCGAAATTAGTATTCACAATGCCTCAAACTGGAATCTGAAGGAACCTTTCAGGTGGAGAAGAAAGGGCCAGTTAGAAAGAAAGCCCTAAGAAGTCGGGGGCTTTTCATAGCAGTTGTGTTTTTGCCCCTCATCAAGGAGCGCTGGAGCGCTCTGTGAAATAACCCGAGAGAGCGGCGAAAAAGAGCGCATGTGAAACAAAATTAAGAATGCGCCATAAATAGGCAGAGTGGAAACAATACAATGAGGAGTCTTGAACGACTTCTCCACGGTCCCCGTGCAGATCCAACACTTCCAGGGATGGCTGGGAGCAAGTGACGCCTTCACAAACACCTTTTGGATCTTTTTTTTTTAATGTTTTTGCACAGTCCCAGAAATGCAGGGATTCGAATCGGCACCGTAACGACACAAACTTGGGATTTTTTTTCAGTTTAGGAACATTGACCTTGAAAACTACTGAATTAAAGTGCGACGGAGTCTTACTGCAGTCGTCTATTCTTGGTATCAGCTCATTCTGTCAGACGAGGATTTCAATTAACACTGGTTTAAGATCTCAAGTCCACAGCTAATAAAGAAGCTAAACAATGTTGACTGACTTTTATGGGCAGAAAAAAAACATCAAACTCATTCATTCTGCATGGATTTAGCCATGTTCAGCTGCTTCTATGGTGGCCCACAGAGGACAAACACAGTACTTTCCATTACTACTTGGTGGCATGAAAACACTGGAATTTTAATTAATGTAATATCATAAATATTACACTTATTTGACCAAATACAATAAAAATGATGTCAGAAACATCATTACAATAAGATTTTACTTGGTATTTTAATTCATGTAAACATAATGTATTTAAACAATTTTAAAAAAGTAGAATCGAAAAAGAAAATAATGATAATTTTGATTGCACGCCTGATCAAAAAGAATTAGAATTACTCACAATGATCAACTCATCCATCACTGTATTGATCTTTGGTTAAAAGCATGGAGGGCTGTTTCCTTAAAAGAAAGTTAAAATAAGATTACCTGTTTCTAATGACCGCAGGGGAACATCTGAGATGGGCGTTCTCTGACACCGTGTCGATAGGACACACTGGGAATCGGCACAAAGGCTTCAACTGGAGAAAGAATTGACAGTTATTGTTATATACTGTGCGACATGACATCTAAGCAAAGGAGGCAGAAAAGGACAGTAAAGCTACCTGGTTTAAATCCCGCTTTGCAACAGAAGGCCGCCAAATGCTGCAAGAGGGTAGAGAAATGTAAATTCAAGTCATTAATTCCACACTGAAAAGAGTCTAGTTTACCATCTCTGGCATGGATCATGGCAGAAGGACCTCTGTCTCTCCACAAACACTGACACGCTGCTGCGCTGCAAACCACAAGGGAGGAAACACGGTTAAAAGAAAGAGATTGCACAAAGTGTGTATCGCTGCTTCATCTTTAGGAGGATAGCAGCGCCCTTTAACCTTTCTGGGAAGTTGCCTCCTGTCCTTCCTGATGCAGCAGGCTGCAGAACCAGGAGCTCGTCTCAGGCGCGAATGATGCCTAAACGCTGCAACAACATCATCATCACCATCATCATCATCATCATCATCAGTGCGCCTGGTTAGATTACGACTAACGGATGTGCAGGTAGCGGCTACCTCTGTGAGAAGGCCGTGGCGGCAGCAGGAAGGTGGGCGAGGGACAGTTCCCATCAAGGGAAAGCTGTTTGTCAGAGTCCCAGCTCGACAGGAGCCCATTGACGGCTGTCCCGACTCCACAGTCCCCCTCAAAGAACCAGTCGCTCTGTTCATCGTCACCTAAACAGGTAATACGATAGCAGGCATATCAAAACGGCAGATTACACAACAGTGTAAATCCGTTGTTACTTGACAGGCCTCAATGTACGTAGATCTCTAACAGATATGCAGCCCCTCTCCTGTCCCCTGACATGAAGCTCTCATCAGACCTGTCAGTCAGCAGAGAGCGCGCAGGAACCATGGCTCTCACAGTCAAGGTGTAGTGACAACTGTTAAATCAGAGGCCGCCTGGCCCCACCACAACTAATGAGATTAGCAAAGGCTCCAGCGCTCATTAACACGACATGACAACGTCTTATTAGAGTCGCCTGGGTGCCCAGCAACCAGTCCATTGTAACGAAACCTCCCCTTTGCATCCCCGTTCCCTCACAGTGGAGCTCAGCGTTGCCTGATCCCGACTGCTCACCTTCAATCTGACGTGAATGCTTCATCTTTGGGCTCAAAATACTGAAAATCGAATGGCTTATTGTTCAGGCTTCAAATACCTTGTCTGCCCTCATCGTTGGTGAACAGGCCGGGGTCACTGCTGCATGTGCTGCTGGTTTCCCTGGAGGAAAAAAATGAGAAGAAAGCTATAAAACGAGTGGTCACCGTTGACCTGCTTGTACGGATGAAGAAGGAATTCAGGAATTTTTATTTGGCATCTGAATCCCTGATGGGCCGATTGGGGCGAGTCAATGTTGGGGCGTCCGAAAGGTGAACGATGTGCATTAGACGTTGATGCGGCCCAGTCGATATTTAACATGTAATGGTCTGTGATACATACGATGAAGAAATCCAGAGACATAAATGGAAATGACACAGAGACAGAGCGCGCTGCTTTCTCTCTCTCTGCAACAGGAAACACAAAGACGCGAGCGCGGGCTCTGATCGAAGCCACTGAGTGACATGCACAATCTAATTGAATATCCTCCGCTGTCAGCTCCAATCTAATCTGGCCTGCGTTGTGGAGGATGACAGGAGAGCGAAACACATTCCTCCCGCCCCCCCGGGTGTGCCCCCCGCGCAGAGCAACCGGCAGACGTGCAGCTTCCACAAAACAACTGGCCAACATCTGCTGCGTCGGCTGCCCGCTGCCGAATACTCCGTCGCTGATCTCTCTGCGCCCTCAGGCAACCCCACTGCACCCCCCTCCCCTCCCCACTTGACGTACCCCAAACCTCCCTGGCCTTTTCTTGCCTTTCTCACACCTCAGCTGGCTCCTCCAGACACCCAAAGGTCAGGGCAGAGCGTGATGGAGATGCTGGGATGATACCAGAAGCGGAACATACTCTTAATAAAAGAGCCATTCTGGGAAAGTTTCCACCAGGAATGCATTAACAAGAGGAGATAAACTCAAGGAGTACCATTAATAATCATAAAAAAATCTAAATATCTGAAAAATAAACTGCTGTAATATTGAGCCAGGTCATTCCAATATAGCCTCAATAATAATCAACTCCACATATTTCTGTCTCTGTTGACCAACTAGTTTTTGGCCAGGATACATGAAACATCCCAAAGTCAGCGGCACACTGTTGATTCTGCCTCTCTGGGCACTTGTTAATGACATAAACGCCAAGGAGAGCCTAATAGCCTCCACCGCCTTGCAGTATTTCTTCAGATTTATCACGGCTGACCTTGTTCACAGGAGAGAGCTGGGGGGGGTCACACATGTGCTGATACAGTGCTTTACCATATTGCGGAGGACTGCCAGGGATGACAGGATCAGAAAAACGTCCATCCAGCCCGCACACCCTCCTGGCCAGATGGCCCTGCATCATCTCTCCTCACAGTCTAGAGAAGCAGATGCGGGTCTCTCCAGGGGAATCCTGGAGATCTGGCTGGGCAGAGCAGGCTGGACAGCCCCCCCCCCCCCCCCCCCAGCCTGGAACACCTCTGTACTCATCAGTTGGTATCAAGTGTAAACAACAGTTCACCGTTAAAAACCTAAACTGACCAATCATTTTTCTGGACGGATTGCTCACAATTAGCATTAAGAAGCACATTCTGAACCACCGGACTATAGGTGGATTCTAATTAGAAGCAACGTTGGACCTTTTATTCTCAGTTTGAAAAAGAGCTATAAACATTAGAGGCACCTATTAAGTATTTATCTATATTAAGGATGCGATGCTTTGTCACTTGAAGCAGTGCAGGGCTGATGTGGGACCGTTTCTATTAAGTACTACCTAATTAATGGCATGAATAATTGAGTCTCTACTCTATTTTTCTTGGGTCTGAAAAGAAAAACACCTCCTCTTTGTTCAGTAATGACCTTTGCCGAGTAAAGTTGGGGGAAACTTTGACTCACACGCAGTTGCAGTACCAACCCAGGAGTCAAAAAGATGATATTCTAATGTGGATTAAGTGCTATAAAACTGTCTTAATTAGCTAATATGTCCATGGTGAGACAAAGGCAAGGGCAAAAGCTGCATTCCAGGATTTTAGAGCTGAACTTCCCACATGGCCTTATTGTCTTCGCGCAAGCCAAAGAGGTGAAGCAAAACACAGTATCCAGATGAGCACTAATCATTAGGATATAATCCTCAACTCCTGAGAGAGGCAGATCAGTTTGCACAGAGATTACAGGCTAGCCGCCATTTATTGAGCCCAGGCTCATTCTGCAGAATAAAGAAAAGGAATAGACGGGTGGCGTTGGGGGGGTGGAGCGGCGACAACAATGGATCCATGGGCTCTTCAAACAAGTCGCCTCACCCCAAATCCATGCCCTCTTCCATGGGTGTCTGATTATAAGGTTATCCCTCCATCCCTGAGCTGCAGTAATTGGATTAGTCTCAGAGATTTATGAAAATTAACTTTGGCAAATGACACCCCCCCCCCCCCCCCCAAAAAAAAAAAAAACGCTCATGGAGTTTTCAAAACATAAATTACAGCACAATGATGCCCACGTGTGAGAAAGGCACACATGACGGCTTTGTTTGTCTGGTGGCACAGCTAAAATCAACATCAGCGGTAGCTGCGCGCAGCTGGGGGGGCCAAGGCTGAGCTCACAACCACGTCTACATGCAGGTGAGGGCCACATGCTGGGCCGGCCTGAGCGCCAGGTGGCTGCAGTGCCAGCAGGCTGGGCCAGGTCTAATCAAGGATGTGGGGCCCAACCGGAGCTGCCAACATCTGCTCGGCTCGCGCACGGGTGGCTGAAGGCGAAGTTCCACTCAGCGTGCGCATGAGATTGACCTTGAGGAGAGTCGAAAACGGTCTGTTTGATAAACACCAAAGAGATCAGGCCGCTTCTGCGCCTGACATCAAATGGACTGTACACACGCGAAGAGAAAATACCGCTGTTGTACCACCGCTGCCATTTGTTTTTAGCCGTTGCCCCATCATGGATTAACCATTAGATTGCTCAGCCCTGGAAGCGACGCGACAGTCTACTGAGCAGCAATCAAGAGCGTCGCAGTCGTGTAAGTGAGAAATGATTGACAGCGTGCCAACGCCGATCCCATTTATTTCTTCTCCGGAGCTGTTTTCTGTCAGAACAGCTATTGATTTTTCCATAAAGTAAGAAAAACAAGTACCACGCAGGGGGTAGGAAGGTCAGCACAAATTAAACCTGAAGATGTAAAGCCTTCCATCTGTCCCATTAGAGCTACCTCAAATCACTTTTTCCTCCTAGAAAATGGGAGGATATTGAAAGGAGGACTATTCAAAGTTATTATATTGGTAGTTGGACTTCCAGGGTCACTTAAGGTTTTCAAGTGTGTCAAGCATGAAAAGGAGATCCAGCCGTACGGAGCTGTGCACGTGGGCAGTAGTTACAAGTATTATGGTGTTTCTTAGTTTAAGTTGAAAATGAGTTTTATGTCCCCCCCCACAGCTGATGCAACATGTATAACAGGGTGTACAAATAGCAACAAATCATGCCACAATCATTCTGTGCATGGCTTTTTTATGCATCACATACCAAACCGAACATCAATCTTATATTTCTTTTTAAAATGACCATATTTATTTAGTTTTTCCGACCTATAGAATGTTAACTGAGGAATAACTTTTAATTCCCTTCAAAAATAGAATGGTTGTCAGCTTCAGGCCATATTTAGCTTTGCTGAATAAAGATGCACACAAGTGGGTTGAGTTTGGGACACTGGGACAGCACCAGCTTTAATTACACCGACGCAACACAAGAACGATTTCAGAACAAATCAATACCATACCAAATCAGTTATTTATTGGTGACAATATTCCTCAAAAAAGAATTAATGAGCTAGCCGGTGCCTGGAGGCATAACTATCAAAGATCCTTCCCTGGTGATCATTTTAGCTATGGGAGATGAGGATGAGGAGACTCAGGCATTCATTTTTAATGTAACTCAATACTATAGAAATGATTGAGAGAAGGTGTATGGATCATTTTGATGTCACTCTGAAATTTGTGGTTGGTTTTCACAGGTAAAAAAAATAGAATAATGGTTTAATCCACTTTAAGAAAAAGTTTGTGTGTGGCTGGATTCAGTTCTTTTTTGTAATTTTTTATTACTGAAGCTTAAAACTAAATTTCTTGCAACACCTTCCTGGAGAAACACTGTGTAATTAATAAAGTTTAGGTTTGACCAACACAGAAAACATTACCTACCCCTCTGACATGTTCTCATCAGCACCATCTCTGTGCTCCTTCCTCTTCCAGCACTCTTTTCCCATCAGCCGGGCGCCTTCACTCTGCCGTTCTGCTCCCACCCAGGAGACTGACCTTTTCTTTACTCCTGACAGATGTTGCAGGTGTGAGGACCCATGTCTTCGTTTCCCGTCTACATTGGGAACCTTTACCTTAGGCTGCAACCTAACGGTGACATCAGAGATCATCCGTTTGACCTTCCTCCGTCTCCTCAGCTGTCGTCCAGAGTTGTTCTCAGTTAAGGATTCAGACTCAGGCCAAGATGGCTGCCTGGTCCCTGCAGGGTGTCTCATGAGTTGATGCCACCGGTTGTTTGATACTGTATCATCAGAGTCACTGCAGGTCGCCACGGCGGCAGCGATGGTTGAGGAAGAGGTTTTCCTATATTCTTTCATCTCATCCAGGCTTGACTCTGAGGCCTCAATCCAGCAACACCTGTGCTTCAAGGGGAAGAGGGAGGACTCACGGTAGCGCCGTTGGCCTCTGCGACGGCGAATCTGTCGACGCTGCCGTAGAGGACTCAGGACCATTTCCTCCCACAGCTCTCCCAACTTACTTTGCTCTGAAGTCTGCTCCAGGGCAGAGACCAGGTCTTGCACCAGCTCATCCATCATGTTTCTGAAGATCAAGATCCAAAAGAGTTCATATTTCCAATTACAGTAAGCAATAAACATTATATTCTTGTCAAATTGATAAGCCTCCAAAGCATATTTGGTGTGCTTTCAAAGCTAAAGGTTTTAATTTGATTTTTTTTTTAAAAAAACAAACACTAATTTTTATGGTTGGTTGGCTGATTTGTTGTAAACCTAATGAACACTTGAATGCAACAGAGACCTTTAAAAGGAGGTGAACCCCATCTGCAACATCAGACAAACGAATAGATCAATTTCTGGAACGGAGCTAATATCGTCCTTACCCAGAAGGAAGCTATATGATAAGGAACCCTGCATGGCATGCTTACAACGTCCCTATTAAGGAGACAATATTACAATCTTTGATTTTATTAAACATCAATAGAGAACGTTTTACTGTGGTAAACAATGAGTGGACAAAGGAGTATAATATCGGAATATTATCAAAACATGGCACGTCAAATTGAATTGCAGCGATATTAAAAGTCAGCTAAGCGGATCGATGTAACATTAAAAGAGGCAAAAAAAAACCATCTAGAATATCGTCAGTACAGGTAAGGAGAGAGCTTTCGACGCTGCAGAGCATCAGCACAGGTGAACAATAGCAGGGGGCAGAGCTGTCTGCTCCATGTTACATAACAGTACACACGTGAGCTCAGCTGCTCGGAATCATCCCAAACACAACCAACACAAAATTAAAACTAACGGCGAAACGCGTAGTTAGGCACCATTATGATTTTGAACACTATGGTCGTGTCAGATACTGGTCACAAGAGAGAAGAGACGAGTTTGAGCACTCACCAGTCGCAGTTGTTTTGTTTTCCTCACAGCTGAGACGTCAGAAGCACTTCCGCTCTGGGGCCCAGCCAATCAAAAGCTTCCGTCTGTCTGTGACGACGGCAGGGATCCGCCCACAACAACACCGCAGCTCGTGACCAAAATATTAGGTTACACGAAAAACCTCAGAAATTAACGGCATTCTAGATGTGAATATGTTGTATAAGTTCGCGGATTTTTATTCCGTCCGTCTCTCTTAATCAACGAATGAATAATTTTGTGCACCTATTTGTTTCAGTGGTTTCTCCCCTTATCTGAAAATAGCGGGTCTCTATAAACTAAAACGGGAGCCGTTATTTTAGCGACGTTATGTGACGACTAATGTCACAATTACTTTGTCTCTTCCTTTGTTGGCTGGCTCTTTAGAGCTGATTTAGAGCTGATTACATTTCAATGCCCATATTTTACTGGGATCAAAATGATTCAATCCTTCCCACCAACTGTGAGCTTTGAGTGCATCCACTTTATTTATTGATTGATTGATTGAGAGAAAGGATATCATTCTCATTGTAAAGACAATCAAAACAAAGTGTGTTTGCAATTTTGTGGGTATATAAATTAAAACAGGTTTAAGGGCTGTTCTGAGAAGTTAATTTAAAAAAAAAATTGTGCAATTGTAAGAAAACAGAGTTAGGCACTGAGATATTTAAAAAGCTTCAGACTGATAACATGACAAACATCTCACGTGATCACAGCCTCAGCAAGAACAGGGTGAACGGATGAACCTTAAACTAAAGAAAAGGTAAAGATAAAAAGAGATGTGTTTAAACTCAAAACCTAAAATAGGCATCAAATGTGAACCCCAAATAATATGATGTACATCCACAAATCAAGTTTCACCATCACTCAAAGCGGTCTGATGATTAATTAAAGATGCTAATGTAAGACCCTTTTTCCATTTGTCTTCATTTCCACGTAACGTACTATAGCATCTTTTACCATTCTTTAGTAATGATCTGCAAATCTATAAAATACACATGTAAAGACACCTTTCAACCACTGTTCATCTGTTTGACAGATAACAAATCCGGGTTGGGCTTCAATTTCCTGTGTCTTGTTACTAATGCGACTAGAGTCGTTGTTTTTGCCCAGACTGAACTTCCTGGTGAACAGAAATCTGCCTTAAAATGAATTTAAAAGATACCACTGTCTTCACAGTCAGTTTTTGATTTTAAGATTTTGTTACTTATTTAAGATTTTAAATGGATGTGCAGCTCCTTATTTATCAGACGTTTCACACATTAATGCCCCCTGTGCAGGCACTGGCATCGGCCATTCAGGTTGTTCTGAAAATTGCTAGAACCAATTAAAAACAAAGGTTACAAAATTGATCATGAGAGCATGAAAAAAACAAGTTAAACTGATGTTTATTTGAAATTAACATAAAAAAGTTTGCGTACCCTTGATAAATCGTGGGAGATGTAGCAAAGTGAATTTATAAAAAATGACACGTCTGATTTGTTATAGATTACATTAATTCTATTACCAACACACAAGAAAAGACAATAGCGCTTTAATAAGTGTTTTATAATGTGTGACAGCTCTTAGTAATGAAGAATTCTCTCTTGGTGTCTTTCTGAATGAGGCAAAAAAAAAGTCATTTACCACTTCTTTCATCTCCTAGACGAAGCCGGCCCAAATAGTATTTAAAAAGTCTGTGAAAACGAGTACAAAAGCCGTTTAATCTCTCTCATCTCCCTCTTAATAACTGTAAATTTCCCCTTGGGCCCATGGGAGAGGGCCTCACTGTGCCGCTGCCACCTTATCTGTCGCCTCCATATTTCAGCATGCCGAGCGGCTCCCTCAGTACTCAGCCCCCGGCCTGCTCTCAGAAGGGCCTGTGGGGAAGCAAGGCTCCCGGGTCCGCCATTGTTCAGGCCTGCAGGGAAGTCCGGAGAGAGCCCCGAGCAAAGAGTGTGGGTATATTAAAAAAAAGAAAAAAAGTTGAGCCATTGCTCCGTTAAGTAGCAGCCTCTCATAAGCAAACATATCAGAAGCAGCAGCCATTCAGAAGCAGTAATTAGCAATTTGGAAACCAAGCCCCCTCAGGATGCACACTTATACATTTTCAATTTAGGAGGCAGTCTTACATTCACTTAATATTCATTGTTGCGGCCATCTTCCCAATTTTGTGACACGCATTGTCATTTCTTCCGCTGCAGATAATGTTTTTATCTTTGGTGTAATTCCGCCTTTCAATAAGACCTTTGCAAGGAGAGGTTCATTTCTACAAATGCGTTTCAAAGGGATTTGCAGAGAATGTGCAGGAGACGATAGCGGCGCGCTCTTCAGGAAGTGCTCAGCAAAGGTGCCGCAACTTTAAGGGATGTCAGACCAAGCAGAACACCCCCCACACACCATATTCAGGAGACAGCTCCTTTGAATCTTTATGGTGATTGATTTAGGTTTTATTTGCACAATGACAAAGCTCTGGAATGGCAAACCTGTGCCATTCAATTACAAAATTCCAACCCCAAATGTTTGCTTAGTAAAAACCAAACGACACATCGTACCTCAGGAGACCACTGACACTGAAAGACACTTATCTTGGGCCACCGTGGAGCCTTTGTTTCACAAGCCTCCACTTCCTTTCATTTCATTCACCATTGTCTAATGGAAATAATTGATTTTTTTTGCCCCCTTCTTTACAAATGAAAAACACTTGCGATTAAACATTTTGTCTCCAAATCTAAATTCCAAGATCGCCATCACGGCTGGAGAAAAATAGGTGATTCATTAGAGCTGGGAGGGGGGAAAAAACAGAAAAAAAGAAGTGGCAAAGATGTGAAAAGAGGAGGCAGGGAATGAAATAATGAATGGAGTCCAAGTGAGCTATCTTTCCCAGGCAGAGCGCCACAAGGGATGCAAACTCTCAGCCACCAGAAATGAGCTACCTATCTGTGAAAAGAGTGACTGCTCCATCCTATTTGATTTGGCTCTCCTATCATCTCTTAAGAAGATGTCAGCTTTGCTTCTTCTATTGCTCTGAGCCTTTATCAACCCAGAGACGTTTTTCTCGGCAAAAAAAAAAACGGTTGGGGGGGGGGGGGGTGTGCGCATTTCGCTCCAATTCAAGGAGCAACACTAAAGAATAAGTGTTATGCGATAAAACGGGGGTTGTTAAATAGATCTGTCTATTTGTATGGTAATAATGATCGCTTAAAGACTCTCGGCTCCATGACTTGTAGAACAAGGGAACGCATCTGTATGCAGCTGTTGTGTGAACGCGACTCTCCAAACGACCTTGTAAAACTTCCATGTAGTAAAAAATGAGTTGGATACTTTAGTGGCGTCCCTCTGTGTATCATTCATTTCCCCTTTCCCTTTAAAATAGAACAAAAACAAAAACTCACCAGCGTTCCACATTTGGTGTGATCTTTCTGGATTATCTGTGGTTTGGAACTGATTTGACCTCCGAAATTAAATCATTTCACACCCAAGACCAAGTGTCAAATTACCTTGCAGAAATCCCTGAAATCGTGTTGCCACGGTGACCCTTAACTCTGCCATATGACCCCCCCCAAACTTCCTGTTTATCCCTGACTCAGATAAACATGAAAACATAAAACAGCAGCTCTGAAATGTAGAGACCAATAAAAAATGAATACAAGCAAATACTCAAGTATCAATGCTTAATGAAGAGGTGAAATCTTCTGAGCTTTAAACAAAACGATCCCTGCCAGCGTTCCATTTGTGTTGTTGTCATGTGATTTTTGCTGCCGTCTGTACCAGGAGACCCTCCCGTACATTGTTTCAGATGTGTCGCCGCCACGGGTTGTCATATCAACCTGATCCACTAAGGTGCGTTTGACATTTCAATTTAGCAGGTGGCAGGTCGAAGCCGAACTAGGCTCACTGATCCTTTATCTGTTCCTTTGATGTGTGAGGCCTGTCCGTGAGAACAAAGAGTTCAGCCCGAAATATCTGCCGGGGTTCTGGGTGCAAAGTACAGAGCAAAGCACCAGAAGGCTGGGGACATTTTTGAGCTTAAAAAAAAAAACACAGCCCACTGAGCTGCAGCATCAACTGTTGTAAATCAATCAGATGAAAAGATAAAATGTGATCCAAAACCGACGGCAGACTGGTCCCAATTGGTGGGATCACAGAGGGCTGGAGGGCCAGAGCTGACAAGTGTCTGCTTATTGTGCATGAAAGGAGATGCGGTAATAAATATTAAAAATCCAACAAGAGCTGCATATGAAGATGGAGTTAAAATCGCATATTAGCGATAAAATTCCCCCCTGAGAGGGGTAAATACTTATTTGAACTGTGTGGAAACTGGACCCGCATAAGCATCATAGGATACACCACACACAGACTAAAAAGCAGAAGGTTTCGCGTCCGTTCCTCACAACTGTGTCTGAGCGGCAGTGATGGAGGAGGCAGGCTCCACCAGGCCCTTCACTCCTGATGTAGGAAGCACTAGAGGCAGATTGATTAGGCTGCTCAGTTTGGCTGATTAATCAGCGTCTGTTAGGTAGAATCGAGCACCATTTACAGCTGATTATCCTCCCAGAAGAAGAGAGAGGGAAAAAAAAACCTTAAGCCTCTAATTCAAAGTGGAACTTTTCAGCCATTTCAGCTTAAAACAAGTGGAAATATGATTGTTTGCATTTCGTTAAATCCAATTTCTTTTAAACAAACATTCAACTATAAGAGCAGATGTCCAGGATTTTTTACAAAACAACGATGAAGAAAACGTACACTTACTTTGTAAAGTCATGCCATTGTAGTTTCTTTCCCTGTTTGTGCCTCTAATTTCCTTTATGATCCTGGAGAGTTTCAGATTTCAGTAGTTTATACAAGGATATAAACAGGGTTTATATTTTCATTTCAAGCCTACAGTCAACTAAAGAATACACTGGAGTCTTTTTGGAGGTGGAGTTTAAACTGATTCACATTTACAAACTTAATCTAAAACCACAAACCCATGAAAGATGTTGACGTGCGTGTGACCGCCAGCCAAGCTCGCTGTATGAGAGGATATTAGAAATGCTGGACAAACTGGACACGAGCAGCTGTCCCAGCGAGGACATCCATTCACCCAGTTCATCACACTCAGCTCCGAAATGACTAATGGTGGCGCCAACAGACATCAAGGTTTTGTTTATTCTGTCTCTCAGGGTTCTCTCAGACCAGGAACCCTCGTCGCGTTAATGTTCCCACCCTTTGTCCCACTGTCCAGCCACGGTTGGCCTCCAGAGTGGTCACTCTATTTCATTTATCTGCTAGGATGGGGGGAAAAAAAGGTATCTGTCAGGATCAGGGTGCCCCACTTCCCGTTTGGCTCGACCCAGCTGGCGGATTGAGGACCCCCTGTAATGCACAAGTCTGTTTTTATTATTCTTGCTTGGGGAACGCTATTCCATCAAGTGCATGATTCCACAGAGGAGAGGAGACTGCCCCAGCTCGGCTGTATTTCTTCCAATCAAACATTCCAAGGGGAAAAAATGAGCGGGTGCCATCAAATCCCAGAATCATGCTGCCAGATTTTATGTAAAAAGAAGGAGTGATGAACAAATACAGGAAGGCAAGACAAGTTTAATGACGTGTGTTCAGGAGCTGAGATTGGAAAACTGACAGAGAAAAGCAGCCTCTTTGCTGGAATATAAATTGTTGTGCGCTGTAAAAAGGCTTTTATCTGGAGTGAATATGGGACCAAATACACAGGTCAGGGTTAAGTCATTTTCTCCGGCAAGTTAAGCGAATAATGAAGGCGAGTCCGCGTGGAGAGGAGCACTGCTACTGCCAGTTTGTCTTCATTTATTATGCCAAATCTCATGATTTTGGCGTTGGCGCGACGAGCGCTCCGGCGCGCACCGGTGGACGACATATCGCTTAATTTACACAAGGTAATGAAAGCGGGGAACGGGAGGACAAAACAATTTACCTGCTGACACGGGAAGAAGTGATTTGCGAACACGGGGGTGAGGGAAAGAGCAGGCAGACAGCCAGGGCCACGAGGAGATCGGGCGGCGGCGAGGGGAAGAGAAAAGATGGGGGAGGGAAATGGATAAAAGATTGGGGGGAGTTTGGGGGACAAAGGGATGGCACCGACACCCGCTCCAGCCTCTGTACCTCAGGGGATGATGATGATGATGGTGGCTTCAGTGAGGAATCTCTTCCTCCTCACTCAATTAGGGGAGGGGAGGAGCGAAATTGACCTCAATAATGGAGGGTCTGCTGACGAGGCCCTCGTTTTGTAATCAATCATAGAAGAGCCACTTGTGAGGCAAAGCTGGGTGGCGTCCACGGCAACACGGAGCCACAACAGGTATTTTGGCTCGCCGGGCGAACGTGCGGCCGCGGTCCGATGACGGAGAGCATCCGTCAGGGGACGGAGGTTTTTCCGTCCCGCAGCATTATTTGATCACGCGCAGTAATCAAGAAGGGATCAATTATCGCTGCTGACCACTAATCACTTCAGGGTACTGACGGACGAGCTGTAAGGGTAGATGATTGGTCATTCAGTTGATGACCTTTCACACAACGAGAGAAGCGGTCTGGACTGTCAGCTGGAGCCGTGCAGTAATTGTCCAATCATGGGGCCCTTGGGTGGAGCCACTTCACGGGGCAGTAAGATCGGATGAGCGCCGGGATTTTCTTTTCCTAAGAGCTCAAAAGTCGGTTTGTCTGTCCACAGCAACAAAAACAATCAGGGAAGGAAGAGACGTGGGGGAGTCTTCATCTCTGGAGCAGGGCCAAAGATGGAGAAGAAGCAGGAGGAGGGGCTGGAGGTGCAGGTGCAGGTGGAGGTGGGGTGACAGAGATAACTAAGTCCCCCATTCTCCCCACCCCGCTGCCCACTGTGGGTGGTTGGTTGTGGCGATGATGAACGGCGGGCTCGTCTCCGCGTCGGGCCCCCACTGTCAGTGCTCGCCGCAGGACAAGACGGAGAGGAAGTGTCACTCACTGCGGGCCCGCTGGGCCAACCTGGACTCTGCTGGGTCCTGCTGGTCGAGGCTTCACAACAAATCAAACACCATAACACCCACCCCTCCCTGAACACGACCACACACACAGAGTTGCATCGCCACCACCGCCTGCAAGCAAAATTTGTTTTTACTCAACATTTAAGGCACTTTTTTTTTCTTTTTTGATTTTATGAGCTACAACAGAAAAAAATCAAATATTGTTATTCTAATCCTGATAATCATCTCAAACAATATTAGAATATCAGCAATCACATATTCTTAAAAAAGTGATGTTTTCCCTCAAAACTCAGATATTATCTGGATTCCTTG
This sequence comes from Takifugu rubripes, assembly GCF_901000725.2. Lineage (NCBI taxonomy): Eukaryota > Metazoa > Chordata > Actinopteri > Tetraodontiformes > Tetraodontidae > Takifugu > Takifugu rubripes. Next base: position 9,673,047 of record NC_042286.1, on the reverse strand, counting down.
CAGCAGTTGCTCTATTGAGGCTATAAGAATCCCCCCCCCCAAAAAAAAAATAAAAAATTAGTACATTTTTGATGCCCCAAAATTTTTGTTGCTGCTGTGGAGGAGAGATATGAAATCCTTATTTAGATGTTGGGTGATTTTGAGGGGTTTGGGTGTTAAATACTCTCCGAATGTCAGAATCCAGAGCCACTGTTTGGATCCACTGGTTTAGTGCAGCTATATATATTATAATATATAATAATATATAATATAGTGCAATATATATTTACTGTTTCTGCACAATATCCAAGATAAGTTTATGAGTACATAAGAAATAGAATTGTTTTATTCATTCATTTCATGAGTGCGCACACAGACACACATGATGTAGTGTGTGTGCGTGTGTGCGTGTGTGTGTGTGTGTGCGTGTGTGTGTGTGTGTGTGTGTGTGTGTGTGTGTGTAGGCTGCACTCTGTCCATGTCTCTCTCCACAGGCTGATTCCCCCTCACAATGAGAGGTGACAGTGAACAGTGGAACTCGTTGGTGTGAATAACACACAGTCATGCTTGGTGAGGCCTTCGCTGCGGCCACTCACGCATACACACACACACACACACACACACACACACACACACACACACACACACACACACCTACGCTCAACACCACGCAGACACTGAGGCTCAAGGGTCCGGAGCCTCAGCGCTCCACCTCCCATCACGGCTCACCTGGGGACAAATTGAGCAACGGTGACGGCTTCAGTTCAGCACGTTTGCTCTCCTGACCCTACGCTGTTCCACGCTCTCCACGCCGCTGCGGGCAGCAGGACGCAGACGAGCGCCTAACGACCGCAATCAGCGTAACGCGCAGCCTGGGCTCATAACAAAGGTCAGGGGGACATTTTTCAGGTTTACAAACTCAGCTGAGCTCACATTACTGTCCCATCAGGTCCGTTGCAGTCGTGTGTCCTGTAGGGATCTGCTGTTCTCTCCGGTCTTACAGTGTCCTTCAGTGGCCCCTCGCACAAGCAGTCCATAATACAACCAGTGGTCAGGCTTGATTTACCCACTTTTTCTGTCCACTGCCCCATCAGCATATAGTATCGCATAACTGCTAATGGGCTAATGGAGGATGGAGAGGGGGGGATAGTTAGGGAAATGGAGCTCAGGTTCATCCAAACATTTAATAACTTATCCAATCTGGAGCGTTCACCTCTTACTGGGCTAATTATATCATTTAACTTGCCAGGGGGACGAGGCCAGCGTGGACGCTTTCGTCTTACGGTGTCATCACATAATTATGACTTATGCCAGCGCAGCCTCACAAGCTGGATGAAGTCAGCTCGCCATAAATTTTAATGATCACTTAGACAATCCGAATATTCGCCGGGCTTGCACGGCATCACGTCGGGGCGGGATAGGGGGGGGGCGGCATTGCACGGGAAGGCTGAAGAGGGAGATGTAAAAGGAGACAGGATGCTTACCAGAGGAAGTGCAGAGAGGAGATATTTGTGTGACATGCGTTTGGAGGGGGGGTTGGACTGGGCAGAGGCTTAAGTGTGGGGGGAGATCAGGTTCTGTGGTCACCGGGCTGCTCTGACCAACGTCAGGCCTGACAGAGGGCTAAACACCCAACTGTAGTCTGCTTTAATGGAAAAACAGCAGCTGATACTCTTGTGGGCCGCCTGACCAGTGACCTCACACGGAAAATGCAGGGGGGGGGGTCAGATACTCCTCAGTGTGGGTGTGATGTAGGATTTTTTTTTAATGGTTATAAAATGGACGATTGGCCTCCAGTTCAGCCTTTACTGTTGCATTTCAGGTGTGACCAGGGCAGGTCCTCTGACCTCTGACCTTTGTCAGGGCAGGAAATATTCCTATAACTCTGATATGAGGAGCGTTTCTAGTGGAAACACACGACGGTGAGGAATATTGATTTCAGGAGGCACGTGCCGAGATGCTGAGGACAAGTAAGAGCAGTCAGACAACCTGATCTCCGTTGCGCTTAATATTAATGTCTGTTTCGCGGCTATCCCGTTTCAGGACGGGCGGCTCCTGCGGTGGAGCGATTGGATGACAGAGATTACCTGTTCGGAAAACCCCGCGAGACGGCTGATTGATAATGCATGACACAAAAAATGTTTGTGTTTACCCACAGATATGGCTCAGAGGCAGGATTTGGTTTCTTCTTTCTTTCAGAAACCCGATTCACTGGACTGGAGTGGATCGAGGGACGGCAGGTGGATCGCGGGTCAAAAGGTCAGACTGCGGACCGACCGGCGCGGGTGCGGGTGTCAGTCGGCGTTATCCTAAAGAGGACATAACAGGAAAACATAATCTTACAGCGGGGCATTGGTGCCTCGGCCGCATTAGATGAGATTGAAACTTCCCTGCACACTTTCCTGCAGGCTGTCAAATGAGCTGTCACTCATGTGTCATCGCCGCTGCTGCTCATCTGCTCTAATACATCACGGCCTTTTATATGGATCGGCGTGAGCGGGACTCTCCACGCGGACGCCATCAGCTCCTCCACTGGGGGACGCACAGTGATTGATGACGTTTCCCCGGTTCTACACGGAGTTGGCTGGAGAGGAGCCCCTGATGTCTGCTAACAGCGCCCCCAGTGGTCAGTTGGAGAACAGCGCTTTAATTCTCCAGGACAATAAATGATGTGTTTATTGCTCTTAACATGTCCGGACTTTTAAATGCATCAGCAGTCCCCGCCGAGTCGACTGAGGGAAATCCCGGGCTCGTATTTAAGGTTGGATTATTGGCCGAGCTATGGGCCACTTGGCTCACGGACAGAGATCCATCCCAATCTCAGCTTCACTAATCCAATTGAGGCAACCTGCTTGGCAAAGGGGGGACTCATCTGTCTTTACCGTTCATTAACGGGGCCCCTCCATTCGCATTCCTTCGGACCGGACCGAAGCTCATCAGTGAAAGGTTGGATCTGTGCTGGAGACGACATATAATCACTTCTGGGGCACATAATCACTGCTGTGTGTGGTAAAGTATCAGAAAATATTAAAAAGTCCCTCAGGGGTTTAAATTGTAACGCAGGTATGCGAGTGAGCTCAGGCACATGATGTTAGGTTTCCAAGGTCTGCAGGATCCTTCTGCAGAAAAGTCCAAGGCAACAAAAGGAACCGGTGGACTCTTTCTGAAGAATCACTTTAGTTTAACTTTCCTGTTATATCGATTTCTGAAAAAAAAAAAAAAAAAAGTCAGTGGACATTTTCCTGGTAAATAAATAAATAACAGTCCCAGGAATGGTTTCCAGGTAGGCTCGCCCTCGGGCCAAAGTCTAAGAAAGGAGAGCGTAAAATTCCCACACATTAGGAGGCAGATAATTGGATTTCCTGTGTCCTGTACGGTGGGCGGTGAGGTTCCTGCAGCTGTGACATTATCAAGGTAACATAACCTGAAGGCTGCGGTGCAGCAGCACAGGCCCTGCAAGGCCTGTCCTCCAGTTCCACATCACTGCCTGCTTGGCTATTCATCCTGTGGACCCTGCAAATGAAATTATAGGAGGAAGACCAAAGGACATTCTTTGGGAATTAATCCCATTTATGCCTAAACCCACTTCAGGTTTTTATAGTGAGGCCGTCTTTAGATGGAAGACGCATCTGCAATTAGAGCAGGCCTCCGGAGAGCTCACATAAAACAGCATTTTGCTTTGTTTCCAGGGTGATTCGGGGATCCAGACAGGAAGTACGAATGTCCAGAAAAGAAACAAAAAATGCTTTTTATTTTAAATATTTTTTCAATCAGCTGTCATGTAAACACTTCCAAATAGTGGGATGGCTGAAAATGACTGGTAGTGATGTCATTGCTAAAAATGAACTGGGTAAAATTAAAATATGGATTAAATGTTAAATAGCTGCTTTGTGTTGCTGAAAATACTTAGAAACCATATTTATCACTTTTACTGAAATAACATAAAATGCATATATTATTATAGGTACATATTAACAAATCAGCAGTTTGGTAATTAATAATTGATCATCTTAAAAGTGAACCCTTAAAGGCTTAACGTTCAGCTAAATCAACATCAGTGTTCAATAATTAATATCGTGCTATTCACATTTTTGCTATAAATGAAGGTGAATGCTATAAAAAATATTTTAGCAATGAAAATTAAATAAATATTTGTCATTGAATTTATTCACTGAGATAGTTCAGATAAATTCTTTGAGGAATCATTCTGGTTCGAGTTTTGTTCTTTGTTTTGTTCTGTACATCCAGGAGCTGCAGTATTTAAAACCCCACTGTAAAATTACAAATACGATTTAATTTTTGGGGTTTTTTTTAGTTTAGAGGAAGGAAAAAGTTTTAAAATGATAGACTTTCACGCGTCTTCTCAAAGAAATGTCATCAAATGCATATAAAATCTAAATATGAAAACCCTTAGTACCTTAAAATGTGTGTTTTCTACCTTAACAGATGTCCCGGTTATATTGCAACTGCTGCTGTAATTTTCTGCTTTGCAGCTCTCTTTTAACACCTGACATCGATTAGCCCTGAACCCATAATCTCGCGATGCTTTGCAGATAAACACTGCCCCCTAGTGACGACAGCAGAATACAACTCTATAGCTGCTGACTCAATTTCTTGTCTGAGAATTGCTAAGATTTGATGCTTTTTTTTGTTCATTTATGTATGAATTATGAGACCCCTTTCTATTTTATTAATTTATAATAATATACCCAACTATTTAGAGAAAGCATAGACAGAGACATCTCTGTGAATAACATTTATGTACATATGATGTTAAAATTTCAATTTTCAGTTTAAACGATAAATTGAGCTGGAATGGTTTGTTTTTGTCCTTTTAAAAAAAATAGAGAATAACACAAACACGTGCACACACACACACACACACACACACACTCGCACACAGTAAGTCAAGCACACACGCTGATTGCAGCCTGGCCCTTGTGTGTCCTCCATTGTCTTCATCAAGACCATCAGAGTTCACAGTCAGAGATAAAGAGGGCCGCAACACACACACACACACACACACACACACACACACACACACACACACACACACACACAAACATACAGTAACTCCACTACTGTACTCACACAGAAACAAACAAACACACACACACACACACACACACACACAGCTGCAGGCAGACGTGGACAGGTTCCCCGCCATTATCCTGTCCTCTACTCTAAACACGCAGTTTTAATTTCAACCCTCTGATTAGCTGATGATTGCATGACAGCCGCCGAGCAGGTTCCCTTTTCACCCGGCTCCCAGACTGCAACTCAATCACGCCCAATTAGTGAGTCCCCAAACACTCTCTCTTATTAGAGGACTCATAATCGACTCATTGTGTCCTGATTTGGCAAATAAATCACTCTGGAGGCTCCTGACTCCCCCCCCCCCACCCGTCACCACAGCCGACCCTTCTTTTCTCCCCCACTTCTTCACCTCACCCTGTCTTTCTCTGCCCACTCCCTCCTCATGTCCAGGAGTCCAGTGACAATGTTTTTAGGTGGCAGCACACCTTCTTTTTTTTTTTTTAAATATCCCCCCTCAAGAATGAAGAATAATTTAGCAGCTAAGGCAAGGCAGCATGTGAGTGTCCTTGTCCTGCAAGGTTAAGATTCTATTCCATTTGAGCAAGAAAGGGGTGAATTAAAATAAATGATGGCCATATATTTATTGCCAGTTTGCAGATGAAGCCCAGTCACTCCAGTGGGGCCCGGGCTGCCGGTGGCTCATACTAGCCGAGTGACCCCCACACCTCTCCCTGCCTCACGCTCAATGTCACATACATTTTATATATATGCGTCTATATTTATATCTATAGATGCGTGTGTGGGGGCGCAATCAGGGGAGGAATTCGGGAGAAAAGGGGACATGGAGGAAAATTATCTGGCTGGAGGGAAATAATTGAAATTTTGACAGAAAGAAGGTGGTTTTTAAGATGTCAGAGGAGAGCCTGGAAAACGTTGGGACGCACTCGTCCTTCAGGATGGAGACGCCGAACTGGACGAGACTCTGCTGCGGTTTCCTTCAAAATTCTGCTTATTCAAGGTTTTCTACTGATCAGGATGGGACTTTAAAATAAAATAAAAAACATGCACAAATCGTCGCTTTCTTCCTTTGAAGCAGTTTGGATGGGAAAATTTTGCACATGAAAATTAGTACGACGTGTTTTAAACATCCGAGATGAGAGACATCACCCCCCCCCCACACACACACACACACACACACACACCCATGCCCGCTCCCTGATGAGCAGGCATATCTCTGAGAAGTGTCTCCTGTAATAATCATTTTCTGACGCAATAACTTCACGCCGTTGCTCGCTAACAGAATTCCAACAAACAGCCTCAGCGGGGATGGGAGGGGGGGGCAGCTTGATCCCAGGGGCCCGCAGAGCACTGGTAGGACTGGGATATTGCAGGAAACCAGTGGAATATGATGCAGTCGACTCACAAGAGAGCAGAAGCAGCCGATCCAAACCAAACCTCTCCTCCTCCTCCCCCCTCCTCCATTTTGTGTTGAGTGGTCATTAGTCTGTTCAGAGTCGAGAGCCTGACCAGCTGGCAGGTGACGTGTGATGTCCCACGCCGCGCTCCACCACTGCGAGACCCCCGCGCCTTAGCTGCAGAGGCCTGGTGTACCCCCGTTCCCCAGGCGGGCCACAGAGACCGCGGCGAGCCCTCGGCAGATGGAGCCTCCAGCGTTTCCTGTCTTTCTCCCGCAAGCTAAGACGAGGCGCGGCGAGCGCCGGAGGAGGCGCTGGCCCCGGCCCCCGTCACAGATGCCAGGAGAAGGCTGAGAGCGCGGCGGGGCCCTGCTGGGAGGGTGCTGGGCCAGAACAGGTGCAATCTCAGCCCCTCGTTCCCCTCTGTCAGCACCTCAGTGGTGCTCTCTTCCTGTCCTCGCTCCTTCTCATTCACACACTCTGGAGGTGTTGTGGGGGCCACGCTCCGCCCCTCCCCCGTCCCAGTAACATATCCACACAGCAAAAGGCTCCGGCAGACACGGCTCCGTCGCTGCTTTGTGTCTTCACCTCAGGAGGAACAAACATTTTAGCACAAACTTGAGCAGCACCAGTGACCCCTCAGAGGACAAACGCTGCACTTGTGTTGACTCAGACATTTTGCCGGCCATGATAAACTCCCCGGCTGACCTCACCGTTCCCGGTGGGGGGGCAACTAACTCCCAACAGCCTTAACTTATATCAATAGTGGCTACATGGAGCCGCTCCCTGCATGATGGAAAGAGTCTACGACGGCAGGAGAGGGCGTCGAACCCTTGACCCGTCCCTGCCCGCGAGCCTTTGTGAACTCCCAGTCCAACTACACCCCCGGCCCCACGCGGGCGACTCGGCCACTCCGACCGCCACTGAATTATTATCATAATTTCCCAGAAAGGCAGCGCAGGGCGCCCACGAGCAGGCAGGCCTCCGTGTTCCACAGAATGTTTGGTGTTTTATTGCCTTTAAGTCACTTCTAGGCCAGCGGAGAGGACCCACATGATAAGAAAACCAGTCATGTGAAAAATGAAGGACCCCGCAAACGGGACTGAGAGGTGAAGAAGGGAAATAATAAAATACATGACAAATGTGGGGCTGGACCGTATTTCAGCCACCCCTGCCTCACCTTTAGCTGCACTAAAAACGCTCGAAGGGAAAAAGTGGGAAGTAATGACAACGATGAATAATGAATGTCGTCAATCTCATTATTATTATTATTACAAAAAAGCTTTCAGTCTCACAGTTATGCTTTAAAAATACAGCCCCCCCCTTCCCCCACTTGCTTTGACAGATAATACCCCGGAGGGCATTCCACCTGGGGTAAACAAAAAAGCACTTGGAGCTCTTTCGATGTCCCTCCACCCCTGCAGGGCTTTTAAGGTGCTGCGTATCTAACAAAAACTACTAAACCTTTTAATCTTTCAAAAGCAAAAAAAAACAAAACCCACGCAACAGATTTAATTAAAAAAAGAAATAACGGTGATCTGACGGCCTCCGCTGTCTGGAAAGGAGAGCGGATGCTTCTGAGGCTCGTTTCAAAGATCCTTTGAAAGTAGTTAACGTTTATTTTATTTCAACAGATAATAAGCCCCTCGTGACCGGTTCACCGTCGCCGGCTGATCCCAGCAGGGGACCTGCGGTGGGCACGCGGCCCCTGGTGGAATGAACGGGTCTTAATGCGCTTCAGAGTTTTAGCCTGTCTGTCCTCACCCCTCACTCTGCAGGGGCCCCGACATCAGGCCCCGGCTATCGCCACATCTCCCCATTTTCTTTAATTACGCTGCAGCATATTGCTTTTGGGCCATATGGAAGGCAGATATTGAAACCAGATAAGATGTACAAACATCTTTCAGCGCCACAGTATATTAGCTAGACCTGGAAGCGTATTATCTTCAGCCGATCCTTCCAATTAGCGCCGAATATCAAGATACATTACGAAAGGCCTGCTGACGAGAGGAAAAGCATTTTAAATAATGGAGGCTCAGTACATTTTGGATGTATGAACCTTTTTTTCTCTTCTTTTAGACATTTGCACCAAGCTGACCAATAACAACACAGAATCCAGACAGGCCTGGAAGCAGCAGACAGGGCTTCCATTGAGAGGCTGCTGCTTTGGAACAAATAAATCTAGAATCTACGAACTAGACACAGGAACACTGTGTAGGTTTGGTGCCGCACGAGTACCATTAAGAGGCGGGATTGTTAACATGGTGTCAGCGGGGGGGGACGCTTTGAGTGAAATATCGCGTTGCGGAAGTGTGCGGCGGGACAACGCGGATTATAACAGCAGTGATGGTTCCATTATTTTAATAGAAAAACATTAAAGGCGCATAAATCCCAACCCAGTCCCACGTTAGGCGAGGCCCGTTACGCCAGATCTGACAACCAGAGGCTTCAAACTCGGCTCACCTTGCCATGACATCGCATTCCTGTGAATAACCAAAAAGCTTTCAGATAACATGCTATCTAACTCCGTGTATATACTGCAGCTCTTACGATGTGATTGAATTCGCTGCACCATACGGAGCGAGGTCACCACGCCGCAGCACCAGGATATACCGCGCACGCCGGACGGCGTGGAAACGAATAAAGGCGGAGAGAGCGGCGGGAGGAGGCTGCGCAGGCAGAGGTCACATTGAGAAGATGGATGCAAACACATGCCAAACAGCATCTCTGGATCTCTTTTTCTAATCCCCTCTCTGATCCACCGACGCATTTGAGGCCGGACACAACCGGCTAACGCGGGGCCCCTAAACTGAGTCGGCGGGCCGTCCGCGGTCCGCTTCAGACGGCACCGGCTGGCTGCCAGCAGAGGAGTGGCAGGCTTAGCCTTCTCCAGAGAGACAGCTAGAGGTTGTCTCTACATGGATGGGCACTTCTCAGCTCGGCAGGGGCGGGAGGAAGGGGCAACGCGGCAGCTGCTCAGGGCATATGGGCAGAATTCATTAAGTCTGGATAAATAAGCCAATTGTGGAGGCGGTGAAGAAGTGTGTGTTTGTATGTCGGACGCAGAAACAAACAGAGATCGCTCGGCGGTTCTGAGCGCAGAGCTGTGGACACACAATTATTCCGAGCACAAATATCCCATGTGGCAGCTCCGTCCTGAGGTTGATGAAGTTGATTCAAGGCTACCAAATAAAGAAAAAAAGAAAAAACCCAGTTCTGTTTGGGATAGGCAGCGATTGAGCCATTTGATGCATAGATTACATGTCCTTCAGGGCCTCACTGTGCATCTCCTAATGTCTGGAGACCTCTCCGCGCCGCAGAAATAAACTTAATCACAATCTGTAAATGTTACAGCTGTTTCCACAATAAAGCGGGAGGCCTGCATCTATATTCACACACATGAACTGGAGACTAAGCTGAATACTGATACACGACTCCGGCGTGTTCCATAGGTTCCAAATGCGGCCATGAGCTTCGGAAACAAAGTGCGGCCTTGTTTCAAACTTCCTCTCATTCCCTTTCATCCAGTAAAAAACTATAATGTATGCTAATCCCCATTTTGTCAATAGGAAGTCTGTTCAATGCATTTGAGATAATAGTGAAGAAGGTGTTGCTCCTATCGAAGACCTGGAAGATAAAGTCAATGGTGCGGTCAATAACAATAAGGTTGTAGGCTTTAATGAGGAATGTTAATTTGAACACAATCAACTGGATTTCAGCTTAGCTGATTATCAACCTTGGACTTGTATGAGGGTGTTGATAATGCCCGTAGTACAGGGAGGGCATTTTTTTATCTGCAACGAGCCTTTTCAAAGAAAATCAGTTTGCCTTTCAGCGGTGCAAGTTAAAAAGCGACAAATAGGCCCAAACAAAGGCAATTAAGACAAAGCCCACCACAGCTTTATTCCTAAAAATAACAAAAGAAAAGCATATATACGCATATAAAGCAGTAACTTTAACAAAACAGAGTTATTTCCATCCTATACAATGCTCATTCCCACCCAATCCATGTAGAGTTCCAGTCCAGGCCTTCTCCTTATGTTTGAGCTACGGCGGCCTGCTCCTCACTCTCTCCTTGATCCCATTCCATCAGCAGCTCAGAGGACACCTCTGTAAACAGATGATCCCAGTCCCAGCTCACATCATCCTGCAGAGGCGAGGAAGAGAAAAGAAGAATTAGAGAGGCACAGGGAGAGGCACCGGTGAGGAGAGCGGGGGGGCAAGGGGAAGAGGATGAGAGGAGAGAGCAGGAGGTGTTAATGTACACATCATAAATCTTGATTACCTGAGAGACAGAACGGCTGCCTCCCTGGGTGCCAGAAACAGCTGGACAGGCCTTTGCTGGGGGCCACTACAAGCTATATTTACTAAAAACTCACTCACCTCCTTCACGTCCTGCTCCGACGCTAGAACCTTGGTGAGGAGCTTCATGTCGACCTCTCCATCCTAAGAGGAGACGGCGGCAGAATTCACTCAGACTGCGCAAACAGAATCGATCCCATGGACAATTAGAGGAGACAGAAACAAAATGGGACTTACTAAGGTCTGGAATGTAGAGTAATCCTTCAAATCCTTGTCCAGATCTCTGTAGGTCATCACCCGGTTCATCTGGACACTGCGGGAAGAACAGGCATCTCCTACAGAGTCGTGTTTCTAGCAGGGGATACTTTCACGCTTTGTGCAAACCAGCGGACTGAGAAGAGGAGAACTTTCAACTTTGGGCTCGCTGAAGTTCCAAGATGTCAAACAAAGACCGCAGAGAGCCGGAGACGGTTGCCAAGCGGTAAACGATTTAAATTGAAACCCAGCTGCTTATCTGTGGCTTGGAATTAAGTGTGGGGGCTCTCAAAGTGGCCGGGGCCTAGCAGAGCATGCCAGTCCTACTTACTGCACATTACACGCTACATTGCCCCTACAATGAGTTCAATGTGGATATTATCTCACATAGAGAGAAAGCCCGAGCCTAATAACCTCCACTGCTGTCGCAGTCCTGCTACATATTCGACACATGTCGGCGTGTCTCTCACTGCCCTGTAAATCAAAGGGCCCAGTTAGCCGGGGCCAGAATATGGAGCTGCATAAATCATACCTAACTGTTATTTCTTCTTTTCAGCCCTATAAAGCGAGACACTCGATGATTGGGAGAGTGGTAATGATCAAAGTCACCGGGGCGGGTGGGGACTGATCTACCGCTGCGTTCACACAGGCAGAGCTGAACAGTCGGGTTCTGGACTGTTGTGGGTAGAAAACAGAGCTTTACGTCCCACCGGGAGGAGAGTTACGCTGCCAGTACTGATATTAAAGAAAATGTATATACGGCATTAAAATGAAACCAAATCACTGCTGGTACCTCGGTGGAGCTGCGACTTGCATCATGAGGTCCTCCTCTTGTACTTCCTCCAGGTATGGAATGACGGGAATATCTTATACACGAGGAAAAAAGTGTTAATTCATTTTCCCAGAGTGTGATCATTTGATCTATAAGAGACATGACAGAACGCTTCCTGAAAAATCCCCTGTGTAAGTCTTGTCTGCTGTATGTATAACCATGTCTGTGACCCCCCCCATCCCACACACACACACACACTCCATCTCTTTGGTTACATCCTCATAAGAGCTGCCCTGTCACAATAGCCATGCGGCCATGAATATTCAGGAGGCAGAGCGGCAGCTCTACCTGCTGAGAGAGAGGCGCCGGCCAGGGGCTCCCCAGAAAGTACCCCCCGCTACCTTAGCATTTGGGCCCTGTCAGCGCTGCCCACCCCCAGGACCCATGGTGGCCCGCGGGCCGACCTCCATGTCCACTCTGCCACTCTGACTGGTGCGGCGTCCAGCCACGTGCAAGAGTATTTGCTTGCGGGCCCATCTGTGTGGGGTCGGAAGTCACAGCGAGGCCTGGTGGGGCTGCGATGGCAGGAGCCGCCGACCCGCTGCTCAAACAGTGGGAACCCGCTTTAATTGGCAAAAAGCAACAGGACGGAGGATGGCTCTACTCCCAAGAAGGACAGGGCAAACTTTCACGGCACATTTCAGATGGACGGTTGTTGAGATATGAGATAAAGAGGTTTCAGAGGCGATTGCGGTTGATAATTGATAAAGAGCCTGACTAACACGTGTTCAAAGGGTTTAAGGATCAGAACCTTATTGCAGGATGGCACGCACCCTTAAAAGGGTACTGTAGGAGACCAAAACCAAAATGAAATAGCTCTCAGTTGGATGCGGGTCTGTTTTGCTGCGTGTTAGCTTCTGGTGTGATGGAGTTTCCCTGTACAAGATTTTCCAGAGGAGGCAGCAGAATTCACCTCCTTATTAGGACTACAGCCGAGTGCTGACGGCAGAGAAAAAGAGTCACGGAAAGAGGAAAAAGAGCGACAGAAAGTGAGTGGAAGGAAGAGAAAGATAGAAGAGGGGGGAGAGTGGAGCTGCATGTCGGTAATCTCTAACCACAGTACTGAGCCCGGAGGGAAAAGTCAATAGAGCGGCTAAATAGAGGTGAAGAGATGGAAGTCTGCATCTGATGTGAGGAAATATCTCGGCATCTGTGTCACCGTTCCCTGAAAAATAACTCCAACTCGAGCTGAAGAAAGACAAGTCACAGAATATCAGGAATCCACCACATGTTGAAAGTTTGGACAGGAGGAAGGAACCGCTTTCAGGAACTCCTGGACAAAGTCCCAACAGGAACCAATCAGCTCTGAGCAAATAACAAAAGTGTTGAACTTCTTCTTCTTTTTAATTAAGCCAAATTAGCAATGCCGTTCTCGTTTAGCCGCTGACAAGATTCATCTTTGTTTCTGATATCCAAATAAATGCAGGCACGGGTATTTCATATTCATGAGGCCCCGGTGACACTTTGTCCTCTCATTTACAAAGCACGGTGTTCAGCAGAATCTGTCCCCCCTGGACCCCCAATCAAATTTAATGGTCTTAGTGCAATGACATCAAAAAGCCCTGCCACCCCGCTCTTTGCAAACACCCCTGTGTACCCGAGCCCTGCTCGGTTTCAGCCGGTGTTACTAAAGTGGGTCCGTGTGAGGGGTGGACGTCGTGTCCGTATGCAAAGTCTATGATCAAGCGAGGGGGGAGGGGACAACGTTTTTAAACGAGTTTCAAAATGGGCCCATTAGTGGAGGTCAAGGAGGCCAGCGGAACCGGCCCGCAACCAAGCATGCGTTGCACTCACCAATCCGGACTTTCCTGGGCCGGCTGCATCAAGGTGGCTTTTGTCTGGCCGCCACCAAGGCCGCCGTATCCTTATTACCTGAGTGCGTCCGGCTTCCTGGCTGGAGCATGTAAATATCAAAAGGGGATAATTTGCTGCTGGTGTTGACATACTCCCGGCAGGCACACGCCAGTCAGCTACTTTTGGCGAGCTGGACGTCTCCCCGCATTACTTGGGCCCCTGTAATCTGCGCAGGGGTCCACTCATATGATTACCTTGGCGCTGAATGCTTTTGAAAAGCTTATGGGGCAATATTCGTCTCCACGCCAGCCGAGAGCAAAGACGGTGAGACGTGAAACAGATGAGCGCGTTTAGCGTGAGAGTGCTGCTATTTTAAGTGACATGCCCGAGGCTGTGGGGGTTAGCTGATGGGACGATGGGGAGCGTGGAGGGGGGACCGGGAGAGCCCGCTCCATCTCTCTCTTTTCCTCTGTGCTTGTAGCCAGTGGACATAAGGGATAAGGGTAGGGGACATAATCAAGATCGCAGGGGCTATCTCACTAACCCTCAGCTCTGTAATTTCCAATGCCCCTGCCTCCGGCTCTGTATTAAAAGGTCTCCCCCCACAGAGTAATAATCTTTCCGCCGGCATTAACTGCAAGAGAACCAAACCTTTGGGCCCTTCATTCAACTGGCCGTTTGAGCCAGTGGACACAGACAGACGGCAGACGCTCTGACTGGACAGAAGTGAACCGCAGTTGCACTTTACAACCAGTCAGGACCACATTCTTTTTCTGCAATGCTGCCGATCATTTGGATGATTCACAATATTAGTGGAGATTTTTAGTTTGGAAATCTGTCATAATCATTTTAACAGCAGTAACTACATAGTTGAATTGCATTACAGTTTCTGCACAGCATAAATGCATATGACATTTCTATAACTAACTCTATTATCATCCTAGTGGTTAAAATGATTAAAATTTTTAATTAAAACCTAAATGAAACCTCTGACTCAGAATTCCACGAAACGAAGCCAGCCATTGTTATTACTTGTTTCTTTTTTATTACGCCTACTGGAAAATTTCTTCTTCCTGTTATTAAAACAAAAATGTATGCGATCAGCAGGGTTATGGTGCGATATTACCTGCAGACCTTTGGCATTTTACACATTTAACGTATCTTTACAGACAACCTGACACTTTCCCAGCTGCCTTGCGCATCAGAACAGAATAATTATTTCATGTCTGTAGCTGAAACTTCCCAACTATTTCTGGGCCCTCAGGTAACTCTTTTAGTGTGTGTGTGTGTGTTAGCCTGGGTGGGGGACAGAACCCTTAAATTTCCCACAACAATAGATCCAACCTTTATAATGAGCCAGCAGTCACACGCTGGTCAAAGTGAGAAACGACGGTCAAACGCAGAGTCCCAACACACGAGTCCTCGCCAGCATCATGTGAAAAGTGATGATCTGACCGTCTGCTTATCTGCTCTACTTGCAGAGGATGAATGAGCCGGGAAGGCACCCGCGGGGGTGGGGGGGGGGACTTCCTCGTCCATGGGGAGACACAGAGCTGGGGGACAGTGAGGGTGCTCTTACCTCCTTCATCATCTGACCTCTGGGGAGTCTGTGGTCGCAGGCGACGACTGTAGGAACAGGAAATGCAAAAGTGTGAATTATTTAATGCTTTTAAAACGCAGCCGTAACAGTGAGGTCATCAGCAGCGACTCCTCTTTGATACTGGGTCTGTTTTGGGTTTTTTTTTTTCCCCTTCTCTCATGTTTGTCTTCCTTGCTGAGCTGGCTACAGAGTCCCAGAACTTCTGGACAGTCCTGACACGCTGCCGTCCTTGTCTGGTTGATAAGAGCGACCTCCACAGATAGGTCCAGAAATTCTGAGCAGTAAAAATACGCAAGTGGGGCAGCAGCCTTAAAAAAAACATTAGTGACACGAGTCGTGTCACAAGCACAGCATAGGGGACTCTGGGCAAGGAAGCAGCCAATCAGGGACCTGTTCCCAACTGCAACGATGAGTAAAACGCAGAGGACTGCGTCCTCTACCTGCCTCTCCTCATGATGTCTATTCCAGTCACAGAATCACAGGAGGGAGGGTCGGGGGGGAACTAAAATAACAGGAAAACTTGGCTCCAAACAGCAATAAAAGTGATGACAACCCAGTCGTGCTGTTTTTTTAATCATGTTAAGTGATTGTTCTTGGAAGGCAAGGATTAGCTGCAACCAAGGGCAATCTGGAAGTACGGCGCTATTTCAACTTTACTGCAAAAGCAACAAACATTTAAACTGACATTTCTTTCCATCCAAACACACAAAAACACGGCGGCAGCCTATAAATTCAATCAAATGTTGGAATGAACATGATAAATGGTTCTGTTTTGGTGAGGGAACTTACTCTTCCAGGTCATCGGCTGCAGATTTCCTTGAAGATCTGCGTCACAACAGAGGGAAACAGTGAGAGATTCAAAAGCACGACACAATCGCAACGCTAAAACTGAAACAATCGTCTGTTGAACATGGTATATTTTAGGACAGCATCCTCAGCTCTGTCTAATCAAAGCAAGTCTACTATCGGACATGTGATTGTTGTGTGGACTCATCTCCTGCTGGACAATGAAGCTATTTTGAGGCGCTTCTCTAATCACCCAGTTTGAGCGCTAAAATACTGCACCTCTGCCATATTTCTAGCAGTGTGCATCATGGCAGACACACAGCACAGTTACAAATTTAAAATATGACCAGCTAAATGTTACCAAATGAAATCACCCCAAGAAACAGCCATCAAAAACAAATTTTCATGCTTTAATAAGCCAACTTTTTTTCATTTTTAAAGGACAGCGCCTCCCCGTCTCCTGGTTGTTAGTGCCCCCTACTGGTCATAAACATGCCTGCTGAACCCGTTACACGAAGTGATCATATTTTAGAGTCTTCAAACAATGTCACTGCCTCTGCAGAGTGTGTGTGTGTGTGTGTGTGTGTGTGGGAGGTCTTTAAACAGGCAACAAACACAACCCAACCCTCAGAGAAAAAAAGAGGGATATTAAACTTTAATAAATTGCCCTTTTTTGTGGGAATCAAATCTGTCAAACGGTTTGAAAGAAAGGACAAATATAAAGCAAAATATAGAGACAATCTTTAAGCTACGCCTGATTTGCTCAGTTTATCATCGCTGATTTAATGTAAACTAGCAACCGTGAAGTTGCCGGCCTGGACAGAGAAGCTGAGGGAGAGTACCTGCCTGTCCTTGGACTGTGTCCTGTCTGCTGTGCAGGGGCGGCGACACTTAAGACACATTACAGGCCTCTTGATTAAGACTCATGTAAGGCAAAGCGATAGACATGGTAAAAGTGTCTGGAAAAAGTTGTTAGGGATAAAATATATTGTGACAACCTGGTTTCAAAGGTTCATCAATAAACTGACAGATCATTTAGTGTCAATTAGAAGTGATAGATCGACAAATCCTGGGATTTCTGCGCTGGGATTAGTGGGAGGAGGGCGGTGGTGATTGAGCATGAGGGGTGACATTGAAGGGAAAAGTCCTTGCCGGTTCCAGGGGGGACTATTACTTACTTTGTTTCAGAGAGGATCAATGTGTGTGCAAGCCCCTTTTACACCTCCTGTATTTCAATCGCCGCGAGAATCGAGCCGGGTTACACAAAAAAGCAGAGAAGCGACACGCTGACCTTCTGCCGGGCGGGAAAGATCCAGCGCGTTTGCTGTTTTCCCTACTCGCACTAACGGTGCGGTAAACATCACAAATAAGTACAATCGACACAGCCGGCTCACTTCAGTGCATCTCCTTACTCTCACCTCCGCGGAGAGCAAAAGACACACGGTGGCAGGTGGGAGGGAAACCTCGAGGGGTGGCACCACAGTAATGTTCTGGATTCATTTGCATTCCGCATTTCTATTTAGATCTGTTAGTCGTGGGCTTTAGCTCTGGCAACTTCCATCTGTTCCAAATATTTCACCCGTTCCCCGTGTTGTGCTCCCCGTGTAAAGAGCAGGCCGCAGTGGCGAGGGCTGATTAAGTGGCTTGAACCCGCGTGATGAAGTGGCGAGCTGACTAACAGTGCCCTCCTGTGGCTGATGCATTAACCATGTCAATTACAGCCCTGCCTGCAGATGAAGACAAATGTGGAGTTGCTCATTCAGACAGGCCGAGTCTAACCGTGTTGATTCACAGCCCGAGTGCCAAATATGCACTGATAAATAAGCTCGTTCAGCAGCATGAGTGTTCATTAATAACGCAGAACCCAAAAAGATCACGCCGCACGCCTGCGTCCTTCGACGTGGCTGCAGTTGCGCGACAGGAAACGCTGTAAGTACGTACTTAGAGGAGCTCTCTTCGGCCCAGCCAGCCTGCCGCCGGGGGGGTTTGGGAGGGGTGCCCTGGAACAAGAAGGAAAAACTTACCAAAGGTGCTGAATGAAAAGAAATTTGTGGTAACAGAACGGCACACATTAACGCTCACGCCGGCAGAAAAAAAGCGGGCTGGAGAATCAGACCGGTCAGGTGGATGAAACCATAAAGGCTGCGTCAGGAATTCTCAGACAGGATTGGGGTTTATTGGAGTCGCACATTGAAAACATCATCTTAAAAGGATTTTACGGTGCAAATGCTCTCCTAGATTGACCTCCTGCCAGAGCAAACAAGGAAAGCCTAATATAGAAGAAAATAATCGCACTGTTTAAATCATGGGGACGATTTGAACCGAGCATCAACTCATATCCTGCATGTTTAACAATAAGCCTGCAGCGCAGACGTCCATATGCGCTCCATTGTGTTGTTTATTATGGTTTTCAGAAACGTCCGTTTCCAGCAGCAGAACATATGGAGCGGAGTGTGGGAACTGCCAGGGCCTGCAAGTCCGACCCCAAAATAGACCCCTGCCTCTCATTCTTTTATTCTGAAAATAGTTAACAGAGCTTGCGTCTCAATCCTGAGACCCGGACCCTGAAATCAGCACTTGAATGAATGAATTCCTCTGAGCTCATGAGGGTGGGCACTAGACAAATGAATCGCGGTGGCCGTGGGTGGGAAGGAGGGAGGGAGGGAGGGAGGGAGCGCAACGTTTCTCATTACTAAATTGGGTCTGCAGAGGACAAAGTGCTCATGAAGAATTTCTTTCGTTTATGGCGAAAGAGGAAATAATCTTTCACGGACGGCTCCTTCATCAGACCCATTTATAAATCTGAATGTCACCATTAAGCAGGATGGGGGGGGGACTCCACACTGCTGTATATTACTATTAATCCAGAGAGCTGAGGCTGAACAAAATGCCTTGACTTCGCGTTATTAGCACCCGTCTCTAAGGGAGATGATAATAATGACAGATGAGTCGTTTTAGGCAACTTTATATAAAAGAAAAAATCACTGTGATGCCTGATGTTTGTTGTTTCTCATGACAGACGTGATCATATGGTGGAGGGCCTTTGAGGGGAGATAGATTCCTCCTCTGACAGTTGCTTTACTCTACAAAGATGGAGAGGACCATGAGTTTCCTGAGAAACAAAACAGCTTTGTCGTTCCAATTCTTCATGACCAAATATGAACCTCAAAGTTGTAGTAGAATAGTTATGGCTGTTAAGAAAATTAGCTTCGTTTCTAATTCGGGACTCCTTTGCTCTCTGGGGTATATGGAACTTAAGGATGACCAAACGCGGCGAGCCCATAAAAGCGAATGAAATGTTTTCAAGGATGTCAGGAATGTGAGCGATCTGTTGGGTATTTTAGGCAGATGAGGCCGGGGCTGATAAACCAACAGTGTAAATAAACCCACCCAGTCGCACAACACTCTGGAAAAATGTATTGAATGAACGCTGTGGGTCAGGGAGGGCGCGAGAATCCGGCTTCATACATCGGAGAAAGTTGGCCTAATTTGGGAAGATTAGCCTCAAGCAAAAGCATCAGTGGAATTTTGGTGAGCTGGAAATCAAACGACGTAAGACAAACACTAATAATGAAGTCATCACCGCAAAGACTGCAGCTTCTCTCATGTGTTGGAACTGTTTTTAGTCTAAATGGATTGAATAGGGATAAGATCCCTTTAGAAATGGCAATATCTTTCCTGAAATGTTGTGAAGAGGTCATAACTGTAGGTACCATTTAGAAATTTAGGCTCAATAATAAAGGAATAAAAAGCTCTGTGCCTCTTAAAAGGATTTTAAAGGTTTCATACAACAGCACTTCACATCAATACTATATAAAGGACGTACGTCTATAAGGAGGAGCTACTGTATATTTGTGAAATGCAGGTGTTTTAAGGAATGCTGAAGGACGTAGAATGCAACTTAATTGCTTTTCAGGTTGCGTTAACATAAGGGTGCCGGTACTGTATGTCTGAAAAGTGGGATAAAAAGTCTCAAGATAGCAAATGCAACCAAATGAACTTGAAGCGAACAATTACGGAAAAATTAACAGTCTATGAAACTGAGGCTGCTGTAAATGGGAAAGAGCTGAGGAACTAACAGCAGATGGAGGGTTTCTTTTTCATGCGACCTACCTCCTCATCATCCTGTCATTCGTGTGTGAGAAAAACAAAAACACACATTGATGGCACAATCTGAAGTAAAACTTTGACACACCACTGTGGATTACCACAGGATCCGACATTTCTACTGCAAGTGATCTCTTACATAACGAGGATCTTCTGTTGACAACTGGTCAGCTGCAAGGCGAGCTCTTCGGCCAGACTTTGCAACCTGGAAGACATGGTTAATTAAGAGAATGGAAGGTTTATATCTTTGTAGTTCAAAAGCATAAAATCTACCAAAGGCTTTGTGGTTTCAGTGGGCTATCTCTGCTGTCAAATGAGGCAGCTAAATGTTGTCTTAATGGACAATGGAATTAATAGAGCATCTGTAAACAACCATACTGGTATGGCCAACATTACATATACCAATATTACATTATGCTTTAGTTGTCCCCGAGCTCATTCTAATATTAATACCCTGATCTGTGGATGGCCTGTCTGAATTCATTTATTAAACTCTTTATCAAACTTTGGAACTCACAACAAAAGCATTTCCTGACCACTTTTCTTCTACAATTATATTGATGTCACTGTTTTCAACACTGACTAAAATATAAAGGCTAGACATCAAGAATCTATTGTGACATATATGCTGTACTAATGAGATCAGTCCTAACTCCACTGAGCCCAGTAACAGGGTTTATTAGGACTCCCATTTCCATTCCACACGTTCAACTCAGATTCAAAATATTATACTGTACATGGGAATCTTATTTTGAAGGAAGGGCTTAATCTTCCCTAAACTACAGAGGGGGTTGCAGTCCATGATGTGACACTTTATGTAGTTTATGAATAAAATAATGGTCGAGAATGCGGATGGAGCACAAAGCTTGTAGAGGGTTATGCTTGTCCTTAAACGATGATGGATCCTCCACTCAGGGTAAAATTGTCTTTTACTTTTTCCTTGGTAATGGGAGATTATAATAAATCTAGCAAATCATTTTTATTTTGCCGTTTAATGACGCGCTAATCATAACAGTTAGCCAAAAGTTAGCAGAACTTTCGTTGCAGCGCTGCTCAACATGCATATTTTCAACATTCCAGCGGCATCAGTATTACAAACTTCTCTATAATATTCCATTCTCTTTCTCCTTATGATTCAGTCGACACTTACATTTTTTACTTTACCAGTTTCTCGAAAATGCAAGCTATCGTCCATCTTGTATCCCTCTGCTAATGCTAATCCAGACGAATATTCCACAAAGCAGGGCTGGGCTCCTTGGTCCTGAAATTAGAAATAACCACGGTTTTTCGATGTAAAACGAAACAAAATAAATCGATTCAACGACTAAAGATGTTTTTCTGTTACCTCGGTAACTTACTGGGCTCCATCAGCAGCGTCTTCCTGGATGTCACCCAGCATCACATAGCAACGCCAATCACAAGCGAGTAGCGCGTGCGAGCGACACTTCTTCTTCTTCGTCCTTAAAGCATCGCATCTCTTAGTTTATTTACTGCCCCCAGTCGAACCGGCGAGGTATTTACAATTCAAATGTAATTTAAGAAACAAACAAGTTACCGGTATATTTTGAAAGCTATTCAGCTAACTGAAGAGAAGTATTAAATGTCAAGATATGATTAAGTGTATTTTATAGATTGACGTACATAGAGATCGAAGAATATATGTGCATTTTGCGATCAAGTATCAAACCTGAAATTTAAAAAACACATCATGGAACCTGTGTTAAGCCTATCATAGATTATCTGACAGGAACTCCAGACAAAATCCTTTTTCCTACAAACCTCCTGTCTTTATAATTATGGAGCATCGCTCCTGACCAAGTCCCAATTCATGATCGCGTCTACATGTTGAAATATCTGGAGAAGACAATACATTTGAAGTTTCCCTTGACGTTTGCTAGATGTCACTGTTGCGCGTCTTTTTTTTCACTTTCGGAGGAGAAGCCGCTAGCTTCATCCCGAGGATGACAGCAACATGATGCTGCCTTTGCACCTTAAAGATCCAGCGTGTTACCTTCAGTCGTAAATAGCGTTTCAAACTTCAGTTTTTATGTGTGGATAATCGTGTATTATAATATGAATTGATGCGCTCTAGATAGGGTGAAATAATTTGTCCGGTTATTTGTCTTATTCACAAGGGATTAAAACGTGTTTGTCAACTCAGCTGTTTTTCGGAATGTTCAAAAATCAGACTTGCCAAAGTGCGTTGCGCAATGCGCCTTTACGCATGCTTTTCAATGTGAAAATCGAGAGCAACTGCGGGAGTGGGATTGAATTCCTCTCAAAGAAGGATTCTCTCATTCTCCGAAAAGAGGTAATAACTCGGTGCCCCTCCCAACAAAAACGTCACAGCTCGTGATAACGTATAAGTGAGAGCGTAGCGAGTTGGAGTGTATTTGAGGCTGAGCTGCAAGGAGCTATCAGAGAGGCGCACTGGCTCCAAAGCACAAGTGGATGGAAAGAGCCCAATGCAATGGAGAGACTGAACAGCGGTGCACTGTGAACAGGGCAAAGAGAGAAGAAACGTTTGCATGAGGCAAAGGGGGATGAATTTTAGGATAAAGACTTTTAATGAAGAATTGAGACCCTTTTTTCCAAAATGGCACGGAGTTGTTCCCATGCAAATGCGCTTTTTGCAAAGATGACATAGCACTTGAAAAAAAATGGGAATCTTCCAGGAACAGAACTCACTCACGACCTGAATGAAAAGAGAAAAGGAGTTTTATTCAGTTCGGAACTTTGTTTTGCCTTCTTTTACTTGACAAGCATTGGCTGTAAACGAACGCACAGTGAAATATGAATCTGGTCACTGCACTTTTGTTTTTCCTCCTGTCAGACTGTGTGACAATGACTCTGTCGTTATCCACTTGCACCACTGTGGACATCGACCACATAAAGAAAAAGAGGGTAGAGGCGGTCCGTGGACAAATTCTCAGTAAACTACGGCTGACCAGTCCGCCTCAAACAACAGGTCCAAGTCAAGTACCGTATCAGGTTCTGGCGCTGTATAACAGCACCAAGGAGCTCATTGAGGAGCTGGGAAGAGACAGACAGCAGAGTTGCGGACAGGATAACACGGAGACTGAGTACTATGCAAAAGAGATTTACAAGTTCAACATGACCAATAGACCATCAGAAAACAGTAAGTACTGTGTTCTGGATTATCCACGTGCTTCTACTGAAACAAAATACCCAGTAAACAACAGCCTATTTTTCCAGTTTGCAAATGTTGATCCAAGATTTTGAGGTATACGCTTTCAATTTACCTTGGTGCTTAGCAATTGCATTGCAACAATCAGGAAAGTGCGTCGGATTTCAGTTGGCGTTAGGAGCGATCGCGTCGGTGCAGCTTTTACGCACGGACGCGGCTATAAATGCGGCGGAGCGGCGCGCAAAGGAGAGGGCAAAGTAAACAATCTAATTGGAATGAGCACCATTCCTCAAACATACCTCACACCAAAGTCATGGGAACTCCTGCTTGAGCCTGACACATTCCTCAGAGAGGAAAATTCTCAGGCAAGTCGCGTATTGAATGCCAACTCCAATACCTCATTTCTATTTTCTAGCGGTGAGTTTCCCCCAATAATGTCTATCCTCCGCGACTCTCGCTTTTACTTCCACACTAATACTTACTAGCAGCTATGTTATGATCCAGTTCCCTTGTCCATTCATATTGGTATTTCCTGTATAAACTATGGTCCATTGATTGTTCCAGAAATCAGAAACAGAAGCTCAGTGAGTAGCAGATTCCCTCCCCAAAAAAACAAAAACGTCAGCTTTTAAGAGCTGGATCTGTGCCTTTTCATAGGTCTGAGACAAGTTTGTCCATTTTGAAATCAACAGGTGTTTATGCTGTGCTCTGACACTAAGCAGAACCTTCCAGCATTAGCTCCAAATCCATTTCAAAGGTCCCAGAATGTGCCTCTGACATTCTAAATACACAGTTCTGGGTTTATCCACTGGTCAGAGGTAAAGCTCCCAAAACAAACAAAGGTGGAAGGAGTGGGATCTGAGCACGTTCCCACACCATGCCGGCTTTCCACTGTAAGCCACAGTGCAGGTGGCTCTTCCAGCATCAAATGGCTCATTCAGTGGGGGCATTAATGAGATCTGCTGCAGGTGCCAGCATTAATTAGCACTTTTCTCACCGTTTCCATTATGTAAGTTTTAAGGGGGCGATGCCTGTTAGAGTCCAGAATGTAGAAACATAATGTCTGTCACCTTGATAATTCTGCAGCGTAGTTCATTTTCATTCCTGCTGTTGGATATAATGAGTTTTACATTCACCGTTTTTGGAAGGTGGGAGTGTATGGGAATACAGTCAAGACTTTTTTTTTTTCGTTCTTTCTTTCTTTCCTTCCCAGTAAAAAAGTTAAACAGAAACTTTTCTCTCATACTTGAATGTGCCACTTGGTCCAGACGACTTTGCTAGACATTTCTATGGACACAAATCATGGCATTTATGACAGAATGAAGGACGGCGGAGATTGAGCAGCAATGGGGCTTAAAATTCAGGTGGCCCGCACAAGAGCTTGGTGCCCCCCCCCCCCCCCCCCATGCAATAAATGTGTGCCTGTGAATAGAGATTTTATCTGACACAAGAGCCAGATCATTCCTAGCTGCAGAAGAAACTCCCTGACTCTGTGTGAGTGAGAAACGAGCAGCAGCACTCACAACAGCAGGGTATCAGGGATAGTAGAAAGATGATGTCATCTGAACAAACCAAGGTCTTTGGCCAGTCACCAAACAAACAGCATCTCCCCCAACTCCTCCGCCTTTTCCATTTTGCTTCCTCATTCCTAATTGAATACGGGGGGAAAAAAGAGTTGTTTTTCCCTTCGACCAGAACTGCCCCACTTTATCTCACTGCAGGGATCCATCAAGCGAACGTCTGTTGCAACAGGAAGCGGGAGAATAAGACTTCTGTCTGACGAAACATCCAAACCACAACTGAGCAAGAGGATGGCACAGCGAGGAAAATCAGATTGCAGATCTATTGCCATGACAGAGACTGATTCCTGTTTTCCTTTGTGAGCAGGAGACACCCCAGCATGCAGCTGGCAAGCACCTGCTGGCCCCGTGCTTCCCACTTCCTTTTGTTTACCTCTGCAGACCCTGGAGAGACTGACATCACACACAGTCCTTGGGCAAAAGGGCAGAGAGAGAGCGAGAGAGGAGATTCCTGAGAGGCTTTCTCGTGTTTGTTTTTTAATCAGGCGAGGCTTGTGTGTTTTGAGGAGCCCTGACACAGAAGCACAAGGCCTTCTCGGGGGTGCACGTTGCTGTCGATCAGGGTGAGGTAGCTCACGTCCAGGTCCAGTGAGGAGGAGTAGCCACGTTGATGTCCTTAAATGTTTCCTTCCTGAGATCTGCTCAAATCTTCTCAGATAGCTTACAGGGTTACCTTTGACTGGCATGGCCAGGCAGCTGGTGAGGGTTTGGAAATGGTTGAATGAATTTCATGTTAATTATTCATGTAGCTCCCCCCCTACACCCCCCACCACCAACATGGAACGAATTACCTTTCCTTGGCAAAAATAAACCATAATGCGAAATCCACCTAAAACCATCGCAATGGGAAAAATGAGGTCACCCAAAAGGAAACCAAAGACTTGATTAGAATTTCAAATCTCCCGTCAAAGTGGGGCTTTCCACCTTCTGTGGGGGAGATGGAGCGACGGGCGAGGAGGAGGAAAGGGCTACTGAGGTTTCCTCCGCAAAAGATTGTGTGGAAACACTGGAGAGAGATCTGGCTGGGGAGGAATCCTGAAAAGGTCACCTATAAATAAGGAAAGTTGAACTGAAAAAAAGAAACTCTTGGAAATACCAGATAATGACTAACAGCACGCTGAAATAGGATTATGGGTCAGAAGAAGTGCAGATTCGCTAAGATGTGTGAGTTTTTCATGCATGACACAGAAAACAACTGAGCTCCCGAGTTTCCATCTGTCCTGAAATAGCATCGAGTGTAAACCTGCTGGAAGCGTAGTACCCCATTCAACCCCCAGCAGTCAAAGGTTCAGTAGTAAAGCTCACGATGGGGTAATAAATGAGCCGCGGATTGGCTGTAAATGAGTGTTTCCATTGAGATAGTAAAATGTTCCCAGTGTTTGTTTTGCTCAACACCGTGGGCTTCTCAGGTTCAAATGAATAAATCAGCCAAGTGTATGAAAAAAGCATCTCTGCAGCAGGAAGTGTTTGAGATTGAACCACAATGTGGCCAATTATTCTGCTGAAAGGTCAGCACATTATCACACGCACGCACCCTCGCACCGTGCATATAACAAGCCAACAGTCCTCCAAACATTACTGTCCCGGCGGACTCTCCTTCCCTGCTGGCTTCTCAGGCAGTCTTCAGCTATATGTGAGCCCACGTGTTCCTCACACTTCCAGAGAATTTCTGGCTGATCCCCGAGCCCTTGGAGCACCTGTTGGGCTCCAGAGTCAGTGGGTGGAGGAGCATGCTGCCTCCCATTGCAGCACAATGACGGACATTTGGTTTTTATTTCATGACTTCAACTTGTTGCTAACTCGGACAGCATGAGCAGATGGTTTGTGGTAATGATCCATGTCTCTGGAACTGACTAGAAATAATACACAATAAAAAAAAAAAGCGGGGGGTTTAATCTGTTGGCTGGTGGAGGGAAACCCAAAAAGCCAATTAAAAAAACATCATCAGGAGAAAATAGGCTTTAATAATGTGCCCTCCACCGATTTCAATGCAACGTTCAACATAATGAAGTGTGAATCATAATTTCCACTGCCTGCAGATGATCTCTCCCACTGCCCGAAGAGTATCACCTCCAGAGTGTTCCGCTTCAACGTTTCCACCATGGAGAAGAACGCCACCAACTTATTCCGAGCCGAGTTTCGAGCCCAGCGGATCCCCAACCCCGGTGCCAAGAGAAACGAGCAGAGGATTGAGCTCTACCAGGTGCGTGAACTGACCGTTCATTCCCAATGTTAGCACAGCGCAGGGGGGCTGACGCGCTCAATTTCTCTCGCGGGTGCCGTGCAGGTGAATGAGAAAGATGAAAACATTTATATTAGGGTGTCCAGCGGTTCCTCTGAGCTCCTTTCATGCACTGATCATTATTCCATGTGCAACAGCCAAATGGATTCTCCATTAGGACCCGTTTAAGAGCTTCCACAGCCGTCTTTGAGAAACCTTAGATTACCATTTATCAGTCGCTCAAGTGTCCATCTAAAAGCAGTACCTGTTTTGATCAGTTTAGGTTCTTCAGTGAGGAACCAAAGTATTGAGTAGCTGAAGTGGTGGTTGAGCACACATCTGTTACATGCCTGCCTGTGGGGTGGCAAAGATTGATTCCTTTTTTTCTCGGTTTCCTCGTTAATCTCCCGTGAGAGACCAGGAGTGATGATCAGGTTCCAACATTTCCTGGAAACGAGCGTCTCCGGACTGCATACCTCCTTTGAGGCGAAGCTCTCGTCAGTGCTGAACACAGACTGTCAGGACCTCAGATTGTTTCCAGGAGCTGAGGAGGAGATAGAGGCAGGGTCGCCCGTTGGGGGGAGTAAAGGGAGCGGCCTTCTTGCCCCCGTACTTTTAAAGCTGGGGCTGATTGGCAGAGGGCTGAGCCCGGCGGTCCTGTGGCCCCTCGTTCCCACAGGAAGACTGATTAGATCCTGACAATGTTCAGGAACCTGGTTATCCGTAGCACCGCTGTGGGCCTAAGTGCTCGTACCAGGCACCAAAACACATTTCTCACCACAGATAAACACCTTTGTTTGAGAGGTGCTGATGGAGATAGGAATGTCTGCTGCCTTTCCTCCAACGTCGGGATCGTATACTTGGCACACGATCCCATGCTAACACAATTAGGGCTGGAATTCCTCGTAGATACCTGCGCGTTTAGTCCTTTTTCACGCGGAACCGTCTGCATCTGGGAGTCAAGCTGAAGTCAGAGTTTGAAGTGCTGATGTGAAGGACAGCCAGCTCCTCATTGGCAGGAGGGTAACACGCAGGCATTAACTCGCAAAATGGAGATATCAACACTGGTAGTCACTTTTTCCATTAGGAGTAGACATTTGGCCCAAGGCATCCCGAAGAGTCTGGCTCAGACAGACAGCTCTGGTTCTCTCCGTGTGTGTAAAAGAAAGAGTTTATGCAGCTGGGTCACATTTTCATCTTTTCTTGCAGATCCTTCAGAAAGACAACCCCAAAGCCAAGCAGCGCTACATTGGGGGCAAGAATGTCCTGACCAAGGGAACGCCCGAGTGGGTCTCCTTTGATGTTACCGAGACCGTGAGAGAGTGGCTGATGTACCGCCGTGAGTGGGACGCCTCAGACTTTCCCCGCATCGCACCTTATTACAGATCCATCCAACTCGTGCCGGCTCTTTTGAATTGACGGAAAGTGGCCCGAGGGGAAAATATCGGTTCTTTATTCTCCTCTGCTCTTGTTTCTCCGTCAGAGACCAACCACGGCCTGGAGATCAGCGTTCATTGTCCCTGCAACACTTTCAGATCTAATGGTGACATCATCGAGCATGCCAATGAAGTGCTTGAGGTCAGGTTCGAAGGTGAGGCTGCGTTTAATACCTCAGTGGCGTGACAAACGCGAGTGAGTCAAACCGTTGCATTTAGCAAAGTGTCACGATGGTGCTGAAAACAACACTGGTTCCAAACTGGCATTGGACCATATATTTATTCAAACCATAAGAAGAGCATCATAAGTGTGTGTGCATGGGTGTGTTTTGTGCGGCCAGTCTCTGTAATTTGCAAATATTACAACTGCCAATGAGCCAGCGCTACATCATAGCAGATGTTACTGGAGGTTTCACAACCGCTAATACAGTCAGCTGCTGCAGATTACAAGCACACAAACAACACAAAAGATGCTAAGTGATGCAAAAGAGTCCAGCTCTGACCGAGGCCCAAGGATGATTCTTTCCAAAGTTACTGCTAGCATCAGCCGTCTCTGTGCACCTTGCTAGTACAAATGCGAGGATGGGTGCGGTGCAGGGTCCGTGATTTATAGACCTAGAGAGTTCCGATAAGGATGAAAGAGGAGACGTCCTGCAAGACGGCCTTTAATGTTTTTCGAAACCTGCGCAGGATGTTAAAGACCGTTAATCGCAGGGACTTTGAATCGATTGTGATGTTTTTACTGACTTTCCACCGGTTTATGATATGAAACCACATAACGAGAAGTTAAAAGAATATTGACATTTGGAAAATCGCTCTGTTGCCAGCGCTTATTTATTTTTCAGAAAAGAGAAAAGGGAGTCGTACTGATGTACCCCGCAGTCAAAACGCTGCACATCATAACCTCAATTATGTCAAATTTCGCCTGCTTTCATGAAGCCGTTAACTCCATGAACCCTGCGCTCGTCTCGTCTCTTAATTTAGGAGCCCATTTCTCCAGCTGTACAGTATTCCGGCATTTTTCTCTATTTTTTATTTGTTTGACTCAGCGTTGGACCTCTCGCTGACAAAAGATGATCCACCATCCTTCGCGCTGATCTGAAGCCAGACGCAATTTATGTCTGTTTAAATTTGGGTTCATTTGTCTAATGTTCCAGATATGCATCTTGTGTTTGTTGAAAAATCGGGTTTGTTCTGATTAGCGCTATGAAGCCAGGTTAGACTGATCTGCATCAGTGGCTCTCAGAACCCAATATAAACTCTGGAACTGAGCGTTTGTTTTTGCTTCCAGACTGAGTTTACACTTGCCAGCAGTTCCTAAAATGTCCCAGCTATTTTTAGGTTTTTAGTTATTATTATGTATATCATCAGTCAGTGTCTCCATGCATTGGTTGGTGCTCGTCCTTGTTAAAGGTGGGGCGTGATTTGGAGGCAAAAGGGTAGTTTTGGTTTAGTCTCTATAACCTAGTCATGATACACCAGCACACTCTCTATTAAAAAGGTTTATAATCCAGCCCTGAACATTCAGCTGCAATATAATAATAATAATTGATTTCCTTTATAAGAGGAAGAGAGACATTGTAATAGAATTGATCTGCGATTTCACTTAGCAATGGGGCCCCTGGGCCCTTGGTCTCAACTCTTGGCCGCAAGGAATGTGCTGCCATGGTGTGCAGATGCTTGGATCTAAATGAAAGCGGAGCGCTACATGCAGCATCCACCAGCAGCAGGACATCTACTGCTTTAGCTATCAAAGGCAGATCGGTTGAGCAGACACGGGCCCGACAGACAAGAGAACAAGGTCGGGGTCTACCTCTGAACAGAAACGACGCGCCGCCTGGATATGACATCGCCACCCCGTCACCGCGCTGATTAAAGCGAAGCCTCGGTGCCGCCGGGGTCTCAGCCAAGCTAACCAAAATGTCGCCCCCGCAGGTGTGGAACCAGACTACGATATCGGCCGCGTCAGAAAACAGAAGGAGCAGCTCCACCCCCACCTCATCCTCATGATGCTCCCATCCCACAGGCTGGATGCTCAGTCCTCCCCCCGCAGGCGCAAGCGGGCACTTGACACCAATTACTGCTTCAAGTAAGGCACCTTCCCTCACCCTGGAAAATGTGATTCACTGCTTCTTTTTTTTGTCTGATACTATATAAATATGACAACACCCTCGGCTGCACTAGTTCAGGACACCAGGTGAGCTATTTGCTCATAAGAAGTGATGACTGCGTTGCGGTCGGGGGTGTATGATTGTAAATAACAGCTGTAAAATAAAAATATCACTCGTCCTGTATCAAATGGGTGTTGGCAAATGAGGGCGCGGAGTAAAGACGGTAATCACTTTGATGAGCATGGCAGAGGGATTAGGTGGTGCAAGTTGAGATCCGTCCCGTTTGCAGGAAAATGCCACCGCTCATTACACGCAGTCGTCCCTGACCTGGAGTTCCTCCGTCAGACTGACAGGCAGCTCTACACACACCTGGGCTAACTCCAAGCATGGAAAATAAGGCCACACCTGAGAATGGAATCCTCTGATCTCCGGCTGCCACGGCACAAATTACAGAAATGTGCAATGCGTGTAATCCGCCACTTCTTTTCTCGTCTGCAGCAATTACGAGGAGAAGTGCTGTGTGCGACCACTATATATTAATTTCCGTCAGGATTTGGGCTGGAGGTGGATCCATCAGCCTGAGGGGTACTATGCCAACTTTTGCTCCGGTCCCTGCCCTTACCTGAGCAACACTGCCACGGCCCACAGCTCGGTGAGCTCACGGCACATTCTGGCCATCAGGCGGACGGGGAGAACGGGCCGCTGACCTTTACCTCCTTCTGCTCTGTCTCCCGCAGCTGCTGAGCCTGTACAACACCTTGAACCCCGAAGCGTCCGCCTCCCCCTGCTGTGTTCCTCAGGACCTGGAGCCCCTCACCATCCTCTACTACGTGGGTCGCACCCCTAAAGTCGAGCAGCTCTCCAACATGGTGGTAAAGTCCTGCAAATGCAGCTAGGCCCCCCCGCCCCCGCGGCGACAGTCATTTGTCATCCACGAGTACCTCCAACTCCCGCTACGGCCTCGCCTGAACTCTTTCACACACACTCAAACACCCACACACGTTAGGAAAAAAAACAAAGGTGCAGATCCATCACGGTCCTATAAAAGCATTGGCAGCATTCGCTCAGAAGATTTGTCGAACACCGCGTTGCTAGCGCTCTCCAAGCCATCAGGCCGCTTCAGCAATCGCCTCGTTTCTCATGTTTGGTGTTTTCACGTTCCAGCGTCCTGAAGAGCCCGTACCTCAGCCGTTACGCAACACTGCTAGTTAAAAAACCCCAGTGAAAGATGAGCAGAACAATAACGTTTCCCAACAAGCGCTGCGCTCTCTGAGACAGGAAATAATTGCAGTTCAACAAAAAGACAGAGAACGAGAACGCGGGCTGACTCCACGTGATAGGAATTTGTAAAATAGAGAGGAAGGGGGGAAAAAAAAGGTCTTAAAGAAAAGTTTCTGAGAACAAAACACATGGCCGTGACAATGCAGGACGCCTTCCAACGCTCGAGTCTGTGCACGTCGCAGCACTGAACAATAAAAATGACCTATGGAAATGAAAGAAACATGCTGGAATCCAACCTTTATTTCAGAATAGTATACTTTAATACTTATGTTTACCTCAGTGGTTATGTAATACAACAGGAGGGTGATTCTAGGGATTGTTTGTAATTGATTTATGTTTTGTTTTAATGCCTTTCTGTTGTATGAGACTGATGTATGTCAATAAGTGATGTGTCACTTAATTAGATCACAAACTGTAAATGTTTTTTTTCTTATTACTTATGGAAACACCTTTTTTTTAAATAAAGAAACCGACAGTTGAGCGGGACGGCTCTGTTTGCAGTCTTTAACATTTATTCAAACATGTACAAATATCATTTACATCATGATTGTCAGCAGTGGTTGTGACTTCCAGCAGCACAGCATCTGTGGTAAACACACCCCCCCCCTGCTGACAATCAGTGTTTTCTGACATTATCGAGGTATTTACACAAGCATGCGCGAGTGTTGAATAAAACGGACCATGAAGAACCGGAGTACAACGTATACACAGGGATTTAGATTCTGTCTTCTATAAAAACTAGCATGCATCGGTCAAACACCACAAAAAAATATTGTTATTCTTATAAAACCCAGCCTGCTGTATTTCAATCAAATCTGTTGATTTGACAAAAACATGCCTGAAATTCAAGTATGGTCATCACTTATGCAGAGCACCTTGATATGTATCGCACTGCCTTCACCGCACTTGGAAACGATTCAAAAGTTCTCTTTAGCTTTTCGAGTGCAGACGGACTTTCTGTAATTAAAGCGCCCTGAGATGAGTCTGGAAATGGTCCCAAGAAACGTTGCATCCATCAGAATATTGCTCAGTGGCAGAATCAGGTCTGAAGCTACAGAAATGGCCGAGGGACCTTTGGGGAGAACGTGTCCATAATATGTTCTACCCGGTAACAATAATATACTTGTGATAAATTCTGGTCTAATTTGCAAGCAAAAAATTACTGCTTCTTTTCAACAGGGCAAAAACATCTTTAAAAAAAACTCCAAATCGATTAAAGAAAAGGACCAACGCATAAACCGTTAAATAAATAAATCTTCAGATTCTTTTGTTAAGAGCGTTGGACCTCCTACAGGCTGTAATCAGGGAAACCCCCGCCTCGTGTAACGGAGCGGCACGCGTCCCTCACTCACCAGTATAAAATAAATCACCAAATCCTGCCTTTAAATGCTGCCGGGGGCTTGAGAAACCATCTGCTGAAGACGATCTGTCAGCCAAGCGCTTCCCTGGCATCGGCGGCACTGGGAGAACGAGGCCTGACAACTGTTGGTAAATAGACGGGCCGGGGGGAAACCGGGGGGGGGGGCTGCGGAGGCCAAGTGATGTTGAGCCACTTAACAGAATCCCACTCTGCGTCGAAGGCTGGCATTCTTGGCCCCGGCGGCACATCCTCTCGCATGTCTGAAGCCGGATCGCAGGAGAGAGTTAATAGGGCCCCCGTCTGATGTCTGGCATGCTTTCATCTCTGGATGTTGTCCTCTCCCAGAATACACCTCTGCGAGGATGCAGTTACATGCAGGGACACCTGTCGGGCTGGCAGAGGGGAAAGGCTCGCCTCCGCACGCTCTCGTGTCATCTGTGGCCGGGCTCCTCCTGGCCCTGGACCAGCTTGTGGTACAAGGAGAGACCTAGAAGGCAGCAGCAACACCAGACAGGAGTTAAAACGGGCTACGGCTCTTTTTGTGTGCTGCACGTTTTTGGGTTGTGTCCGGAACTTTCTCCTGACTCTTTATCAATCTGGAACCACGCGAACACACAAATTAGAAAAATGGAACAGGCTTAAGTGTCTTTGCTAAAGCTAAAGCTAATCCGCCCAGTGCTTTACCAGCACATAAGCCATTGTTGAGATTCTCAGCCTTCACATTGATTATTTCAGCAAAAAAAAAACACAATTAAGGTTGTGTTAATGAGGTCAATGAGGTCATTTGAGTGTTGCGCTCAAATCATTCACATTCAAGGTGACCGCCGACTGGACAGTGGTCCTCCTGATTAAGCTTTCCGTCCACTTGACTGTCCACTCATCCCCGTGGACGCTCTCGCCTCATCCCAGCGGCCAGTCATCCAGTAGAAGCGGCATTCCCAATACAGTTAGGGCTGCTGTGTTTGTGCTCCCAAACAGTATTCCCTTTCATTCCCCTCTCTGTGCACTCTGTTTATTTTGGTGCTCTTTTACACCATGGGGCCTGACTGAGCCGGAGAACGAAAACATCTCCCCGACTTCCAATCCAATGACACGACCGCTGGAAGCTGCTTCCTCCGGTTTCCTCGGGATCGGAGAAAGACAAAGAGGCTGAATTCGCTCGAGGGTTCTGATTCCAGCGGCACGATCAAACGTGACAAATAAAAGACTCGAAGAGACGCCTAACTGGAGCAAAGTGACGGCTTTTAATCGAACGGCCAACAACTTACATAATGTATCCGAAAAGCAGATCACAGCCAATAACTGCTTTCCTTTCCAAACAAGGTTCCAAACAAAGTCTTATTTTAATAGAAAGAAGCACACGGTATCCGCCCTGACATGATCAGGCTCCCATTAAAATGGCACAAGTGCAGCGTTCATTTCCTGCTCAAACTAAAGCAATAAATCTTCACAGTCGCCAGCTGTGGAGCCCTGAGAACCTCGAGAAACGCTTCAAGGGAGCCATTGTGAAACACATGTGGCCGATATAATCTGGGTTTGTGGGCTTTGATAGGGCCGCGTCAGAACCCCTCCCAAGCGTCCCGAGTCAAAAGTCCGCACTAACAAAAAATGGGAAGGAAAGGGCAAAATGGGGTGAGCGGGAGGGAGGGGGGAGTGGTACGAGCAGAGAGGGGAAGAGTTAAGAGAGTACACAGGAGGGAGATAAAGGCAGGGTGTGATTAATGGCAGCTGACAGCTGATCATAGAGAATGCTCTCCATTTGGACCGTGTTCTAACTCCCTGTCAAAATCAATGAGGGGAACACAGTCATCTCACTACAAAGGTGCACGGTGCAGGCAGGGGGACCTGACACGCTCCTAAGCTCCAGCAAGACCCTGTCCCTTCTAATAACACCCTCCTCCCTCTGAAACGCCACACTGGCCCTCTGTCCTGCTGCCACTTTCATTCGTGGCTAAATGCTAATGCTGCTCATCTTTTCTCTGTCTTTGTTCAACTTTATTTAACCACTGGATGACTGCACACACTGATACCTTGAAAGCGCACGATCGCATGTCTGATGTTCCTGGTTAAAGTGGGAATAGCTGTTGGCTCATTTACTGTAGGCGACTTCCTTAACAGATATGAACCGCTGCCAGGGAAAACATTTCAATCGGATCAAAACCGAAAACATTAGAAGTGGGGCAGGGCTGCAAAGCGTTAAAGGTAATAAGAATTTCCCCCTTTGTGGCCTTAATGATGGAAAAAATGCGTTAAATATTTCAGAAACGTCTCCCAACAGATTCAGTTACAGTAATTGATGATTTTATAGGATGCTTGTTAACCTGAGCCAACATTCATACCGAAGAGAGAATGAAAAGAATTGTTATGGGAGGGGATAGGGGGAAAGTGTGTATGTGTGTGTGTGTGTGTGTGTGTGTGTGTGTGCATGCACGTGCATGTGTACGGCTACAGTGTTTTTCCGACAAGCTAATCTCTGGGTCGGCTTAACTTGGACAAGCAAGTGATGTGATGAATGGTTTGATTTGCTAGCGTGCGCTAACGTGCAGTGGAAAAAGCTCTCCGTCGGGCACTGGTGCATCGCTGGTACAGCAATAAGCTCAGAACTCCGTTTCGAGTGGAAAGACTTGTAATCAGGGCAGGATGACAGGGCACACGTGAGTTCATGCAACCACAATGGAGCATATTGCTCGGAATAACACGAAGGAAAGCTGCCTCTCTGGGGTGCGACGGGGCAGCCTCTTTGAAAGTTTTTGAAAACTCACAGGAGAGGGAGACTTAAACAAATTTGCGCCTGAGAAAATGCTGAATGATCAACGTGGTGCACTTCGAATCCCATTTATGCTCAGTGATGTCTGCATTTTAAGATAATGTAGGTAATTTTCCTGCATATTTCCTTTCATACACACACTAAACCAGTTGAGTAGTCATGACAATGTGGCTTTCTTTCACATCCTGCAGAGCTCCAAGGAGGCACGAGGTGGCTAAAAATACCCCGTGGTGTTAATCAGTCCTCCGCGGGGAATTTCCACCCGGCCTGGACACAGTCACGGGCGCTGGCACAGAGACGGCGTCGATGTGATACCACGTGGCAGCAAGGTTACGACAAGGTCGCCGCGTGGGTGAGACCCACCTGTTTTACCGCAGATGGCCTCGTAGACGGTGCGCTGGGCGCTGGACACACCTCCGCTGGCCGTGCACTCAGCAGACGTCTGCCTGTCAATCAGACATACTGTTAGCCCGCGAACTCCCCGCAGAAAACGTCACGTTAAAAGTGACAATCGCCAGAGAGACGGAATATCTATAGTGTTGCGTATTCACGCCCACGTGTCTGAGCGGAGTCATTTTATTCCAATATTCTCCATGTGCAGCTGAAGGCAAAAGGGGGGTTAAGTGTTTACTGAGTGCCGCTCGTAACCTGCTGTGACACAAGGAGGCCAAATTCCCGCTCCTTGTCCCGAGTGACGCCATTATGGCCCGGCGTCAGACAGAAAAGTCACATACGTGAGCTTTCTTATAGCTAACTTCATGCAGATGTCTGGAAGGCATGAACAAGGAATCATATCACCCTGTTCATACAGTATAATCATACGGCATGATTAAAAAAAAAAAGTGGTGGGGTGCCGAGCAGAAGAACATGTTTGTAACCTTATGCATTAAATCTGTTAAGAATGTTTAGAGGGAACAATAAATAAAGCTTAACTTGCATTAACCCCTCGCCCGGTAACAGCAGCTTGCCAAAGGAGCATTAACAAGGTAATGAGGGTACACACTGCCTCCTTGTAAGGGGCTGCACAGTTGTTCTTTCATTCCATTACACAACCACAAATAGAACAGGCCCACTTCAAGCATGGCATACCTCCACAGGAAACGACTCCTTTCATTTTGAAAGGGGGGGGGGGGGGGGGGGGGCTTGACCTCTAGGTTCTTCACATCACTTTCTTTGTCAACAGTCTCTCAGTCTGTCGCTTCACAGGTCAGGGACGCTGCAGGTGAGACTGGAATTTGAACTTCCAGCAAGTCTGGATGACAGATAAGCTTAAAACGGAGCCCCAAAAACCTCCGGAATGATGTGGCGGCTGGCGTTTTTTTGTGTTGAACCTGTCTTTATGTTATCTAAACTGACAAGAGTGGGATAAAGCTACACTGTAAACACACGTTTTCTGGCTTCAGTGTGTGTACAGTATCTTAAAACAACTACTGTTGTGGTTGATTAATAGAGGGAAAGAGGCGTTAACAGGGCTGCTGTAAGTGTCACCCTATTAGTAAAGCAGAAGATGACAGCCTCGGCTTCTATAGTTAGGAGTGAAACTCTCCAAAATACCAAATGCCCTCTTTTATTTGTCTTACAAACTTGGTGACTGTGGTGTATAGATGGACCGCTAGACAGCTTAGCAACCCCCAAACAATGAGCAACTTATTGGTGAAGATGCTGCCAGTCGAACATCTTTCCAGAGTCTCCTCAGCTTCTTCGAATCTGCATTAGTGTGTTTGTGGAAACACTTTCACGGATTTTGAAGCACAAGATTGACAGCTCGGGGTCATTCTATCGAGGTCTAATGTCACTCATCAGCATTTGGTGCCAAAAAGAAAACACCAGGTCAACTTTTGTCCATGAAGGAGACCTGAACTGTGTGTAAGCAGCCAGCACTTTAAACACAACTGATGCTAAACTGGGATGGACCTCAACAGCAGAGGCGTGGAGCAGCCCCTAAAACGAGCGCCGAAAGGAAAGGAAGCAACTTATTATCCACCATTTTCTGCAAACAATGACGGCCTTCGGCTCTGGACTTTAGTCCTGTTTCTGTCCCCTTCTCTTTATTCTTTCATTTCATTGTTTCCACCGGTGCAGTTTTGGTCCTGAGGCTTCCGTTTTTCCCACACTCTCCCCTGTCACACCGCTCCACCACAAAAATGCAGGACAGAGCAGAGTGTGAGGGGGCTCTGGAATTCCACATGCAGAGGATAAACACAGCCACCGCCAGGAAGACATACACAGGAGCAAACACCGGCTGCTCTAACCTATTCTATCACTCCAGGACTGCCGCTGCCCACTTAACCCTTCGTCTGCTGTCACGGACGCTGGAGTGAGAGCTCCTCACTGGACCGGTGTCATACTGCACGGCTCCGATACAGGCAGTGCTCCTATCCGGCCGCGTCCTTCCTTTTTGCACTGGCAGGTGCTGAACCACCCGCCCCCAACTGCTTTTAAACGACCTATGGGCCCTGGCTTGCTGTTGCTGTGTAATTTGGCTGGACGTCGTGGTAATAAAGTCATAAAGCAATCGGGTGAAATAGCTGGCAGTTCAAACCCCGTTTCTCCCTTTTTCCTTTTATTTTTCTTACTGCGCTCTTCAGCTTATCTCCAAACCAAACAGGATTTAAACGGCGCTCAGAGTCCGGGTCCTTCCACTGAACCACGCTCTGTTTACGGTTCAGACAGAAATCAGGCCTGTGATGAGGTTGTTTACTGAACACGCCGATACACCCTTGGAGCGTGCTGCTGCCCGCATATTCCGGCTCCCATTAACTTTAGCCATATCCTGCTGAACTCAGCACCCTCGCCATTTTCAGTCCACATGAAGCAGTCAATTATTGACACCTCGGTGCTGGAACTGAATGACGGTTATTATACAGTGACTTGTTAAACCCTTGGCTACACCGGATTTTAACCTCAACGCCTGAAGGGACGGAACAGGGTCTTACTTCATGAGCCGCTTTGCTGCTGTTTTCCTGGTCTGTCCATCTTTGGCACTGCTGGGCGGCTTTGGGATGACGCCGGGACCGAGACGGGACGGGACCTGACTGGGAGAAGGACCGAGGTGGACGCTCGTCGAGGGGCAAACGCTGGAGATGGCGGAAACCTGAGGAGTGGACTGCTCTGGAAACTGAGCCTAAGGAAAAGGAGGCAGCATTATCAAACCGATGGAAATACATTTTTGCTTGTTTCTTTACTCCTCGTTCCCAAAAAGGCTGCACAATGACCTCCCAAGACATAAAACAGTACTAAAAAGAAGTAGGAAATGTGAATTACAGTTTTGCAGGGGATTATCATGGGGGTGGGAGAATGTCATCCGTGTCAAAACTCGTGGTGTGTCACAAGAAATACTGCAGTTTTATTAATCCAGTATCAAAGGAAGCGCAACATTCTTTTTTTGCAGATGCCGAGAACCAAATTCTTCCCATCATTTATTTGTTGGTACAAGAATCTCTTCAAAGGCTTGGAAAGGTGTGGGCATGTGTGAGATAATACTGCTTTTTTTTCTCCTTCCTCCCTGACATGATATGAAAAAAGCCGCATTTCACTCGGCCCTCGCAGAGCAGGGGAATGCTGCGCGTACATTCCTTCCACGTCTCACGCCGACGCTATTTTCTCCGCAGCTTTATACGGCTATCTAACAAGCTAATGGCTTTCAAGCTTCATAGAGCAGCCGTTCAGGGATCCGGCGGTGTGACAGCGCATATCTGATGTAATTTGTGTGCTGATAAATGGCGAGCTGAATTTCCAGGTTGCGAGGCCTACAGTTGCAGCTCAGTGTGAGCGGCTCCAGGAAGGGTACCTTTCTTTGGCTGCCAGGTGGCCTGAGGCCAAGTCTGCAGAGGAGCCGCGCAGTCTGCATCCACTAACTAGAATGTGAAGCAAAGTGGCCGGATAGCCCCGTCACTCTCTCTGTTCCACACAATCACTTAAGGGTGGACTTTTTTCAGTTCATTTAATCATGATTAATTAGTTTTTACACAGGGCCATAAATAATCAGTAGAACGATAAAGGGGCACACAGGCAAATGTCTCGGCTAGAGTCACTGGATGGGTCTTGGCGTGCATTAGCTCCCACACAGACGTCCCCACTTTCGGTATAGACGCACATTTCTAGGTCAGACCAGCAAAGCCCGACGTGGGTGGAACAAATGGGGAGGGGTGGTAAGGTTTTTAGGGAGGGATGCCTGATTAGATGGTGAGACGAGCATATCCAGAGCCAGTCTTCTATGACCTCAGTTTTTTGGGGAAATTTTTTTTTAAAAAAGGACAACTCTCCACAAAAGTTCACAGCAAGTCCAGGATGTCAAAAACTGACAGATTTCAGACTGTAGTAGACTTTCCTGACCATATGTGACTGGTGATGGGACGTGCCATGAAAAAAACAAAACCCAAGAATCTTGGTCATCTGATTGTGGGGCAATATGAGAAGGAGAATGGAAGAGAGAGAGAAAGAGAGAGAGAGAAAAAGCAGGGGGATCGTTTTCATAAAGTGCCTTGCGTAAGGCTGCTGAGCCATGCCAAGAGAAATATCACCTCAATTGCATTAATTAAGGAACCAACCGAGAAAAGAAAAAACAATGACGCTAGAGCAACTGCATTACTCAGGGAGGACTGGCAAAAGAAGTATATCCAATCACAGAATCCAATCCAATTACAGCCTCCGAGCTGTCCCAGGGTGCTGCGCTGTATCTCTTTCACTCCGTACATAAAGGGACTGAGACATGCAC
This sequence comes from Takifugu rubripes, assembly GCF_901000725.2. NCBI lineage: Eukaryota > Metazoa > Chordata > Actinopteri > Tetraodontiformes > Tetraodontidae > Takifugu > Takifugu rubripes. The sequence continues at coordinate 9,632,319 of NC_042286.1, read as the reverse complement.
TTCATCTCAGATTTAAAAGCAACTGTACTTGAAGACAGATCCTCATCCTGTAAACATTAAAATTACACAGCTTATGTGGTCTCACGGTCAAAAAAAACCATGCACATTAGGTTGAGTGGCGACATTAAATTACCACTGGATGTGTGCAAGTGGTGTGTGCGTGTGTGCTATAAAAGACTGGTAACCTGTCCTTGGTGTATGTCTGAGCTCGCCCCAACACCCAGATTAGGAACCATCAACAACAAAAACAATGGATGGATATAAAACAGCCAAATCGCTGCGGCCACTTTAACCAGGCGTGAACACGTTTGTCCTACATGAAACCCGACCATCCTATTTGACCTGCGTTTCAGTGAAGAGCACAAACGGAGTGTGAATCAGCTCTGAAATGTAATGGTTAGACCGCTCTAACGCCCTAATGGACACCAGTCTTTGATTACTCAAACTCTGATATAATCCTCACCGACTTCAGCCAAACGGTGTAATTTAGGGGGAAGCAATCAGGCTTGGCTCTGCTGGTACGAGCTTCTGTTAAAGGGGACTCTGCCGTTGTGGTCGAGGGAGAGATATTTCGAATAGCTCTGCGAATGCAAACGTGCAGGTTTGTTTCCTGGATGTGGGCGGATTTTGTAATCTTCTGGGCGACGCTGCCGCTAAAGTGAAATGATAATCTGCACCTACACTGAGGTCTCCTCCATCAATTACCAAGGTGAAGGCGGGCGGGCAAAAGAGCGGCGCAGCAAGAACGCCAGGTGGACGCTGGTGCAGGCTACGGACTTTATACGGTAATAGAAAACCATAAATAGTGGCGTAATGAGCAAATGAGAAAATGAGCAGTCAAAGCATTTAAATGGAGTATTTATTTAAAACTCTAACACAATTTGTTCTATTTTTTCCAGGGTGTAATTTTACTAAAAGTAACCATCCAGGCTTCCAGCAACTGAAATATTATATTTTGGGTTCAGTGCTGAGGAGAAGGATGAAAAGGCGTCTCTGTACCTGCTGTATACGGTGGCTCTGGTCGAGAAACTGCTGAGACCGAAGCCGTCGCTGCTGCAGCTTTCTGATGGCAGACTGAAGCTGGTTGCTGCTGGGGGCGGGCGGGTAAACTTGCTGGGGGGTCAACGCTGCCAGCAGGCTCTTGGGGGTGTCCTCTCGGTCTTTCTGGGGTCTGTTGGTTGGAAGGCAGACATGAATTGAATTGGCAGGGGGATATACTGTCGCACTAATGTTGACATCATGCCAAGAAAGTGTGTAGCAGCAAAGCTAATTCACACCAGGAGGAGCTGGCCCTACTTTGTGCTCAGATTAAGCGCGTTTTAACAGATAAATCAAGAAGGACACACTTAAATCCAGAATTTTTTAAGAGTTCAGAAGTCTTTTTTGTCATATCATGAGTGGCTGAGTCTGTTTGGAAGATGAGAGCACAGATCTCCTCTCAATACACCCAAAATGAAGCTGTTAATAGCAGACCCGTGTTAATAACTGACACCCTGCAAGCTAATCCAAGTTTCAGTTACTCAACACTGAGCTGCAATAAGACCGTTTTGTGGGTATATAAACCAACCAAAGACAAAATCAGTCGATTCATTCATTAATCAAAAAAAAAAAAGGCAAAATGGCTCAAGAGCCCTGAAACTTCGAGTCAAAGTGTGTGGATGAATATCAAAGCAGAGGGCAAGTCTGTGGCAAACGCAGGCTGAACTGAGAACCTTTTCTCTGTGCCTCAGCGCTCCCAGAGCTTCACGTTCCATTCACATCACAAAGCCACAACCTGGAAAGCCAACCTTTTGACGAGCTCCACGAGTTTGTAACTGGATTATCTGTCATTAGAACTAAGCCCGTTTCAGCTCCTCCTTTCTTTTCCTTTTTTCTCTTTCTCTCTCTCTTCTTTTCAGCTGCTGTTGGAGCGATGAGGTGACTGGACTCCCACTTCAGACATGTGGCTCATGGTGTTCTGCTGTATATGGAACATCTCAGCCAAAAATAATGCCATGGAGAGCACAACTGGGAGCTTCAAGGAGGTGGGGGGGGGGGGCGCTCCCCATGGGTTGTGGGGATGAAAAAAAAAAAAAGTGATTGGCAGAAAACACTGCAGGCTTAAAATCACAATAGCTGCTTCACCTCAGAGCCAAACTCTGATAAGCTCTAAAATTAGAATTCAATAATCTCCCAGAACAATATCTACAGCCTAGTAATCACTCTGTCACTCAAGGGGAAGCCTTGCGAAATATCCAGGCTGTACTAACAAGGACTCGGGGGATCCAAAACTCATGTGAATGTGCCATCCGCCCATGCATTTCTCAGTTCATAGAATAGCATATACAGTTTATTACAAAAACAAATGCTGTGACAACAGGCCAATTTTCTGGGAGACTTTCTGGAGACAAAGGTTTATCTGTGAGACTCTCAAGGCCAAAGATCCTACAAAACAAGGACTCGTTCTTTGTTTACGGCAGTCGTTCCCCTCAGCTTGGCTGCAGCCTGCATTGCAGACGGGACCACTGGGACCTTCCGGACTGCCATTTTATTAGCATACGAGCTATTTTTCCCGTCAACAGCATATGCTTTCCATGAGTGCATGATCCTTTAGAGAAGTCAGTTTGTCAAGAGAACAAAAAGGAAAACAATAATACAAAGTCATTATGATATTTTTTTAAAGAATGAGCTTTTTTTTTTAAATTATTATTCCTACACAGTAACCGCTGAAATAAGGAAGGAAGAAAAAAATAAAAGAGAACAGCAGTGTTACATCTGAGTTTCTCATCACCAGGGCAGCACATGTGCGAAGCCTCAACTTTCTGGGACTTCCCTTCCTGCCGGAGTCGTTGGTGTCAGCTTACTCCCCGCTGCGCTGGCCGTTCTTTCATACGCTGATATGACTTACTGTAGAACAACACAGCAGCGCGGGTGGAGCACATGTGCTGCATCAATCTAGCTCGGTGTGAATGTGGGAAAGCAACCGGGAATGAAAGGATATGGTGCCGCGATGCCCTGCCCGGTCACCGTACAGCATCAACTGGGAGGGAGGGAGCCACTCTCATCTAGCTCATGCCACCATCAGCGGTGATAAAAAAGAAATAAAATTCTCATTTCTCCAGAAGGAATAATGCTGATCCATTGATGGCAGCAAATACAAATGTGTGGAATAGAAGGAATTTCTACCCGATACCTTTGCACAGGTTTGGCAGTCGAAGCTAATGTACTTGGTTCCTGAACGCAACCGTGTCTGGAAATAATTTTGCAGCTGTTGATGCTGCAGCGGCTTCGCTGTTGTTTGCATAATTGATTGCTTTTGGCAGCGTGGCAATACAGATGCATCCTTGCAAGCAAATGGCCTTATTTATTAACGTCCTTAAAGAGTCAACTCTTTGTTAAGTGTAATGGTGCAGCAGGATTTATCAAATAACTGTAAAACCACAAATTAGCTCACGATGAAAGTGCATGATATATACCAAAATGTAATGGCTGAAGGTGCTTTCAATCCAGATGATGGTCACATATTTTATTTTATTTCCTGTACTATAATAATAGGCTGGGAGCCTTGACCTGCTGTGAAGGTGAATGTATCCAGTGAATAACCTAAATCCATTTACTGGAAGCTCACCCATTCTTACCTTAGGGGTTCTCCTTCCTACATCTGGCTCCAATCAATGCGAATGAAAACCCCTCTTTCTTCAAAATTTAAAGGGGGGAGACATCAAACTAATTTTGTGGAGCCTTTTTCCTTCATCAGAGACCTTTCACAAAAGGTTCTTTCTGATTGGGTTTCATACCCAAATGGGTGATCGTAAAATACAAAAATCTAAATTCAACCAAGTCAAACATTAGGGGTACGAAAGAGAACTAAAAATACCATGAATAAGCACAGTTGTGGTAAATTTCTGCCCCAGCTGTTCCAATCTGAACACAACGCAGTAAAAATGATGAAGCTTTGCTTATTCGTTTTCACAGAAAGAACATGGAACAGTTTTTGTGGCAATAACGTGGCCCCTTCATTGTTAACTCAATTCATCACATTAATAAAGGAAAACAACAGCAAACGGAATAAAACCGGCCAAAACGAATTCATCTCAATACATAAAAAAAAGGAAAATCCCGCAACACCACGTTTCCACACTTGCCCCTCGAGCTGCACCCACATCTGTCGGCCGTGCACTTTCAGTGATTTTTTTTTTTCTGCCCGTGTTGTTTTGGCAATTCCCTTTCACCTCGACACTGCACGTCAGCGGACAATGAGGATGATTGTTGCTAGAAAAACACGCGGCGGAGAGACGCTCCTGCAGCGCTGAAGTAGCATACCTGATAGATTCTGGCCATAACACTTCAAAGCGCTGTGCTACTCTTTGAAACCCATCATACTTCACCCCTGTGGCTGCTTAAAGAGCCAGGGTGCTTAACAGTTTCAGCATGTTTGGCACACACCGTCATCCTGAGTGTAGAGAGGGGAACTCAGGAAATTCTGTGTCATGAGAAAGAGCAGTGAAGTGAAATCAAGGCCATTTATCCGCATATCTCAACGAGGACAATGTGTTACGCCCGTGCATGCGAGAAGTCCTGCCACACTACACGGAACACAGCTGTCTTGGGTTTTTTGTTTTTATCAATAACACGACAATGTCACCTCAAATTCCCTTCAAATTCCTTGATTTGAGGTATGAAATTAATCACAAATCACAATAAATTACATGCTGTATGTCTCTCTATACTGTATTTCTCCCCAAAACCCTTTATTAATGGCTAACAGCAACAAAATCAAAGACCCTCTTTCCAAAAACATACAATTTATGCCATTATCAAGAGATTATAGGTAAAATAACAGTAGGATTTTAGCTAAACCATTAAAAAGAACAAACAACACCATGACTCAGCATAATTTAGCAAATACTGACATTTATGCCTGGACCTTATGCCACATTATGACACAACAACATAGATGATGATGATAAACTATGCACACTAATATATCTCCTGGCATTAACATTAATACACAGTAAAAAGGTCCATTTTAAAGTGCTCTGTGAATTTCAACCTTAATAACACCACAACCTGTGCTGACTGTGTGGACCATGTGCTCACTGTTTTACTCTTTTGGTTAGGACTGGCACCACCCTCACGCCTCTCACGCTCAGCTCCAGTTAGTTACCTGCCCATTCCCGACAAAAAAACGGAATTAGCCTGCCCAAAAAAATGTTGGCAATCTGCAAACCATTTCCAAACAGCAACATTTTGAACAAAAAGTCATTAAAGACCATTACAGATGCAACTGAGTGTAACCAAATAGGCCGCCTCAACCAGTTCTAAATTTCATTGCATTGCAAAAATCAAATTCAATTGAAGTGCTCGCTTCAATGTCTGCGTCAGCGTATATCAGCCCATAAAGGTCAAGGCTGTTTAAAGTGCCCCGTTTCCCTTCTAGTCCTGTAGGGGAGGGCAATTAAATGGGCTCATGAGAACAATGGTGAAATATGAGCAACATCAGCACTAGTTAGGAGGAAAAGCGGAGAAGCAACGAGGAAAGAGCTGCAGGAAAGACAGGACAGTCCAACGGAAGCACTCGCGGGGGTCGGCTTTTCTTTTTTTTGACAGTTAATCAAACAATCTCCACATCTGATGTTTTTGGCAATGCGCAGGCTCCGATTGTTCACACCAGTTATGAGGCGCTGCATATCATCCGGTCTCATCGGCTCGTAACTCGCGTGTCATTCGGTCATTTTCTGGAGGAGAGCGAGGACGCTCTGAAAGCTTGCCAGGATCGGAGCCGGAGATTCCGAATGAATCAACAACCAGCTCCTCCAGCAGAAACAAAACAAGCGCTTTCTGTTATCTTCCCTTTTGGATTAAAACTGTGGGTTTATCAATACCTGGGTCGAAGTACAAACAGGGCTTTGGGGAGTAGAGGCTGAAGAAGGAAAAAGAGACAAATGATGCTTTTCTTTTTTCCTCTGTGTGAAAAAAACCCTCTGGATTCCAAATTTAAAGTTTTTTTTGTTTTTTTGGGGTTTTTTTTAGAAAATGGGCTGATGTGTTAGGTGTTGACAGAAACGTGAAGTTTGAGAACAAAATTTTACAGATGTCACTTAAGTGGACGTATAAATATCAGCCTGCACCTGTCAGAGCCGTCCAGCGGCGCTGCAGAATAGGCCTGAAAGACTTGTTTAAATTGGACCCGTGCTGCCTGCTGTATCCCACATGCTGGACTCACCCGGCGCTGCTGCACAGCTGTGTTCCTGAGCGAACCCGCTGGGCTGCAGGAGCGGCGCTGTGCTGCACTTGAGGGTTGAGTGTGAAACCGTCTCTGCTCAGCATCCTGTTGGCCAGGCTCATTTGGGTCAACTGTGGACAGAGGAGGGAGGAGAAAAAAAAAAACTCAACAGATTGATGATTCAGCGCCGCGTGAAAGTAATTCTAACCAAATAATTCACGACTAGTCTTCCTGCTTTCCAGAGCAAAGAAAATATTTGATGAAAAAGCACATGAGCTCCTCCCTGCTTTGGCCAATTCATTTTCTCCTATCTGGAGGACGTGTGAAATGTACACACAGCACACGGCGGAGCTAGGCTCCACTTAGCACTAAATGTAGGTGGTCCATCTCCCTCCCCCTTCCACCTTTGCAGAATCAGATAGCATGGCTCTAGAAATCAGCTCTGCAGTTTACAACCCTGCCAGGACCACTGCGGCATCTGAACGCGCACGCCGCCATGGGAATTATCTCGGATAAACTTTAATAGGAGAATCAATTACACCACTGTGGCGTTTTAGATACTTTATTTCCTCCTGTGCAATAAATGTCCAAGGGGGAAACGATACAGAGCAAAATGCACATCTGCGTGACGTGCACAGCTACGGCGTGATTAATTATTTACCAGTGATATTATTTCTGTTTAATCTAAACCCAGATAACATTAAAACGACATGATTGACGGTATTTCCGTCATCATCCCGCTGTGTATAGCAGCGGTCGTGTTAATAATAGAAAAAATGCAGTAGTAGGCATAAGCTGGAAGGATTCGCAGTCATAGTCATACATCGACATGTATGCATGAACTTTATTGTGGCTGCGTCTGGCATAGCTCAGTTTCAACTTGTTTAGATCGCAAGTGACCTAGCATGAGAGCGAGCAATTACTTAAATCTTAGAGGTCAACTGGTGCAACGGGGTGTCGTTAATGTTTACAAAGATCTCCATTTAGTCCGGCAAGTGATTTAATGACTTCAAATCTGAGCCCTAAAAGAAAACACAAGATGTACTTTTAAGTGCCAAACACTGGACTATTTTACTCTCCTAAATAAACTGCTGCCAAGCCCAGGATTAAGAATTCATAGTATATACAACAAACACCTTTCAGATAGACAGGACTTTCAGCATCAAGCCATAAATTCTGCAGTCTGTGTGGTCTGGTATCACAAAAAAATAAAAAAAATGAAGGGGAAAAACTCCTTAAGGTTGAAGAGGAGGTAGGGAGAAAAGGTAGAAGGAATGACAAACAACCTTTAGGGGAAACAGAAGGTGATGATAGTGCCCCTGCCCTGATCTGGGCCAATTTGCCACATTCCTCCATTTATAAGCATCAATTACCACCAAAAAAAAAAACAGCTGCTTGTTAGGCATCAAGAAAAATCACTCCCCCCGTCGTGCATCTGATAATGAGACCTCACACGGAGCTGTTTGATGCGGCTCACCACTGTTCAGGGCAGCCTGATTCAAACCCACACTTACAGACTTAACCAACCCCCCCACCGGCCTGCAGAGCGCGAGCGAGATGACAGCTGACGGTGGAAGGTGGATGGAGCGCGGCGGCGGATCCTCCGGCTCCAGTGGGTCTAGCTGGACGGACGCGCAGCTCGATGGGGTCGGAGCCAGGTTTGAATATCAACAAGAGAAATGTCAGAGACCTCACAGAGAGGTTTTTTTCTCCCTTACATGAAACATCACACAGATTAGTTTACAGTTTAATAACTAGACAGATGTCTGGTTTCAATTGTATGGATCGGGGTTGACCAAATTTTCCCATAAAAAAGAAATCTAGGGGACGGTGTGACGTTTCAGCTTTTTTTAGGTTTTATCGATACATCTTCATGAAGTGCTGAATATCGGTTTCCGACGATTACAATCAAATCACTGATCGTCATAATGAAGATAAACCCTCCTGGAGTGTCTCTTCGGCTTCAGGTGGGAGTTTCCCCCTTCTGTCAGCTCTAGAACTAAAAAAAGACTCTTTGGACTCACATGGTGTGTCAGTAGGTTGATGTGGCTGGAGCTAGCATATCGGCGGGCGGCCTGCTTGTCGGCCAGCTTCTGCAGGGCCGAGATGAAGGCCTGCTGGTTTGACTGGGCTTGCTCGGGCCCAGCATGTAACTCTTTGAGCATCCCAACTGAGTTTGACTTGAGTTTACTGGAGTCACTCCCCTTGGTGACTGAGAATAGGAGAAAGAAATAAAGACATTGTTTAAATGTTCTTAATCCCAATACAGAAACTTTTTACCATTATGAAGAGCTGATCTAAAACTGGTAATTGCTGAAGGGCCGTACGCTGGCTCGTTGAGGTCGGCCTCGAGAGCTTTTGGCTGTAGATTTGCATGGCGCCCGGGATGGAAGATGCCGCTCCACAGGACATTGATGTCGTGAAGGACTGAATCTTCCTGAGCACCTGGTTCGGATGGCCTCTAGGAAGAGAACTGGAGCCAGTGGAGACAGGTGTCCACGGCGCTCTCGGAGGCTGGGTGACCTCAGAGGAGGAGATGTACCCAGGTGGCTCAGGTGGACTCTCGGAGTGGTGGAGTTGAGACTTTGCCCCCATGGACTGTGTGTAAGATGGCGGCTGAGGGGGGGGCGGTGGGAGCAGACAGTACAGAGGTAGGGCCGCTGAGCCGGAAGAGCGGCGGTGCTGGTGAATAGTTGTGAAGTCCAAAGTCGCAGGGAAGCTGGAGCGGTGCTGGGGGGCCTGGATGTCTGGCTGTGTTGCTGCTTCCTGTTGGTCTTCAGACAAAGTGCGGACAGCGGGCCGACTTGCAGCAGCCTCCGTGTCTGGCTCGCTGCTGATTTTCCTCGTGGCAAACGAGGGCTCCGCACAGCCGGAATATTTTTTGGCCGCAGGCGAATCTGAAAGGAGGAAAGAAGCCAGAGCTCCTTTATCATCCGTTAGTCATTCCTCACCCCTGACACACATTTGTTTTCCCCCGGCGAGCGATAATCGTTTGAAGCCGAAGCGGCCTTCACACCAGGATTCGGCCTTCCGCCTTTTAACTTTTTTTAAGGATGGGGGGGGTGTTCAAAACTCCAAACGGCTCCCATTTACTGCGCTTAAATGATTAAATGAAACACATAAAGCAGACCCAGAGTAACAGGTATCTGGTGAAAAACTAAACACCGGAGGGACTCACTTTTGGAAGTCTCGCTGTTGCCTGAGAGGTTGACTTCACAAAGCTCTTTCTTAGCACTCCTGACTTTCGTTCCCAGGAAAATGGTGGACGACTTGTTTTTTTGCGTGTAGAACGTCAGCACTTCCTCCAGCTCGCTTTCACTGTTGAATTGAAACGGGTGACGAGAGACTGTGATCGCTCATTACTCCGCGGTGCGGTCGTAAGGACATTCATTCCGCCCACTAACCTCGCCGCAGTGATGTACTCCTGAAACACGCTGGAGTGAACACAATGTCCCCCGTCGCTGACCTGCTTTTTCACCATATTATCAGTCTCCTAAAGACAACAGGAAAGCACGAGTCAGCGTCCGCGTTTCCCGCCTTCCAATCACCTCCCAAAACTGCTGTTTCGCTGGGAAGCCGGATACCTGGTCGTAACAGTGGATAAACTCTCCGAGCTGGTGAGACAGAATGCGTCTGCGGTCCTGGAGTGGAAGTTGGCGACTGGGAAAGGCAACCTGTACGTCTTGTTGAAGGTTGCTGGCTGCTCTCTTCAGGAAACGAATCACCAGATCCTGTGCAGATGGAAAATGTGGGACGAGAAAACTTCTATTATTGCTGACGCGAGTCACTGATTGGTACCTGCGCACGCACCCAGAACAATATTATATTCTGAAGGACTTACATATTACTGTAAGAAAACATTCTTTGCTCCCAACAGGTCCATTTATTACAAAAAGATTCATTTCTTACCATTTGGTCATTGTCCTTGTCTGGCCAGGGTGGGGTGGTGTCAGTTCTGCTCTCTGCCAACAGTCTCTGCTGGACTCGTTGCAGATACGATGAGAAAGCCTTTCGGGCCTGAACTTTACTAAAAAATAATGAAAATACAGAGCGAACATGAACTACCGTGTCCGGTTTCTCTAAATTATAGGCACTAAGTGTTAAGCGCCAGTGAAATTCATGAGCTTTTAAGCTGATATTCTTTATTATTAAAGAGGAGGGAAAAAGAGCTGTGGAGCACTTTCCTCCAAATGGTTATCTTGTTCTACACCTCTCTGAAAAATGAAAAACAGCCTTAGTGGCCCAGTTGAACCTGAGAAGACCATTAAAATGTTGTGGAAAAAGCTGTCAAACAGAAACAATGATATCCTGAACTATAATTTCCCTGCTTCAAGTTCGGTCCTGGCAAGCACAGAGGAATTCCTATGGAGTCAGACCTGTTATTTTAAATCCTCCTCCAATTATAATTTCAGTTTCAACTTCAATCACAACACATCTAATGTTTAAAGCACATATATGTCTTTCAAGAAAATATGACGACACTCCATTCATCCTTTTGAGGAACCAAAGTTTGGGGTCTAATGAGGAGTTGATACAAAAAAAAAAGATGTTTCCTGACTTTATTTCGCCCTAAAATAAATCAAAAGTGTGAGGGCACTGATGATGTGGTAATGATGGAGGGGTGGATCTGCGGGCATCAGACTGACCTGAGGTCCCACCCCTGCTGAAGGATGTCAAGTAGGCCGACTTTGGGCATGGCAGCGTGCACAGCTGCCTCCGAGCCGGACAGAGCCTCGGTGTGGCAGCGTTCCAGCGATGCCGCCATTTGTTTTCTCAGCTTTGCTTCCAAAACCCTGTTGGAGAGCGGCTCCAGTCCTTCTTTCACCTCTTCCCTTTCCTCCTGAGCACACTCCTCTGCCTCCTGACTGCTGCTAACTGTTAAGGAGCTCTTGGACTCCTTTCCTGAATTACGCAGTGCGGTGAATAAAAAGATGAATGTCAGTTGCATCATCAGCTTTTTGGATCCACACGCAAACACACACATATGCTTCAAATATGTCTATTTTTCTGTTTTCTGGCATTGAAACAAACTGATTCACACTGAGGCTCTGAAACAGAGGTGCCTTCAGTCAAGGGTTTAAGGCCAACCTGACTTCCCTCTTCCTGCCACAGAGCGATTGGCGAGGTGGCGACGTCTTCTTTTATGTGTCTCCAGAGACAGAAGTTTCCTCTCATACTGGATAACATGACAGTCGTGAATGGACTCCACCTGCAGCTGCACATTCCCGTTCGCATTCCTGAGAGGCAGAACATGTCAACACCATTGTAACAACAACGATAATGATTTAAGTATCTCATTTATCACAAGGCTTGGTTGTGAAAGTTAAATATTTCAACATTAACTGGATCCAGAACTGGGAAAGGATAGTTTAGTCACTCTTCCAGTTCTTTTTTCTTTTCTTTTTTGCAGAGTGGGTCCAAAGGACAGAGAATGAGTGACAAATAAAAACAGCAAAAGTGACTCTCCAACATTTGCCATGAATTTGAAAGCTCACGCTCAAGCACATTATACATTACAGCAGAAATATGTCCCAGTAAACAAGTCCAGTTCATCTGTCTTTCCCCTCCCTCGTCTTTGCCCTGCCACATAGCTGGAAAAATTGACAGTGCAACATCCCAACAGCTACTCCTCTCACCTATCCAATTGAAAGACCAAACAAACACCACGTTAGAACCCAACCCGTTTCCATAAACTTATGGAGAGATTTATTCCCCATTCCCAACCACAATGGAAATGCTTACCTTCCATGGAAAAGTCTGTTTGCCACCGTGTAGTTCATGGAAGTCTTGGATTCCAGATATCCACTGAGGAGTGAAGATAATAAGCAAATTACATTAATCATCACAGCAGGAGCCCCAGTTGTACTCAAGTTATTGTGGCAAACGTGTCTAAAAACTCCTCTGTGAGTAGCATCTAAATCTACCAAAATGTTCTCAATTGTATGCTTAAAAAAACGGGAAACACAGTTGTAAGCAATAAAATAGATTGATGTCATCGGAGGATGAGTTTAGCTCGGCTTACCTATAAAGCTCCCAGGTTTCTGCAGTGGGGAAGATCCTAATGAAGCCCCCCCGTCTCTCATGCTCCTCCTGTATCCTCCGCAGCATCTTGATCTGTGTTCATTTAAGAGACAACAGGGAAGCATTTTTTTAATGTCATGGCAAGTTACAGCTGCCATGCTGTCACAAACCCAGCCTGGCTCACCTCCTCAGCAGTCAGGCCCAGAGTGCTTTCTTGTTTTAAAGCCAGTTTGTCCTTTGACCCGGCTTTTTCGGGGTTGCTGCCTGATGCGGGCCTCTGCCGCTGCGTCAGATAGGAGTAAAGTCAGTAACTGCACGTCATTCAGAAATCAGCGAAAACTCCTATTGCTGTCTAAAAAAATCCAGTCGTAGGCCGTCACACACTCTCTCCCTGTTCAACACTAACTTTTCCTGCTGCCACAACCAGGCTGTGACTGACGTGTCGGCTGGAACCTGGACCAGACACACACGCTTGTGCCAATCAAATCACAAATCATGCAGAATTTGTCATCTAAATAGCAGGGAGATTACATGTCATTTGTCTAATATGGCTGGGGGTATAGAAAAGCAGCCAAGAAGTGACAAAATCGAATCCTTGATGAACAGATTCAACTGTAGCCCCTTAATCTGTTGGGGGGGGGGACAACTGTTTCTCTAAAATTCACTGGAACTCTACAGCATCCTCTGTGACAGCTACAGTTTGCTGTCATTCTGAATGACTTATAGTCTGCAACAAGGTCTCAGAAGAGTTCTGGTTCAAAAGGGTGCATTGCAGCATACTGCTTACTCATGCCGCTTTATTAAGGTAATGGGAATGTTATTTAATACAAGCGGTGCGTCTGTCACTATGAAAAATAGCAAGGCTACATAATCACATTAGCAAGGAGCAGTGGGCGATTTCTTACCGGGAATGGACCAGGCATCAGGGAATTGCAAAAAAGGGGGACAAAAGAAGAAATCATTTGTCTGAGTCAGAGGAAAACTCACCACTGGGCTGTGTTTAGTGGCTGTCGGTGCAGAAAGAGGTCTCTAAGAGGCAACGGAGGAGTGAGTTGTGAGTGAGCATCAAAATATCTGTTTCACTTTTATGGGGTTGAAGAGACAAAAAAGAAACAGACTACATCAACAGGCAACAATGAAACATTGTCAGTGTGTATCTAAACAGGCCTTTTGCACAATTTGAGGTGGAGCACTAATCTGTCTGATTAAGCAATCTCCCTCCAGCGGGGCGCTGCGCCAAAAGGGTGCAGTGGCCCAGCGGAGGGGGCCAAGTGCTTCCACTGCTGTGGCATTATTGGCCAATGTGGCCAAGAGAGAGACAGAGAGAGAGAGAGAGAGAGGGAGAGAGAGAGGGAGAGGGAGAGAGGGAGAGGGAGAGGGAAAGGGAGAGGGAGAGAGCATTAGTCAGTTGATTAGAAAAGATAAAACATTGAGCCACAGAGTGCTTTATGAGCTGATGTCACTCAAACTCTGATTACATTAGCTGTTGTTTTGCATTACGGCGAATTTTCCATGAGTGCAGGAGCGGAGATCAATAGCAGTGGCAGCAATGTGGTGCAAGCGAGAAGAAAAGGATGAGAAGAGAGGGTGAATGACCACGGAATAGCTTTATTGTGTGTGTGTGTGTGTGTGTTTGTGTGTGCGTGCATGCGTTGCCCTCCAGCCGGTACCTGTGTTCTTGGTGCTGCTGGATGTTTGAGGCTGGGATCCAGGGTGACCCGTTCGGAGCGAGACTGTCTCGACAGGGGGTCCTGGCACACAAATCCTGCAGGGCCACAGAACAGATGAGCGCTAAGGAGGATACCAGGGTGTAAACATGCCGCTCATGAGGATGAGAGGCTTCCGCAGCTTTAAGTTTACAACGAGAAAACATTGAATGGAGCAAAAAACAACGGCAGCATCAACAGCGGAGACAATCTGTAAAATCTGCTTTATTGCCAAGATCAATAGCGCTCTTATCTGCTCAATAAATACGATGACACGGCTAGCCTGTTAGCTTTGCATAAAGCTCTAAAACAAAAGGACCCCAAGATAAATAAAGGTGCCTCCTGGAAACCTTTTAAAGTCATTAATAAATTATTCCATGCTTTTTCCAGGATGTTTTTTTCACGAAACATTTCAATAAAATAGCTGGTAGCGATTCTATCGCTCGCCAGAAATGAAATACATACGTTGTCGGAGTATTTCTTTAACCTCTTGAGAAGTTTATTTTCTTACAGTGACAGTCCGGAGTTACACAGCTCCAAATATTTACATTTGACTGCGTTTCAGTGGGAGATGATAAGGGTGGGCTTTTCGCTTCACATTTCCCACTACAACGTTCCCACACAGTCAATAAAACTAAGTCGGTGATGTTCTGTTTATTAGTTCCCACACCGCCTCAACCTTAACCGGTGGAGGAAGCGCAACGTTTACCTTTGTTTGTGCTGCATCTAGCGGACGCGCTTAATTCCAGCGTACTGACAGGCTGAAGTTGGAAGGTATTTGGGTTCCAACCTTCATGCCATTGGATGAGAACCCCCTGCTACGTTTCTCGCTCAGACAGGGTAATTATTACAAACAGGAGTGACTCGGGACTGACAGACACGCACGGGCAGAAAATGAATGCTAATGGAATGCTGCCATTATTTACAGAGCTGGGATGGAGCCCAGGCGTTATCAGCCAATGGAGAGTTTGTTTGGTACATAATACATGTGCTATGTTTAACATGCCACTGCTCATTTTCCCCAGATGCACCCTGACGTCTGGGTCCAAAGATAACTGGCAATTTATGACTCCACTCTACAAACCAATGCAGATAATAAGCCAGAGAAGAGGGGGGGGTCAAAGCCACAGCATGGTCTGGGTTCTCATATGTGCACATTCTGAGCATCAGCACATGATTTCTTTCTCAGAATAGGAGTGTAAGGAATCAGAGTGATTCTGATACATTAGAGAACATTGAGAGGTTCAGTAATAATGAGATGTGAAAGTCTCATGAGTTATTGTGTTTTCTTTACTAGATTTTTGCTCTTATTCCATGTTTTCATATATGTTTGTATATAAAAACAAGCTATATATCTTTGGGTTAAGCCTAGAGGATATTAAATCTTGGTTAAAGAGACATAATCTTCAGTTTTCTGCAATATTTTGTTATGCGTCATTAATCATTAATTCTTTTTTGGAGTGGAGTTTTGTCACTTTTTCAGTTTTAAAATCCACTTAAATGGAAGAAAACAAACCAGACTTAAATTATTCAGTGACTCTTACAAAAGGCCCGACTGGCATCTATTACTATAACTGCAGCTGTGGCCCTTTTATGCTACTATTGTAATGTTTGAATGAGCAGCGGATGCAAAAACCTTTGCAAACAAATGGGCGGCTGCGGTAGCGAGAATTCACCCACCAACAAGTGAAAACATGTCTGCGATCATGCTGGCCTTTATCTTCAGGTCCAGGGGGGCATCACTGTAAACACGTTCATTGAAGAACAAAAAACAAAATTAGAGGTTGAGCGAAGGGAGTCGGAATAAACTTCAGGAGGGGGAGAGTGAAACTCACCATGCCAGGGAGGGAGAAAGATTCACTTCCAACAACCAGGGCTTGAGGTTGGTGTCAATGAGCACGTCGAAGCCGTACAGCTCTATGAGGAAAACACAAGATGTGTTTCACCACGTTAGCATGGACAGCAGCAGGGAGAAAGAGACATAAACAACCCTGCAAGTGCAGACAGACATATATCAACAACCCTGCAGCTTTATCATAGCTCCACTATGTGGCAACGCCGCCGATGCATTTCTGCTACTGATTACACGCATGTCATGCACCAAATCACCAAAGCCCGCTACTGAGGGATTGGCTTGGTTACATTTGCTAAGTACATACACATTTGGTCTGTCATGGAGTTGCTCACAGAGTGGGTTTGATCAAAAACACGCTGTGGCTGTGAATATTTTGGTACATGAAGGGAATCATTTTCCCATTACAGGGGAGGTTAAGCAGTCTACAGATTGTCACTACATATTAACAAGAGGTCTGGTGCGCAAATGGTAGAAGGAACGGGAAAAAAAGAAGCTTCTCGGCATCATAATATCGGCAGCTTCTCCAAAGTGGGGCTCCGGCGGTCCAAAGCCAGATATTTGACAGTCTGTCCCAAACGGCACCAGCCGGGGGGATTTGGAAGCATTAAGTCATTCCATGATTGGCACGATTGGTGTTTCTTTTCCTTTTTTTTTGACAAACAGGTCAAAAAGTGGTGGGGTTTAAAAGATGAAAAGCCTTTCATGCTGTTCCATTTTCTGTCTCGTGTCACTGACTTGTGCAACGGATTTGGCCTACGTGCCCTATCGAAGCCTCTGCTTTGCTCTTGGGAGTGTCACGCTATATGGCAGCGACCTGCCGGCCTCAGCAACAGCGGCGTGCAGGGAAACCACAGTATTTTACAGGGATAGGGTAGAACCCAGCCGTAGATCCAGGGGGGGTGGAGAGAGAGAAAAAAAAACTTCTAATGGTGGTTTTAAAAGAAAAGACTGTTGAGAACAGGCTGGGGGGTTTGAGGGGGAGGGTCCGAGGCTGCTACGAGCAGCACTGTTTATTCAGGAATCTCAGGTCAGTGCCAGTGTTAAGCACACAACAACCAGCACGACAGCGAGTGATCGCTAATGTCGTGCACACGCATGAATAATGGCACTTTGGGCAGGATGAGTTGAATTTATTTGACCGTGCAGTCGCCACCCTTGGCCGATAGCATCTCCAGCCGCTAATGTTACCCCGATAAAGCTAATATATTAGGGGCTATTACGGAACGGGCTCGTTTGTTTATCTTTGCTTTCGGCCTTTCAGTGAAAACAACAAGACCGTGAGGTTTTCCTCCGGCGCTTGAAAGCGGTAAACGGATGATGTCAGCGGTGGGGGGGGGGAGGTTATCGCAGCTCACGTTTGGAGAATGGAGGCCCAGAACAGAGGGTCTGTGTTTTCAAAAAGGGGACGAGGGGTTTTGAAAGAGCTGGGAGTTTACCAGACACGGAGACAGAAATGAAAGGTGCTATCAAATTGCATTAAAGGAAATGGAGGGCTCTGGGGTTTTCCAGACCTCTCCCATTTTACTGTTCTTCCTGAGCCCGTCTTGAATCCCCCCCCCCCCCTCTCCCACCTTTACGGACGCAAAAAGATTGTAACAGTTCCAGAAAACACAAATATTATGCTTCTCTCATATATTTTCAGGGCCCGTATTAGGCTGGTGAAAATACACTGTGGATTTTGTAAACGGAGCTCTCACTACATAGGTCAGCAGCGCACACATGCTACCATCACAAGGTCCCGAGTCTAAGTGCCAAGTACGTTTTCATGATGGAACGGAACAAGGTCTACCATACGCGTCTGAGCCAAGACCTGCAGCTGAGCTTCCAATGCCATCTTAAACTCTAAGCACAGGCTGGACCCCCATGACTACATAGTGCTTGCTTAAGCAGAGACTTTTATTTTCCACTTGCAGGGTTATCCCATGCTCTCCGCTTCTGCCTAGAAATCGGGAGGAAAGCTGCGGAAAAGTAGCGCGCCTGTCATAAATTATTATGTATCAGGTTTTTTTGGAGGGGGGGCACCGCCGGAATATATGGGCTACAGCTTGCCATCGCCTCACCAGTAGCACCACAACAACAAGGGAAAATGGGGCGGCGTTTCACCACCTCAGCAGCACCCGACATGCAGGCTCCATATGCTGAGCATTTTCCCCCAATTAGGAGCAGGCGCTGCTCTCGGCCCGCGTGCCTGCGCGCAACCACTCGCTGCTAGACGCGTTTGTTTTGTGGCTGGACCGCTGGCGGGAGAGAGCTGTAAAATACGCCCACAGAGGGACCACAACAAGCATTACAGACAAGCGGAGCGGAGGAAGCGAACATCCACAACACGCCCCTTAAAGAAAACAAACGAGAGAGAGAAAAGTGGCGACAAAGGGGCTCTGATATAAATTTATGACTGAAAACAGTTCATTCTACCTCCAGAGACAACGCAACACCCACAATTAATGAGGTCTGCACGCCAGCCGTGCACTTCATTGGACCAAAACAACCACATCAGTAGAATAAAGTGTTTCCTTAAAGGGTGTTTTCACAGTACTGTTGAATTACGGCTGCATCGTCCTGAGAGAATTTGTGCTGCCGAGCAGTTTCGCCACCACTGCACGGACAAAGAAATAGAATTAACGGCCCATAGCCCAAATATGATAATAAATACAGCTGATGAATACGTTTTTTAGAGAAGCTGAATCGTACAGTAGCTTCTCCATCGACGCAGGAGTGCTAACGCGACAGATGGAAAAGAGTGGTTCACAGGCTGGGGATCAGCCACACTTAATGAGGGCCGCCCGGTGAAACGCGGGAGCAAGTGGAATGTTTTGTGTGTAATAAAATAGGTCTTTGGCTTGGCTAATCAGATCTCAGTCAAAACATCTCTTAATCAGCATCCCTCAGCAGAAAAAAAAAAAAAATCCTGTCCATTAATCACACGGCAGGAGTACGCAGCAGCATGGGTGGCATTTTCTACACACACACACGCTCGTCTGTTCACACACTCCCATGCAATCAAAAACTTTTTTTTTTTTTTCAAAAAAAGCTGTTATTTTTATTTCTCTCCACATAAAACATTACAGAGCTATAAAAAGAGTTTGTTACAGTACGCCCATTTAGATGTGGATATGCAAAGGGAAGAAATCCCATTTGAAAACAATAAACGTTGCGTTAAAGCCATTAATGGACATTAAAAAGCCAGGGAACCATTTGCAGTAAATTAAGATTAAAATGCGCTTTATGATCTGGCGTGGCTCCCTTCCAGTCAAACCAAAGTCTGTATAAAAGGTGTAAAACAATGGCTGCTTTTAGTGCGTTTGCTGCCCTGACGTGCACGCTTTCCCTGACCGGCGTCCAAAGATTTACCCATTTATGGCAGGGACAATGTTGGGTGTGGTGCCAGCTCGAGGTGGGAGAATCTCGAGGATTCTGGGGATGTGCGCAAGCAAACGGAGGCTTAAATGCGACGTCTGACTGGACCTCAGAGGTTTCGTTGGGGTTTTGACAGAGAAGAGGGCCGACTCAGTGGAGCTCAGACCAATCAACACTCTTCCCTTGTCGTTCTTTCAGACAAACTTCTGCACACACATAAATAGATACCAGCCTTTCCTTCATAGGTATTCCTACATTCCATCAATCAAAAAGGGCCACGCTATGTCCTAACCCTGATTGTTAAAAAAGTTTTTCAATTGCACATTCATGAAAGGTGACATCCGCTTGTTGGTTTGTGACTTCAAGTGTGAATAAGACAGCATGAGGCTATAATAATACCTGCATGGTCACCACTCACACGCCAGGCTAATGCGGCTGGGTGTAGATAGCATCTCCATGCAGGCAACTGACTGGCGGTGTGACTACAGCCTAAACATCAACTAATCAGACCGGCTATTGTGTCTACAAAAGTCGGTCGAAACAGCAGAAGAACTTCATTTTCCTCACATCTGAGGGGTGAAAAGGAGTGTAAGAGGGAGCGAGAGAATTATAAACAAACAGAAACAGCGAGACATGGGGGAAAAGAGTGAAAAAGAGACAGCGCTGCTGAGGGAGGCTTGGCTAACGCGCCCGCTTTCAAACTCCAAATCTCCAACAGACTGCCAGACATAGAAAGAGGGAGACAGTGCGCGTAGACAATTAGTGCCAACACTAACATCGGTAATGGCTCTGAAATGGAGTTCACACGAGCCTGCTGCTGCCAAGAAAACAATCGGCCTAAATCAGGCAAACCTGAATGGCAAAATGGAGGAGGAGGAGATTCCTGTGTGAAGCAAAAGGCTGTCCACAGTCGGCCGGCTGGTCGCATGGCTGCGACAGGCAGGAAGGCTCCACGCTGGAGAATGACCGTCTGCTGCCCGTCTGCTGCTGTTATATTATGGAGGAACTGACGGACAATGAATATGAAACTGAAGGGAAATAGGAAAGGAGTGGTCCTCTTTGTGTGTGTGAGAGTGTGTGGGCAATAATTACCAAAGCAGTTTGTCTTGTGGGGAACAAAGGTCTTGCAGGCGGTGGCGATCTGCTGCTCAGCGCCCAGTATGGCTTTGATGATGAGGTCCTCCACCTGCCTCATCAGCACTGGCACAGAGACAATCGAGACATTCGTCGCATTTCACATCACCCACAGAGCCTCCCCTCCTACACCGGCCATCCTGACTGCACTCTGCCATGTGTAATGGTGGACATTTCTAATGTGGATGACACTCAGTGGTCACCATTTTGCCTATAGCAAAAGGGTGGAAATGGTGACGGCGGAGCCGGGAGCAAACACTCAACTTTACAGACATAAGTTACATATGATTTAGGCTCTACGGTATTACAGTCGTACGTAACTAATCCGTATCTAAAGGCAGATACTGACTTGAGATTCACGGTGTAAGTACGTGCACCAAAAATAAACAATCGCTGCTATTTTCTATGCTGAAATTTGTGTTCAGATGTTCATCTGAGATGTGCAACAGTTTCAACTTGGTATTAGCTCTACGTGGGCATTGGCATGAAGGAAAACATGCGGGGAACAATGTAGCTTTCACTCACATGTGGTGTCCTTCCCCTTCTGCTTCAAATACCTCAACACAGCACTCATACTCCACTTGTTCCCATAATCCTCCACTTCAGGGTCATCGCAGCTGAACAGAGAGAAATGCACTTCAAACGCTCAGCTCGCCATGAATGGAGGAGTCGGGCCTGCCTCTCAAAACAGACCTGCAGCCTCGTCAATGTTACCTGACATAATCGCCGCTCTTCTTGTTCACACTGTAGTTGGTGAGGTGCATGAATGTGTTCTTAATGTTCTTTGAAGTCCGGTCGTACTTGACGGTGGCGAATCTGTGTATTTATGCAAGAAAAGAGAAAAGAAAATAGACTTCAGTGCCATCAAACAGCATCACTACAAATCTAAAATGCCACAATGACCTCATCCCACTTGTCTGGGTGATCAAGGCACTGAGAGAGAAATTGCTCTCTGGCCGTATTTGAGAGGAGTGGATGCCACATGTGCAGTAAAAAGAATTCCTTGGCACCGCCCGTTTCATCTGAATACCGGCACGAGTTGAGATAAAAGCCGGATTCAAAATTCAGCCGTGATTTATGGCTCATTGTTGATGATGAAGACAGCAAACAGGAGGGTGGTGGCACAATGTTTCCATCATGTAGCACTATCACACAGAACTGAGGAGCCAGTGTTCCATAAATCATCGGCTCGCTCCAGATCTCTCGTCTCACAACAGCCTCTTTTTGGATAAATACATAATTACAGCCCTAAAAGCCAACAATCAATAAATGCAACGTGACGCAATTAAAACAAGGACACAATTATTGCCTCTGATGAGTTTATCATACACGGAACAATAGAGTACTTTGTTCCAGTCGCCAACGCACAGAGGGCCAGTAAGAAAAAGGCTGCCCTCTTGTGGACACTGAGGGGATCACAGCGAGTGTGACTGAGTCCGCAAGGAGACATTATCTGTACCGGACCACTGAAACACTGCCACAAGCTGCCTTAAGGACAGAGTTGAGTTACTCATAACAAACAATTTCCTTAGCTAATTTCCGAGACCATCTGTTGTCCATTATTCTCCAGGCTTCAAGCTTTTTTAAGAAGTTCATGCTGTCTCAGCTGCCCTCGAGGGCGGTATAGATGTTCTTCAAAGTCCATTTAGGCTGTTGGGACCTAAAGAAGGTCAGCGATCGCCGCAGTGCCAGATAATCATTATCAGGATTACACAAAACACAAAATCACAACCACAAAGGCAGAGCTCACCTCGCCAGGCCCTCTTCGTAAAGATAGACAAGCAGTGGGTCGTACGATGTGACCAGAACATACAATCGCACGTCAAACTTGAACTCTGTAGGCGCATAAAGGATTACTCAGCGACCCAGGTTTTAAAATCAATGAATCTGTGACAATTCAACGGACTTACCATCTATCAGCAGAGGGTTATGAATATAACGGGAAACCAAAATGTTGTCATCAATTGAGATCTGTGTTGGCTGAAACAGACCATAAACAGTTAATAAATACCGCTACAGGTTTGGGAGTTTAAATCATTTTCCAAACAAATGTTGCTTCATTGCATTCAGTGATGTCATGAAGCGCCGTTGCTGTTAGCCATTAACATCAAAGGGGGATCGAATCAGTAACGCGAGGCCGCGCAGGTCGACGTTGAACAAGAGCCCGTGAAAACACAACCTGGTGGTGGGAGGTGGGACATGAGATGTGCTGCAAAGGGCGCGACCTCGGCGCTGGCGGCGGTTCGGTGCGAAAAAACCTGTGTCGGTAAAAAAAAAAAAATGAACATATCTCTCTCCTCTCTCCAAATATCACTCTGTCATTCTTTCCACTGTTTCATAAAAATGCCTGGGAAGAAGAATCGCGCACGTGTTTTCCGAGAGCAAAAGCCCCGTTGGGCTCCTCCTAAAGCCGGGGACTTGGAACGGTGTTATTTACTCCACACTGGAAGAGCAAAAACACGCCGGTTGACACATCAATGGTCATGAAAGTCATCTGTATCTGTGGTACCCCCCCACCCCCCCACACATCTGGCTCGCTGACTGTCTCACTTCACACGGTCATTTTTTTAAAAAATAATAAAAAGTGTGTGTAAAGTTAACTCCCACTGGCGCTGACATTAATGTGCAAGTGTGTTTGTGCATGAATCAGGGGGAACTCATCACACTAAAGCAAAAAAGAGAGCTATTAGCTGCCCCCCCCTCCCGTCTACAGCTTGTGCTGACCATCTGCTGGCCGGAGCTTCAAAGTATTGTGAGCGTGACGCTGTGTGAGCTGCATCTGCGTCCTCTCATGTGTAAAAGGGCGAAAAGATGGGACAAAACCCATTAAAATAAGTATTTGATGGGGAAGAGATTACCTTTACTTAGAATGCTAATATTTTAAAAACGCTGAGTCTGGGACAAAGATGTTGCTTTTCTTCGGAATGACCCATTTTAGTTAAAGACACTTTATTTCCACTGTTCCTTGACCCTATTCACGTGCAGAGTTGTGCGAATAAAAAAGCTCTTGGAAGGTTTTCCACGTGCTGGGATGGAAAGGCTGAGGCCAGGAGAGGCAGCAGGGAAAATCCAATGACGGTGCGGACAGCAGGAATGATGTCAGCGTGTCAGACGGGAAGAGATACGATTGAGATGAGCAGCAAGATGGTCGCCTGGAGGAGGCGAGGAGATGACTTTGCCCACCAGCTGGCAGTATTTAATGGGCAGTTCCTGCATCCTGCTTCGTTTTTTTAAGCGCTGGCGCAACATCAGGTGAGACGACAGCAATAATATGGACATTAAAGGTGTAGAACTGCTGTATCTGACGGAGCGATCACTCACGTTGCTGACCAAGTAGATGCCTCGCCCTCTGGAAGATGCTACTGGTTTGATGATCCACGGGCCCCTGTCTTTGGCAAAACAACCTGCGAGATGAAGATGTTCAGGCAACATTTCACCTAACTGTCAACCTGCTCCAAATGGGGGGGGGGGGGTCTTACTGCAGAATTCCTGATACTCGTAGGGAAGCACAAAAGTCTGTGGAACGATGTGGAAGTTCTTCAATCCGTGAGTCTGCTGCATTCGCTGGATGTTTTTGTACAGGCGGTCTTTGCGCGTCAGTTCGTAAGACCTGGAAATGAGCAGAACGTGCGTCACAAACGGGCATTTAAAGGCGCGGATCGATGTGCGACATCCATCCGGCATTCCCGCCGATCCAAACGGAACGCACAGCACCGGCAGCGGTCCAACAAGTGTAGCTCTGCTACCTGGGAAAGTGGTTGACCTTCTGGAAGTCTTGAAGGTTGCGTAACATGTAAGGCTTGAGGTGCGATCCTGACCACATGAGGTTAAAGTCATTACTGTTAGGGTGAACCTGGGGGGGGGAGTTAAAAAAAAAAAACAAAGTTAGCTTTAGGTGACAAACTGCCAAGCATTTAGATTTAAGAGGTTTAAAAAAAAAACAACATGTAAAACAGCTGCGGTAACAGTGTAGCGTCTGATGTCAGCTATGACAGCCGGTGTCAGCAAAATCCGAGGAATGATGGACGCCCCGCGCAGAGAATTTCGTCACCCTCATATTATTCGACCGCTTTTGTTTTGTTTGGTTCCAGCAGTTCGTTAGCAGGCAGAGTTTCGCATGGCCCCTCGGAGTCTGGGGCAGCCACAGATGTTGGCAATAAAGACTTATTAAAGCTTGGCCCGGCCGCCGCTCTGGTAGACACTTGTCCGCCTTTGATGATGGGTTAACGGGAGTCAAGAAGCATTGAAATGAAATAAAAAAGGAATTAATTGTAACTGCTTGGAAAGAGCAATAATGGGGATTTTGTGCTCTCGTGAAACAGGATTAATGCTCTTTTGAGGTCATTTCATTTTTATTTTTTTTATTTTTTTCCTCCACGGGTGCATTCCGGGGCTTTGACACGGGCAATATCAATCAGGGGAAATGAAAGCAACCCGACTATTTCTCATCCTGCAGAGCAAAAGGGCACATAAATAGCTCACGCGGCTAAACAATGCATTTTTACAAGATCTGGGCAAATCTTTTAAATCTGCGTGATTTAGCGGAGGAGATTACCTCATGGAATCCGTGATTGGTGAGTATTCCTCGTACCAAGCGGCTCTCCGTGCGCACAATCTTGAAGGCCATGTGATAGCGGTCTGAGCAAACACACGTGGCACAGAAAATGCAGCATTTAGCCTACTGAGAGGTGTTTGACTCAGATGTCGGATACTTTTGTCTCCGTACCTCCAGTGGAGCTGATGTCACCATCTTTCGAGACGGCCGCTTCAGGGAAAAACAGAAGGACGGGGATGGACCTGCTGAGGCCGCACCAGGCGATGCAGGGATTGTCTCTGTCGGGAAAAAAGCACATTTTTGCATTACTGTCCCTCCCAAAGGCTGCACAACTCAGAAGTTTGTTTGTTTTAAGCCGGCAGATAGAGACGGAACCCCACGCAGCTTCAGTGCGGCTGCAAAAACAAAGGTGGCCGCCGCACTAACAAGCATCCGTACAAAACCCACAGACTATCTGATAGCAGCAGACACAGGCTGCTTATCAGGGGCCACAAATATGATAAGTTGGGACCGAGATGGAGCCAATCAGCCATGCGCAGTCTTAATAAGAGGAGCAGGCATGTCAATATTTACTCTTCGCAGTGATGTTGTGCTTGATGGCCATTAGGGAAGATGAAGGATTACACTATTTAGCCAAATTCTGACCATGTGGAAAACTGTCGCCATGACAACAGGGTAATCATTTTAACCAAACTGTTGGAATTTGCAAATATGGATGCATATGAATCAATATATATGTTAAACGCACTTGTGCATGCTAATCAGTTGATAATGGTCGTGTCATATATCCGAACGTTGCTCTAATTTTGAATATTCATTAATAAAGTCATTAGGACAAAATGCATTTATATTGCTTGCTTTTGTGTTTCAGGGCGTCTTCCTTTGGTTTCTAAACATGTCATACCAAACATGAGGAGGATGCGCTATAGGTAATTTTAGACTTTGTTGTGCTTTACATTATTAATGAATCTCTGCTGTCATATACGTTACGTTTATTCCAAAGTCATCTCAGTTTGTCCTCAAAATATATCAGTCACCTGAATCAGGTAAGACGAACGCTAACAATCCAATCTAATGCACAAGTTTTATAAAGTGAGACTAAAAGCAGGTGGCGCGGTGGCTCAAAGTCAGATGTATGCCAAAGTAAAGCTTAAGAGGGAATTAGGGGGCAGATACGGGATAACAGACCAACTGTTGTGTGTTACAACGTCATCAGTTACGCTCGACAACTTTTCACAGGGTTTACCCCGAAATCACATAGAAATAATGATCATACAGTCCATCTATAAAGCTTCAGAGCTTCATGCGACTGGTGCAGATTCACAGCGATGTTGTGTTTATGTGCAAATCTCAGGAGGATCAATGGCCTGGGCTCTTTAGTTCATAAATGTAGAACTACTGAATATATCTGCATTATATGAAGGCTGACAGGGATTTATAACGACTGTATGAAGCAATTGAATAAACCCCAAATAGTTGCAGCACATGTCAAATGACATACATCATATGCACAGGTCCATGTGCTGTATGGGCAGCTCAGGAGTAATTAAAAAAGGTTCATCTAAGATTTTTAGAATGTGCTATGTGTAAAAACATACAGAAAGTAGATATTTATCTATTCCTGATATGTGTTGGAGCCTTACAGGTGGAAACGGTCCAACTTCTACATCTGGGTAGAATTAATGGACCTCTTGGGACCACTTTAGGAGCTAATCTATTGATTGATTCATGGTTGGTTGAGTAAACTGCGAGTCAAAACTTGCAGTAATAACAACAAAACTTACTCTTGAGGGTCTTCTGGGGAGGATTCGGAGCCGTCTTTCTCCCTGATCACAGCGGGCATTTTCCCAGTTTACCTGGACGAGCTGTCTGGTGAAATCTTCCTGGGAAGAGTCGACTGTTCTGGTTCGATCATGGCCTTGACCGCTTCCAGCCGCAAAATCTGTTATTGGCAATAACTCATCTTAATGAAGTACAGCCCGCTGGTGCAACATCACGTTAATAACAACGCTATTCGCGTTCTTTAATATGCCCCGTTTATTACTCTCTCACTAGCAGCTGTTTTGTAACACATTTTAGCATTTACACTACCTCATTTTATTGTGTTATTTACTTACCAATTCAAAGGACCTTACAATTAAATCCAGACTGGAAGCCAACTAAAGATTTAGCTTATTAAGCCATAGTTCGTGAATGACTTCAGCTGCGGAATGCTAAACAGGTTTCTCTCTGAAATCGATTAGTAGATGTCTTCATAATTCTGAACGTATTAGCGCCAACCTTGACTTTGCTCTTTGCCTCGTTAGTCTGCTAACTGCTGGCTAGCTGGGCCATCCACACAGGCTATTGATCATCGTTGATAATCTTCCTGGTTACTAAAACAACCGAATAGCAACAGAGGGACGCGCATGCGCACACGATAATATCTACGAGCGACATTCTGTAGCACAGGTATCCAAAGCAAATGCGTGTAGCAGATCAACTCTTCTATCTTGAGGCTTTAATGTTAATGTCCTTATTATGAATGGATGGGGGTAAACTAGGGTAAAATCGTGAAAATGGCGCAAATGCATTAGGCGTCATCTGTCTAGACACCGTTAACGAAGATATGAATCTTAACGGATTTCTCTCTCGCTCCCTGTGTACTCTTTGGTGTGAGTGCAGCCAAGCGCCAGTCTACAGGTGGCCGATGTCTTTGGATCTAATTGGATCCTGAGGAAAGTGGGCGTAACCTTAAATCTGCGTAGGCCAATCAGATGAATGGTACCACTGAATCAACCCACCCTGATGGCTTCTTTTATTGGTCAACACGGACGGCCAAGATTGACAGACTTCCCATTGTCAATATGATACTGAAGCACCTTAGCTTAACTGTGCTGTTTATATTCGCTTGTTTTCTTTCTCAGAAACTCTGAACGGACACCGGTGGGTAATATTATTCAATCGACGTTAAATAAAATGCAATATGCACACGCGTTGAAGCGATCTGCCTGTTTTACGCACGAATTGCTGCTGCATGTCACCAGCCTGCAGATTGGCTATTATGAGTGTAGTGTCGTTCCAGCGAAGGTTTATTTTTCATTTGATCCATTTTTATTCCCTACAGGAGTTTGAGAGATATTTAAAGAAAAAAAAAATATGAGCCGCCTCCTGAACGTCCTGCGGAGCTGGTTGGTGATGGTGTCCGTCATCGCGATGGGAAACACCGTGCAGAGTTTCAGAGATCACAGCTTTTTGTCAGAGAAACTTTACACAGGCACACCAGAATTCGGTGAGCAACACATTTTAATTTGTCCTACGTATTTATAATCTATTTCAGCCATACTGTGCACCAAAGAGATACATCATTGTCCAAAAATGACCAAGAACTCAGTGTTGTAATATAACCATAAATGATTACAAATTAGACACTGTAACTTTGGAAGAAAGTGATATCACTGCAGTTTATTTCACCAACATTTTATAGCACATTCTAGGCAGATTGTATCAAAAAATTGGATCCACAGTGACATAATGAGGGATGAGTTATTATTGTTATTTCACTTCCACAGTAAATGGGCTCCAAGCTCGAACATTCGGCATCTGGACGTTACTGTCATCTATCATCCGCTGTGCCTGCGCCATCGATATCCAGAATAGAACGTAAGATGGCTCCTGTCTCCCACCACCGTCCTCTCCTCACAGGTTCTGACTGTGTATGGTTCCTGCAGGCTGTATCACATCACCTTATGGACCTTCGTGCTGGCATTGGGACATTTTCTGTCTGAAGCCTTCATCTACAAAACTGCTCCTCTGACTATTGGCGTCATGGCGCCACTCATAGTGGCAAGTGAGTTTGAATTACCCTGAAGGATCACGGGGAAATATATCATTTCTGTCCCTTGTTTTTTGTTTAAAGACATCTTCTATATGAATCACTAATAGCCATTTTGTGTGTGTTTCTAGGTTTCTCCATCATTGGGATGCTGATTGGATTCCAGTGTTTGCCGGACTCGCAAGAAGATGTTGAAACCCGACAGAAGAAGCGTAACTGAGATCTGGTCTCCACGGAGACCACGTAAAGCCCACAGCTGGGTGATATTTTTCTGTGGTTTGGTTAAATTGGTGGATAAATTTTTTTTTTTTTAAACCAACAAAGGTTTTTACTGGTCTGAAACCAATTTACATATTTTTATTAGTAATTTAAAGTGGCCACACATCAAAACCAGTGTTTAGGTTTATCCACTGTCAGATCACTTTTTTAGAGAAACAGAGCAGAGCTTTATATTATTGCTTTTTATTTTTAAAATTACCATTAAGGAAAGTTTTCCCCCAGTTTTTTCCCTAAAAATGACCAAATATTTGTCTTTCTGTTCATACTCCAAGTTGTTCTAAGTAGAGCAATACCCTGAGAACATAATTACTGTATCCATTGTGTAACTTAAATGAGTTTGCATACAGCCTGGCGGGGCATGAAGTCTGGAGGAAGGTTCAAAATCTCTGTAGCACTTGCAGATTTGCAGTGGGCGTACTGCTGTTTATCTGGTCCTCCTCCCTCTGGTCACATTTTGAGTTTGCACGCTGCCTTGAATGCTGTCTTTGAGGTTTTCAGGTGCCGGAGCTCGTTCCTTATCAGCTATAGTTTTTATTAACTGTGGCCCTGAAGGAGTAGCAATGTTTGTTATTTAAAAATGTCTCAGCTGAGTAGATCATAGAGATGACAGGATACTTAAGGTGAGCTCATCAGTACAAAATCAGCCATGGGGAGATTTCAGTCTTGTGTTTTTCGTAGATGTGGTTCGGAACACGCAGTTCTAACAAAGGTGACTTAATTGTGTGTGAAGTCTCTGTGTGTGTTCCTACCTGGGCATGTGTGCATTTAGGTCTAGATGAGCTACTGCCAGGTACCGCTCCACCCTGTGGTCCCGTA
This sequence comes from Takifugu rubripes, assembly GCF_901000725.2. Classification (NCBI taxonomy): domain Eukaryota; kingdom Metazoa; phylum Chordata; class Actinopteri; order Tetraodontiformes; family Tetraodontidae; genus Takifugu; species Takifugu rubripes. Next base: position 9,602,577 of record NC_042286.1, on the reverse strand, counting down.
GTCCTGCGCCAATGATTCAGATCCTGTAGGCTGCAATGAAAGCTCGGGTGTCACATCTATGAAAGATCTCCACATCCTCCACTCTCACCTCCAGGTCAATGACTACCGCATAAATATGTCATAGCTGTGAGCAACATCTACATTAAAGTCTATTTTGTACTTTAGATGGTGCACATTTTAGAGCGTGTTGACCAAATAAAAGTTTTTCTGTAATCAGAAACTGTGGGATGTGTAAGTTTGGCATCTACAATCAGGAACTGAATAACATTACTTACACAAAAATATGTTCCACTCACCGTGCTCAAGCAATTCTCTACGTTGGCCTGCTGTCGGCGGAGGTCAGACTTGATTAATCCTGTCGTAAACATGAACAATTTGAATTATTTATTTCATTAGTGTAACTCAAAATATAAAATTACTATTCGATTCTTACTGTGTCATTAGTTCCCCAATTATTTATGGCATTAATTTTATCCCAGGAATTTCAAGTCAGTACCGGTATACAGTATGTGAGGACTCTGCTTAATATTCGTTGGGCCACTAGGGGACAGTGTTTGCATTGGTGGAATTTGAATAAAAATTCAAGACCACGAACACAAAGGCTACTAATGTTTTTAAAACTGTAATCTGATCATTTTAATCCATGTCCACATCTACTGGCATTTTCATCGTCTGCCATTGTCCAATAGTGAAGGGAGGCATTCAAATCTCACCTGTTATTATCGTTCCTATTAGCAGAAAACAAGTCAGGAAGATGTTTCCTGCTAAAGTGCCCCATTTATCGATAACCTTTTCGTCGCAGATGGTGAAAATGATTCCAAATATCTGAGGGGAAAAAAGGACTTTTTTTCTCCCACTCATCTCTTTTGCGTTTCCGGAGGGGGGGAAAATGCAACATTTACAGACCTGAGCCAAAACATTAAGCATCCCAGATGAGGTCCCCTCAGCTTCTGGGTAGGTGAGCTCGATCCCATACTCAAACCCCAGAGGTAGATAACCAGACATGAAGAAACTGCCGAGAGAATGAAAACAAAGAGACAATGATCAGCTGGTATCTTGGTCTAAAATAAGAAATCAACATAATAAAATGTCATTTTTCCGCCTTTGCGTCCCTGCTGGATGGCTGCCTACCCTAAAGTTCCAACAGTAATAAAAACCAGCCAGAGGTGACCCAGGCTGAGAGTAAAGGTGAACACCAGCATCCCGATCAGTGTCAGGATATACATGGCAAAGAGGGTTTGTCTGGGGACAAAGGAGCACAAACATCAATCATTAATTTGGACAAATGAGAATGAAGCAGAATGAAGCCAACAATTAGCATTTGTAACATTGATAAGTCCTCTGAATTTGAAAAGCAATTTAGCATTCAAGGATATGATTGTTGTTATATCTTTGGGATGCTGGAGGCAGCACACAAGACTCTACTGTGCCGGTACTGAAACGCTCACTTGAACAGTTTGGTCCGGTCCAGCCAAATGCCACACAAGAACGATCCCAAAATCCCAGATAGGATGAGAGTCAGGCCAATTCTCCCAGCATTCTCCTCTTGGCCCTGAGAGGGGAGATAACGGCTGTTAGAGAATCACAGAAATCACTGTACTTGGACCTCATCTTAGTTTATCTCCTTATTCTCTGTTCTACATAATAGAACAAAGGTTCCGACGAGAACAAAAAGTCAAATCAAGGCCAGTCTCTGTACTCTACACACGCCGCGATGGCAGAACATACCGGATAACTTCCGATGATCATCCGATTCAACAGGGTGGAAATAGTGTACAAGGAGCCGACATTTATCCCTGTAGAGGATAAACGGAGAGACGTGATAACAACATGCTTTCACCCTGTCAATCAGAATCGTTCAGTGTTTGTCTTTTCTTCTGTTGGACTTGTTTCGAAGGTAATTTAATGTTTTTAGGAGCAAAAGCGACTGAAAGGAACCCACCATAGCTGACCACCAGGAGCATGAAGGGCAGGTTGCGCAGCAGCCTCAATAGAGAAGCAGCGTACGAGCTCCCCACAGACAGGATGTGTTTGGCTTGAAGCTGCGCCTGAGAGGGCGGGATCTCTGGTTTGTCCTGAAATACTGCAAAGGCAAACAGAGCAGTCGGAGGAGAAACGTGCCCGTTAGGATACGAACAAGAAACAGGCCTCCCCCTTCTTTATGACACTGCCGCTAAGTCTTACCCATAATCACGAGGATAAACATGACGGTGGTGAACCCCGCTGTGATGTAGAACATGACTCGGATGTGGTACCCCAGCTCGTCCAAATCATCCACGTTATGCACAAGGATGGGTGGAACCAGGAACCCGATGGCGATGCCCAACTTCAACAGATTGGGAGAACGTCAGCGCAAATACGGCTGCTGATTACACTGTTATGCACCCAATACAGCGTCTGGAACTGTAACACTTTTTTTTTAAATTCAGTGTTTTGTGTATAATTGCCTTCACTCATTCAAAGCACACAAACAGGTCACATTTATTTTGGTTTGTGTTTAGGATATTAGCAGGAAAATGACACTAAGCCTCACAAACATCCATCCCATGTTTGATCCGCTCAAACACAAGGCAACCGTGTTAAATTTAGACTGTTTGATGGTTGGATGCAAGTATTTTGCCTGACTAACCTTAACCAAAATGGAGCACATTTCAGTAAAGACCAGCAAGTCTTCCAGCACACAGGACCCCAATATGAACACAAACATAGCAGTAATATGGCAGAAGCACAATGTTTGTATTTTGCTGGCCATTTTCAATCATCACTATTGCTTAGTTTTATTGCATTGGACCTCAAGAAGAACAAAGATCTTCTTAACAAACAACCATCCCACTCGCGCGTTTCTGCAGCACGTCAAAATTTAATCATAAACCTACCATGTGATCGTTGTGCTAAAGGAGGATTTTCAGGTTTTCAGAGAACACCATAAAGGGTCAGTGTAAAAAGCATATGTGGGCTGTAACAGGAGCAGCAGAAGTGGGCGCATCATAGATGAACGTCCTGCTGCCACTCGGGACTTTTTTCTCATTTCCTGCTGGCGTCTTTTCTGTCGAACATTCAAGGAAATCAAGCAACTTGTTGCACATTTGGGTGGCTTTTCCAATTTGAATATCACATGAATGCTGCTCTTTTTTTCTCTCTCTCTTGCTCTCTCTCTCAAATCTGGGAAAACACCAGAGATCCTGTAAACAACAGGGCTGAGATAATTACAGAAGGAGGAGACAGTGTCAAATTCAGGCCAACACATTGTCACATAACAATGTAACAACTACCGGTCTTAATTTAATCAAATAAGTTGCTATTCTGTCCACTTTTTTAAAGATTTTTATGTGACCTTTAGGAATCATATAAAGGAAATTAAAGGCTTTAAAGGAATAAATCAGTTAGAGGTTTCTCCAGGTGCTCCCATTCCCTCCTACACACACTTGTGTGTATCTACATGCTCTCCCGTGAACTGTGCTGTCATGGATCCTGTTACGGCTGTTGTTTATTGTATGAAGTACAATATCGTTGTCAGTACAAGTGACAACGATATCCTGCACAGTGATGGGACATTTCGTCAAACACTGAACACTGTGCTAGTGTACTCCTGCTGTATTTGTTCACACAGACCTATATACAGATGCACCACACAGACAAATGTAAGAGAAGGATGAAACACATATCTTCTAAGGTACTTCACATTAACGTTATTCATTTTCCTTTAGTTCCACACACATCGTCTGCATACTTTAACTGTTGGTTATGTACCAGGATAATGACTGAATTACCAAAGTACCAAGAGAATGTATAAATCAAAAAGCTGATACAGGAGAGTGACTGAATATCTCTAATCCAGTATCTAAGGAAAATGCTGCCAAAAAGTTACAAACAACGACTCTATGACACACCTGGTTTCCCAGAACACCAATGGAGCAGGCGGTGGACACCTCGTGCTGCCCAAACCACAGGGAAGCAAGTCTGGTGGGGGTTCCAAGGATAAAAGTGGCTGCAATCGCAGACATAAACTGACCGAGGAACGTGACCTGCAACCTGCTGGGCTCGGCCGAGCTGGTCTTGATCCAGGCCCCAATAGTGTTGCAGGCAGAGCCCACTATCACGATCTCCCTCATGCCCCGGTTTGCCAGCATCCACATAACGGGCACGATAAGGCCGAGGTAGGTGAAGAGATACACCATTGCCAGCCAGCTAATCGTCAAGCTGTCGGTGTGGTAGAAGCGCACGAAGATATTGCTTATGCTGCTGTACTGAATCCACATGTAGCTGTTGCTCATGGAGTACAGGCAGAAGATGAAGAGCATGACCCATCGACGCTTGAATAGCTTGACTTCCACTGTGGGAGAAGGCTGCGCGGCATCCATTCCTAAAGCCTCTGACTGACGGTGGTGTTCTCCACGACAGCCAGTCGTGATCGTTGATGCAACCAGCGCCGAATTCACTCATGCTCCTCCCACTGAAATTTCCATTTTGCCTCAGGCATCTGAAGCATTAAACAAATACATGAAATGGCAAAAGCTTGTCATTTCACCCCTGCACCTAACCCGCAGGCATGTCAACTGGCAACATGGCATAAGTCAACAAATATCTCCACCATTTTACTAAAATGAACATGTGAGTAGTTGCCAGGTAATTAAACATGTGAGAAATAGTGCTGCTTTCAACTTCCAAATCACTCCTTCCAGTTTCAAATTTGAGCTAGCACGTACAGGAGTCGTCTGGCCCTGAGTTGAGACCAGCTAACCCTGTTAAAGAGACCGCTGCTGTATCTGGGCTGAAGATGCACGCAGAGGTGCGTAAAAAGAAGCTAAAGTCCAATGACGGCCATACCAATTTAAAAAAAAATACATATTCATCAAAATAATGAGCCATAACGCTGAAAGAGTGCAATTAAACCCTGAAGCCACGACTGTATAAATATTGGAAGTATGCTTTATCCATTTTTTAATCATTTTGGCTCATTTCAAATTCTGTATAGATCTTCTCTAGAGCCATAGTGTCTCCTGCACCCTCCCATCTCAGCTGATGAACCTTTTGACTCCCGCTGAGTTGTCCCGTCTTGCTCAGTTAATCCCTTTGTGATAATGACCCCTGAGCATGCTTAAATAAACGCCAAAGTAGTTTGGAGGGTTGGGGAATTCTCTTCTACCCAATCCCTGACTTTAAATAACCTTTTCTCTGGTTATTAAAGGTGTTTATCTGTCTCCAAGATGTCACTGCACTGACTATTGATCAGCTTTTTACTAATGTGAGCCTGAAAGGAACCGGTTGAGGCCACTGTTAGATTAGACTAATATCTGTACAGAAAATAAGTGTCAATATAATTAAAAATTATATATTCATTGGCTGAAGTTTTGAAAAATATTTTATCTTGAACTGGTAAAACGCTCCTATTTAAACTGATGACTTGACTTTGCCTGCATTTCAAATGGTTAAACCCATGAGATAGGTGTTAATATGTAAGTTATGGTATATTGGATATTAGCTTTGCTCTTGAAAAGATGGGATAATTAAATAATAGCGTACGCTGTGCGACTCTGGTGGAGTATCAAAATATGCTCCCCCTAAAATATAGACAAAACACATCAAAACATGCTGACATTAACTAGGTAGTCGTCGCAAAATTTGACAAAGCAGCAGAAATGGGTACACAAAATTATCGGTAACGGTGGGAGCAAAATTCGAGAGAACACAACTCCAAAAAGTTCTTTTTTCATTATGTTTAACGATGGGCTCCACTGAACTATACAAACACTCACAACACACTGTTATGCGGGGGGGAAGAACATTATTATATAAAACACGTCGTGTTAAATTTAGGCGTTTTAACGATATTTTTTAACGATATCCAGGGTTGGGGTCATAATTACTCATCACATATATAAATGAAATGTCTCCACAATAGCCAACCTAGCATTATTTGCAGGTGATACAAATATTTTCCATTCTGGAGGAAGCTTCTAGGTGGTTCGTGAGGAGGAAAAGGTTTGATCATAACCAAAACCAAATTACTTATAAAGCAGCAAATAAGATAAGCGGTGTGGGGAAGTGAAGCAGTTTTCCAGCATAAGTCACGGCATGAGGTACAAACATTTGGTTTTGTCATGATGAGGAGGAATAGTGTTGACACGAGATGTCTTGTTCATTTATGTGTATTTAAGTTATTCATTGGTTTTCTCAAAGGCTGAAGAGGTGAGTTTCTTAAGTTGTTTATGCTCAAAAAAATTAAATCAAGACAAACAGGAAGTCTGGTGACATAAAGTCTAATATATGGAAAAGTGGTAGAATTCAATATCTTCTTCCAACATCTTTAGGACATGTTGGGGTAATTTTGTTTCAAGTGTTTATATGTTTTAAATGGGGTTTTTTTTCATGTTTTTTATACTATCCACATGAAGCATATTGGTTTAAGGGTTAACCATATTTGCTTTTCTAATTTTCTTTTGTTTGTTTTTTCTTATGTTGTTTTTTTTATTGTTGATTTTTAGTATTATGTACAGTGTAAAGTTGCAATAATGCAGCGTTGAGTGAGTGACTGGGTGAGTAATAAAAGACCGTCTTGTGACGGTATAATTCATCTTTATCTTTTTCTCAATCTCTGCATTGTTAGGTCTAAGAATTTGATGTATATGAGAATATGTTGGTTGTTAATATTTAGAATTGTATTACAAATGTCGAGACATGACCTTGATATGGCCCTTGGAGGCCTCGTTTTATGCCTCTCAAGCCTTTCAAATACATAAACATTTCATAGAAATAAGGATCATACATAACAATGTATTTCTGTCCTGCAATGACAACATTAACTCGCTGGGTGGCGCTGTTTCTGCCTTCCGTAGCCTGCAGCTGGGTATTATTGGTGCAAAACTTTTGAACTAATGTAGCACATTCTTTCTAGAGATTAACATAAACAATGATAAATTATATAACACTTTCTCAGGGAATTTGTGTAAGCAGCTGAGACACGCTACAAGTGACGAGATATTTTATTCTTGCGTTCAGGAACTGCAATGGAAGTAAAGGTTTTACACCCACAGTTTAGTCTATGATCAGGCTGTTATAAGCAATTTATTTGGCTGAATCACACACTCTCCATAAGCCCTTATTTAGCCATGCTGCATAAATGATCATACTGCTGAAGCTACATTCATGACGAGTGCTTTTTGTCTACAAATGTGTTTCATTTAATATGTCTTGTTAAAGAGGGTTTAATTGCACTCAGCTCAACGAACTCTAAACAGCAAATGCAGCAGCTTCTGCCGTTAAAGCGGAAAGTTGCGGAGCGAACCAGGCGACAGTTCACAGAACGCAGGAAACGTGTTCACGTTGTTAGAATCAACTCACCTGATTCCCCAACACACCAATGGAACAAGCGACTGAAACTTCGTGTGGACCAAACCACACTGCCGCCAGCTTTGGGGGAATCCCTAATAATAGGACCTGAGAGGTAGCAGAAAGAAACTGTCCCAGAACAGTCACCCAGTACAGGTCGGGTCTGGCACTGGCCACCTTGATCCACGCCCCCGCGCAATTGAGCATGTTGGCCAAAAGCAACGCGATGCGCAACCCTCTCTTCTCCAGCAGCCAGGCGGCCGGAACGATGAGGACGATGTAAGAGACCATGTAGATCATCGACAACCAGTTCACAGCAGTCATCTCTACGCCGTAAAACTTCGCTATGATGTTGCTGATGATGCTGTATTGGATCCACTGGTAGGCGTTGGACATAGAAAAGGTGGAGAACAGAATGAGCATCACCCAGCGCCTCCTGTACACGCGCGTCGTGAGCGCGAAGACGCCGCCGCCGTTCGAAGCGCCGCTTCCAGTTTGATCCAAACCTTTTCCCTTCGCGTCGCTCCCGGCGTGCTGCTGCTCGTCCGCTCCGTTTCCCATTTCCAGTTTTCCCGTGTTGTTCCTTCCTTCCAAAGGACTGACTGTCGGGTCGAACCTGAGCTGTGTCACCTTCATTTAAGTCTATTGCACCTTCTGCGGTTGAACTGACTTTTGCTCCGCCCACCTGATGACAAATATTGACAAAACATTCCACCTGTGAACTGGAACGGAAGTCGGGTGTGAAGGGTGCCGACAGCATTTAACATGCAGCCACCGTGACAATGTGTTACTGTCTGAAATGCGGAAGCAGATGTAAAATGAGCCAGGCATTCATTTCTTATGAAAATACAAAACTGGATTTAATGATAGCTTATGTGCTTAGATAACATCCTATACACAAGTATAAAAACATAATTGCTAATAACAATACTGTAACATACAAGTACACTGTAAACAGTATATGTGCATACATGACGCCTGCGCCAAACAACAAATATGTGGGAAATTATTCTGCCAGCAAATGTATGAAAGGACCAAAAAAAAGAGCAGGATCACATCTTCATCAAGATTCTCACCATTAGATTTCACCAAACATTCAAAATGTTGGGCCGAGCTTTGAGATAACGACCAATTTGTTGTTCAACCTCCCACCAGTTGTATGTCTATATTCCCTTTTAGATAGAGTTTTCTGTGGCCTAACTGTCTTAATCCAATATAAGCACATTAAAGATACCATGCTGACTAATGATTAAAACTGAAAACATGGACAGTTCGGGTTCATCGCATCATCACAAGGCATGAATGGAATGTAGAGTAACCAGTAGATGTGTTTCACTTCATATTCTTACAAAAACGCTGATTTTCATGAATGGCTGGGGCAAAACAAGACAAGACTGCCTGAACAGAGTCCAATCTTTTGGCTCCACGTTCTGCGTGACAGCCGCTTCTCCTGAAATCCAAAGCTAAGTGCTGCATGGTGACGGCCTCTGACACCTGCTTAGAATGACGATACACCTTCATTTGGCCTCCAGCTGCTCCAGCAGTGGGTTCCCCTCGCCGTCCGGGGTTTTGATGCTGTCCGTCCTAACGATACATGTCGGGCGATGGCGGTTGAGCAAGAGGATGAGCTGCTGTCGTTCCAGCTTCAGCTCTTCAATCTGGGCTTTCAGGTCAGAGTTTAGCATTTCGAGTCTCTCGGATTCCTGTGGGGGGAACAAGGAGGAAGAGGGCCATGATGGGTGGAAGTTGCATAAAGTTTGGGCTTTGGTCACACGTGTCACCTTTTGCAGATAATCTGTCCTCTCCTTCTTCTTGTTTCGACACCGAGCGGCAGCCACCTTGTTCTTCTCCCGTCGTCGTTTCCTCCTTTCTTCTTCTTCATCTCTCTACACACCAACACATACAAAAGAAATGTCAAGTCTTTTGTGGAAAAAGTGGAAAAAGACACCGTTGAGCGAGTCTCCAGTGCACTTTCTGATAACAAAGTCATCGCACGTCGTTCTCGGAGTATAAACAATTGCACACAGGAAATCTGATGTTTTATGAGGTCCCAAGACACGACACAGAAGCCTGTTTAACTCTTAAAAAGTTTGTTTATATTCTCATGTGAATATTTGACATGTATGCAAACAGAAATATATTGAAATCTATTTAGAAAATGCAGAAGTTTCCCAGAGGGGTCGAGTCTTCAGTAAATACAGGCAAACAGCAACTGTCGATGCAAGTTACAGAAACAGGAAAGAACACCTCTGCTTTGATCATGAGCGACCTCTTCCCCAGGCTGTCCAGGAAATGCAGCGGAGACAGCATTGCGCCAAACTCATGCAGGTCACCATATTTCAGCTTGTCGGTCAACGTGGTGGCCGAGATCCCGGCCAGCGGTCCGAGGCTGGGCAGAGAGCCGGCTGTCACAGAGGGCTCCGGGATTTGTCCTGGCATCGCCTCAGACTTGGTCGTGACCACAGCTGAGGGAAAGAGGACCAGAGCGGAGAGATGCAAAACTGGGTGTATTTCAACCTGACAGAGAAGCCAGTATTTTGCTGTAGTTATCTGTAATTAACTTTGTTTTAACAAAGATGACATTTCCCTTATTCTTTCTCCAAGGACAAATAATCCAATTTGACCAATGCAACTTTTCAACAAATGGATCTGCAAGATAAACAATGAAACAGCTGTCATGTGCCTAAAAAACTTAATGAAAGGGAAAAAAACCATTTAAATAGGCCAAAAGACAAGAAGTGAGAAGTGAATGAACCGTGTAAGCCAAGAAACAGGAAATTACTGCAGCGGCTCAACAGATTTCCAGGACACATGATGCATCCAACAAACCTCTCCAAGGTCGATTAGTCAGAGAAACTGTGAGAAAGCTCACATTGCAAGCATGAGCAGAGAACCAGGAAAGAGCACCTTGTTCTAGAACTGTGAGGGCGGGCCTAGTGAGAAATGTATGATTTCAATTAAGTGCATGTAAATCAGAAATGATGAACGTGCAGTCCTGCGTGAGAACGATCAACACGAGATCCAAATTCTACTGTTACTTCACCAATTTGGCTTCCCGGTTTAAATGCAAATACCTGTATACAGCGGCGCAGTGTTTCAAACAAACAAACAAACACTCATTGTTTTTAAGGTCCAGATGAATATTTTCTTTTTTTAAAAACGTGCAAAAACGCTTGAGCCGTGTTGAGGCATGCGTACTGAAGTGATTGGTCAACTTGAAAGCGGAAGTTTTTCTTTAGTGCGGCATTGTTCTTACGTAATTTTAGTCTTCCCACCAGAGAGCTGCAGTGAGAAAAGGTGACTATTGTCGCCTTTAATTGCCCAAGTTGAGACAAAATTCGAAGCACAGAGTAAAGGAACACTGTGTTCTTCAACGCTCTCTCCGTGCTTCAATGCAAACAAAAGACAAAACGGTCTGCAAGCAGTGTGCTCCCTGTGTGAGTCCCACGGGTTCGAACTGCAGAAAAGTTCAAAAATAAATTCAGTTAGTTGATCAGCTCCATAAAACAGAAATCACCAGCGCTGTTCGGCTGCCGGACCTCGAAACTCTGCTGCTTGTGAGCCATGCGCGGCGCGCCAACGAGCCTCTTAGCATCCAAAAACACATTTGATCCTCGACTACTCGCGTTTTTCTTTGCGTACTGACCTGACTGTGATCCCAGGTGCAACGAATGTCCTCTTTTCTGCTCAGCCGGGGGTCGAGAGTAGATTTTAAAAAGTGGGAACCGTTGCATCAGCCCGATTTTCTTATAAACCTGATCCCGATATGGGAGGATTCGGGAATGCGGAACTCGGGCTATGCCATCCAAAAAACGTAAGCGGGGATGTAAAAGTGCATAGTGGGGGCAGAAGTAGGGAAGTCGCGCCGCTCCTCCCATAAAGAAGCGCCGAGGCTGCACGCTCCAACGACAGATTCTGGCTGAAAGAGGCGAAGCATGTGGAAATACAAAAAAAGCCCCTGCTACCAGGAAAGTGACCTCGTTTGCGCGTAAATCGATCTCAATCAGACTGAAAACGCCACTATGAACGTGTTTATTGTTAGTATTCTCCAGCAGCAGAGATTAAGCAGTCAATGCTCATATAGTCACTTGAGTTTTAACAAATGAGTCAAAACCTGAGAGGTACAAAAATAAATCATAAGTTACATCTCCAGAAGATATAGCACGTAGGATGTTTTCATGGAAAACTTTCAATGAGGTCGAACCACAGTTGATGACGTCGAGGTATAGATTATTATCATATGATCCATTTGTAAATACATCATTTACAGCAATTAGGTACACTACGCACAACAAAACACAAACCATACTGCAACATTAATGTCAACGTCACATCTCAAATCTAGTAACAGATCACATATAGAAGCTTTGTCTGTTGTTGTTTTTTTAGTTGTGTTTATTTTGCATGCATTTACAAAGGTTATCCTGCCTCCAGTCCCTCCTGTGATAGCCATGCTTGCAGCTTCAGCTCTCAGTTAGCTGCGCAGCCGAAGATCTCATATGCTTGTTTTGCGTTCCGATGTGCTGTGGCGTGTGTTTCCGTGTCAGTCAGTACCCCAGTTCTGCGGATTATAAGGCCAGGAGAGTCGGGGAGTTGAGGATGTCGACTGATTCAGATTTGCCCCCTAGGCCTTTGTGGCCATCTAATTCCTCTGCCAGAGAGTCCAGCTCGGCACAGGAGAACGTGAACACGGACAGGTAGTTGCTGCAGGTGGGGGTAGAGGTCACCACCGGAGTGCTGAGGGGCTCCAGGTCGCCAGAAACTGACTTGTACAGGGTCTCCCAGTCCGAGACCCCGAGGGAGCCGCTCAGGTCTATGTCTGGCACGGAGCGAGCCGTCTCCAAAGAGGTTTTCTCCTCCAAACTGGGCAGCATGTTTTCCAATAACCCCTCCTTTATGTCCAGCGAGGGTTCCAGATCGCAGATGTTTACTTCAGCACTGGCGCACAACAGTATATTGGAGTTCCCAGAGATGGCTGTGGACGGATCGCTGGGGATTTCCATGTCCTGGAGCGAAGGTGCTTCCTGGGCACCATCCTCTGGAAGCCTGTCTTCCTCTGGACTCTGCGTTATCTCCGCCGGCTCGTGGAAAATCGATTCCAGCTCCTCTGACATCTGGCACATGGGCTTGTGTGTGGCGAGGATGAACTCCAGCCGCTCCTTCTCTTTGAGCAGGTTGGCTATTTCCATCTCCAGGGCGGCTTTTTCCTCTTCCAGCTTGTCCGTCTCCTAGAGATCCACATCCGTCAGCATCCATGTTGGAAAACACACAAACAGTGGGCGCGAGTGACAGCACGACTGTTTACTTACAGCTTGCAGCGTGTCTGTGAGTTCCCTCCGCCTGTTGCGGCACTTTGCTGCAGCCATTTTATTCCTCTCCCTCCTTATCCTTTTTTTCTCTTCCTCCTCTGGAGACAGCTGGGAGGGAAGAGAAATAGCTCAGTTATTGCCCTGGAGAAGCCAGCCATTTCATCCGCCTCTAATCTGCTAAATCCGTCACCAGCACAGCCTTTGAAAAATGGCAAACGCATGTTTCCCTGCAATGCATCTAAAAATAGACCATTGTTGCACACTCGGTGTGACCTGAATATAAATTGAGAGCCTATGGAAGGCGCGCGGGGCTAGAGGATGCACGATAGGGCTGACGGGAAACAAAGCAGTCTGCATGGACGCCACGGGATGCTCTGTCCATCGTCAGGTAGGGGTGATCCGCTCAAACCTACCTGCTCCGCTTTCCCCTTTTTGAAAGCATTTTTCCCTTTATTCCCGCCCTCTTTGGGTGTTGCCTGGCGAGAGCTTTGCGGCTCATTGGCTTGCTTGCTGCCCAGCGATGGGGAGACAGATGTAATAATTGTAGGCTGGACCATCCACTGGAAGTCTGGGGTAGAGGAAATCGCAGTGACTGTTGGAACAAATGGAGTGTCTTCAACAGTCATGCCTGGGCAGAGCTCCTAAAGAGAGGAAATAGATGACAATCATATTATGCCTTTTTAAAACACATAAGTATATTCCCTTTTTTCCCACGTTTGAAATGCTATCTTTTTTTTTATTTTTGCGGCGGCTGATGAAAATCATAACCAACACGTTTATGTTAAGGTCAGCCGTCATGTGTATTCTTCAAAAACACCCGACCAGAAATAGCCTTCTCCGGATCAATATTTGACTTTTTCTTTGTTTCTGACGTCAACACTGACGCAGGGATGCTGTGGAGTCTCCTGAATGGATTTATTTTTCTCAATGAACCGCTGCATTGACACGCTCACATCTGGTCCCAGGACGCCGGGATCACAGCGACGCGTCCGACGCTGGCTCCGTGTCACATTCCCAGCTGCGTTCGCGTCTGCTGCCAGTCATATCAGGGACGTGTCCAACATGACGTTCCAGAGCGCGCACGGTTAATTAAAACGTTATTAAGCGACCCCCTCCCCCCTCAAGAGAGAGAACGCTTATTATGTAAATATCATCACGGGAGGTAGTTAAGTGCGTCTTTAATGTCGAAGTCGAACCATTCGTACCTTTTCAGTGATCTCTGACGAAGACGCCGGAGAGCTCGCCTCCTCTGGCGTCTTTTGGAAAAGTGTCCCGGGAGGAGACTCTGTCCGGCAGGTGGGAGACACTGACTCCATGTCAGGCGTCAAGATATGAGCCAAGATGTCACAGGGGGGTAAAAAAACACGAGTCCTGATCAATGCCAAATATGACTGTGGCCTACCACTGAAAGGAAGGGTACGGGTTTCTTCTCCAGGTATTCACCTGGTAACTGAATGACTAGAATGCAAGCCCCTCCTTTTATGCTCTGCTAGAATTTTATGAATGAACCAAGACTGTACCATCTGTTCAAGGGGTGGGGGGGGGGGGGGGGAGAAGGACTGACAATGGTTCGGGGGGAAGCAGCATTGTTTTGACCATTCTTTCGGTTGTACGTTTCATCATTTGAAATATGGTTCATAAACGCGACAGCATCTGAAGGTGCACACGGGTCGGGAGACGTGTTGGGTTTCCTTGGCACCCAGAACGATCGGTTTCATTTCAAGGCAATATGGGATGAAAACGTGAGTATCTATAAATAAAGTGCACAGGCTTGTTCTCGTTATTAAAGAAAATTACCGTAATGCATTCATTTTATTTTTTTCAAAAAGGTCTTCATATGTCTTTAAATATCTAACAACACGTCTCTTTCAAAATGCATATTCATTGTTGTGGAAATGTGTTTATTTATTTTTAGATAAATGGCTATCTTTTCAGAAGACATTGTTTTAGGACTTAGCTAGCCGGAGTTTGCAAAAAAAAAAAAAAAGAATTCAGAGCTATATGCAGATCTAAAAAAAAGGAGAGAATGACACTGAATTGTTTACTGGGGGAGGGAGGGTGAACATGTGGGGGCGGCAGACACACGTGACTTAAGGCGGAACCGAAGGGAGCGGAACTGTAAACGAGAACAAGGAGGCGGGGAAAATTCTGACAGGAGGAACAGCAGCGTCACCTTCACTAACCGTCACTCAGCATGGCAAGAGTTTATGCTCTCCTTTTAATACCGGTTCTGTCAGACATCGGGTTCGCCATTAATTTCCATTTGCCGGTGAATAGCGTGAAATGCCTGTACGAGGACACCCAGGAGAACGTGCTGTTCGCAGGCGAGTACGAGCTCAGTGATGAGCCGAGAACTACAACCGACCTGAAGGTACGCGAACGTCTCACAGCAGTGACATATGGCAACGTTTACCCTGGCAAAAAGAAAACAAAATTAATTGTTCAATGAAAATAGGTTTTGGATCATTAATAAATGAACACCCTGTCCTTCAGTTGAGTTTTTTTTTAGATAAACGGCTTAAAGATGTACAATAAACTCTTATTTTGAAGGGGCCTGTGGGCAATAAATCAAATATCTTTTGACCTAGTAATGTGGAACCACTCGTGTGGAATATTCACTTATACCATTTCACTGTATTTCACTGAAGCTTAAACAAAATGTACCAAGACACATTTAATCAAGATTCATTATGCAGATGTTCCATTCTGGATTTGCCGCTACATTATTCTATTATTCTCTTACTTCTTTCCTCAGATCATTGATTCTAAAGGCTTCTTGTTGTACATCAGGCAGAATGCCACAAAAGGGAGATTCTCATTCACAACAGAAAAGCAGGACAAATTTGACCTATGCTTCTACAGCAGGTCTCCAATGGGTACGATTCTTGGCAAAACCTGTAACTCAAGATATTAGAATAATATAAACTTTGGTCGGTAGTAGAGTAATTGTATTGAGAAACAAAATCACACTATAAATATTGGTCACCAGGCAGCGGAAAAGTCCCAGATCAAATGGTCAAACTAAATGTGAAGAGTGGCGTGGAAGCACAAGACCGCAAAGGGGTGAGTTTTGGTATAGGATTAAATTTATGACAGAAGTGAGGATGTCACAGTTGTCCCAATTTCACTGTCAGACTGAAAACTGGGAGAAACTGACTCCGCTTGAAGCAAAGATGAAGGAGATTGAGCAGCTTGCGCAGTCCATCGCAGAGAGCTCGGTCTTCTTCATGAAACGGAAGGAAGAAATGGAATCCACCAACGGTAAATCTTTAAGTGAATATGTGCTCCGCAAAAGAAAAGTAAATTTACTCACCACTCGCTTGCACCTATTCCAGTTCTAAGACAAACACAGTATCTTCCCTGGTGGAGCTCTGAACTTGTAAAGCAAAGAACACTCGATCTAAGTGACTGAAGTAGAACTAAATAAATGTCTCAACACCTTGTGGTGTGGGACACACCAGAGATATTCCTATTTTATGTTGCCATCTGTAGCGCTTCTCCCTTTTGTCTCCAACAGCTTCCACCAACAGTCGAGTGCTGTTCCTCAGCATCATCTCCATGGCCTGTCTGAGCGCACTGGCCCTCTGGCAAGTTTTCTATTTGAAACGCTTCTTCAAGACAAGGAAGCTAATTGAGTGAATGTTACTGCTCATTCTTAAAAAGACTTGAGGCTAACCATTTCCATGGTCACCACAGTCTGTCTTTGTATTTCTGATGGTACATTTTTCTATATTATTGTTCTTATTTATTTTTTCTATGTTGTTGTGGGAAACTACAGTTGCTTCTTTTTTAAATAAAGCCAGGTTTGGGTTACGAGTTTTGAAACATTTAATGGAATTTTAAAGGAAAAGTACATCAATAAATAAACATTTTAAAATAAAGTAGACACCGACTTATTTATTTCCATACAGTTGCCATGCTTTATACATTCTTCTCAGCTTTTGGAGGTTGGGCCTCTGCAGTTCCTGCAAGGAAAACAACACTTAGTCTCCATCAGATTGCTGCACTGAACAATAGTTCCAATGGTACGTTTAGCAACCAGCCATGTCTGACGGAGCAGAGCAGCACCTTCTGGTCTTTGTCCAGATGGAGGATGTCAACTAAAGGGGCGATGGATGGGCGACCATGAGCACACTGGAATGGCAACTGGCAGGAGGACAAGGAAGCCACCAAGCTGTGACATTCGTCTTTGCTCAGGCTGTCGTTGAATTTGATGGCACCTGTTGGATGCATGTAAATTCATGTATTTTGTACTTATTTCATAGAAATTTGTATTAATGAAATTAAAGCTGAAGAAAAAATGCATTTACCATGACATGCTAGTGATGCTAGCACCTTCAGCACAGTGAGAGGCAGAGTTCCTCTAACTCTGCCAGTGGAGCGAAGTAACTGAGACAAAATAAAATAGAAAAAAAGATTGTCAATATTACTTATTTATTTACACTTATTTATTAGTACTTAAAAAACAATCTTTCTTGACTCACATCAAGCTGCTCTTGAAGATATTCCTGGTGTGTGATGACAGAGAGGAAACAGTGTTAAGGACGCAACAGTCACTACTGATCGCTTTAATAATGGTCTGAGTCAAGCCGGGTTTTCCATGACCACCTTCACATGGAAATGGTGGAGATTTCTGCCCCTGACCAATCACAAATTTGAGTTTTCTGCAGGAAATTAGCAGAATGCAGGCCGATCAAAAAGATTACAGACACATCAGAGAAGAATTCCCATAGATAATCCCACTCAGTTGTGGATGCCAAATACAGGAAGTGCCTTCCTTTTAGGCCTGCAAGGTTTTATGATTGAACCAAGACTGTACCATGTGGAAGAGGGGAAGGGTGGATCAGGCTGACGACATTCCAAAGTTACAAAGCATTATTTTGAAACGTGAATTATATTACATCGCTGCAAACAAGTCACAGCCAAGCATCTTCTATAAGAGGACCTTCCTGTTTAGAAATGAAAGCTTAAAATTTATGTGGGGTGAGAATTATCATTCATAATCATTTCTAAAATAGAATACATCGTCTTCTGGTGTTGGAGTGGCTGTTCAGTACGTGTCTTCAGGATGATTTATCGTTGTAGCCACTTTGCAAGACTAAAAACCTTAATAAACGGGCTACAGTTGGTCTGAATTTGTCTCACCTCAACAATAGGCCTGATGACAGACAGTCTGCCCCGTCGCAGCTCATTGCTCTCCTTTTCCGTAAAGCACACTGGTACCTTCCCGACCAAAATCTGTGGTTCTTCTGCTTGTGGGAACTTCACTTCTAGGCCTAAACGTTGTAAATGGGGCTGGAAAGACCTGTAGCAAGTACAACCACAAATACATCAGCAGCCAGGTAACGAGGGAGCCCTATTTCACCTGTTGACTTCATACAAATTCATATGTGTGGGTTCTACTTATAATGCACGTTACAAGATACAAGAAAATAAAAGATCAGGGAATTAAAAATCACTGTGCTAAGATGTAGGAGAGCAAGGGGACACTGGGCTGCGTCACTGTGCCCACTCATTCTGTCAACTTTATTGCTATCATTGCTCAAGCTGCTGCTCTACATCACAGATGAGGTCCAACCTGTTGAAGAACCACAGCAGTGAAGGCAAATATACCTGAACAGCCTCAGCTCCTCTTCTGTTACACTGATCTCAAGTGGAGGTAAAATGGAAGATGAGCACAGACGTCTCTCCCCCGGAGCAGCTGGATCGTCCTCATAGGAGTCTATATTAGACCACCAAACTCATTCATTTGTTTAAGCTGCAACGTTGCTCGTTTGGATTATTGGATTGGAGCTTTTTTTTTACCTGCAATTAAATTTTCTAGTCGAACTCTCTCATGTGCAGCGTGTTGATCCACCAGCACAAGCAGGTTTCCTGGATATTTGGTATAAATACCACAGTTTGTTCATTAAAATGAAAGAGAAAATGACAAAAACAGCACAGCTCGACCCTTTACCTTCAGAGTCAGGGGAGTCTGTAGTCTGGCTATCTTTGGTGCTAATAAGGCACGCAAGAAATTTCTTATCGACTTGATGGATGACCTAAACATACAGTATAGTAATGACATCAATGCATATTGAAGGGGGATAATACCACCATTATTAGACAGAAACTTTGCTGGAATAATAAGAGAAGGTCTGCCTTCATTGAGTGAATCATGGCCTTAGAGAAACGGTATGGATAGAGGACGTTGTGGATCTTCACGGTCAGTCCGTCCGCTTGCTGCCGCGATATGTCCAACCCAACCTGTCAACATAGGCCAGCTCTTAATGACAAATAAACAAAACAGGGTCAATGTTACAACATATAAATGAGCAGAAAGCATTTGAGCCTTCTTTACCGTAGGAGGTCGGACGAAAACGGGGTTATTCCACTTAGAGTACAGTGTGGTTAGTGAGTTAAAGCTGCTGCCGTTGGTGCCTGAAAAGCAGTTTGGATGTAAACATGACTGAAACAGACTTCATTTTGAGAAACCTTTGTTAGACCTCCAAAAGCTTGTCCTGAGTGGATGCTACCTTTGCCATCAAGCCTGGCGTTAATCACTCTCGCACTCCTGGATTTGGGTACAAAGGGCAACACTAGATCCCTCTGAAACGGGTAACACTTGTATTCCATCCCTACAGTTTGAGGCACAAGAACAAGGTTTTCTTTGGGAACTTAATGTCACACAAAAACACGACAAACTCACCCATTTCAGAGATGACATTCACTGCCATGTTGGTGATGTCAGACGTGCACTGCACTTCAGTTTCCTCCTGAGGTTGGTCCTCATAGCGGCTGAGCCCGGTAACTTTGTTAACAGAAACCATCTTTCCCAAAGAGGTATCGTAGTGAAGAAGCCAGTCACCAGCTGTGGTACGTTCCTCTTTTTCAGACAGCTGAAAATTGGCACTGCATCCTGGGACTGGCTCAGGACTAAAATGGGGATCGCTGTTATTATTGACATCTTGGAGGGAATCTGTCCTGGAGGAATGTTCCATCCCTTGAGGGATTTTAACGCTGTGTTGTTTCATACGGCAAAGTTTGGCAGCTAAAGATTTTTTGCCTCCCACCTGGACCGTTAGAGTCGGGCTACAGAAGCCTTTCGAGCTGTTTTCTGCTCCTAAAGGACCCGTAGCGTTATTTAAAGGAGCATTTCTCTGAGTAGTCACTTCAGGTGCTCGTTTCAGGATTTCAGGTTTACCGTACACTCTTCTGAACTGTTCCAGAGACCCGGGTTCTTTTCTCAAAAACACCCTCGGACAGGTGGAAATTTTGGGAATTTTCAAAGGAATGGCAGGAGCAAAGTCTTGGGTTGGAGTCTGACACACTCTGTCACAGTCTGGATGCAGGGAGATTTTACGTTTGAAGGCAAATGACTCGTCTTTGCTTTTCAGTAGCTGCGCTTGTTGCTGATGTACTGACATGTTAATCTGGGATGGATCTGGAGCCTGCAGACATTCATGAATATATGGATCGGAAAGACTTATCTTTCCATTACTTCTCTGTTTTTCTGTGTCCTGACAAGCTGGTAACATCTGTTTAATAATATTACAGTTGTTCATGGTCTCTATGTTGCTGGGTGAAGCTGTATAGTTCGGTGTTATATTCCTCTCTTCTTCTGAAATTGTTATTAGTTGTTCTTCAGGTTTGCTAAAAGCTGCTCTCTTTCCTCCAAAATTGTTGGGATCACAGACAGGTTCCAGTTTCAGAGGATCACTTTGTGGCTCCTTTCCACATTCGCTGGTTATTTCTTTGCTCTTAACCGGCTCCGAATGAGCGGTTCTCTCTTCCGTTTCAGTCTTTTCCTCACAGTTCATCAAACCAGACTCAGCGCAAAAGCTCCCGTCGGTTTGGCTCTTACGATGAACAGAATCAGATGCTAGTTTCATTCCAATATCATAATCTGTCAGAGAAACATTGCTAACTGCTTGTTGACCAGTTCCAGTGACGTGCCGTTCTTGGTCCGTCGTATTAATGTTAAAAGAGTCTTCATCTTGGGAAACTACAGTCAAATTCTCCCTTTTCAGGAAGCTTTTGACTGCCTCTTCTACACAAGTCAACACACCATCCCAGTCTTTGAACTCTATTAATGTCTTGGCAGGTTCAAGACTTATGTCATACTCTGAACAACAGCATTTGATATTGAGGACGTACACTCCATGCAACTCCTGGCTCCGTTTGTTCTTTGGACTCCCGACGACCGATTGCTCACCACCATCATTTTTCTGATTTGTGCTTGGTTTGCGGAGGAGAAAGTTTATCAGTTTATGGATCCGCGTTTTAAGCAGGAGCCTCTCATTCACGTACAAGAACTGTGAGCAGTTGTTGTAATGACCCTCGCGGCCAATGTGTCCTACAACACTGAAGCGTCCATGAGTAATGTTGACCTCACCGAGCTTCTGGGCTCGATGGAGGCCGTGAATCTGGACAAATCTGTGGTAGGTGTTTTTGGCTTTAGGAAGCTGCACGAGCATTGTTGCGGTGCAGTCATTCTTTAGGGTAAAAGACACAGAAGGGTGCATGAGAGAAATGGCTTCTACTCTGTGGCGGATCCGCTCCCCCTCCAGCACAGGGTCCAACCTCTTCCTCCGGACTGGCATGTTGTAGAAGAAGTTACAAAGGACAACAGTTGTCCCTGCAGACGGCCTTGACTTCTCAGCTTCGTATACCTCCGTACCTTTGCCATCTTTAAAGATTTTGACGTGAGTCTTGAGTGACGATTTCGTCCGGGATGAGATTTCAACGAGCGTTGCTAAAGACACTAAACTGGCCAGAGCTTCCCCTCTGAAGCCATACCAGCTGAGGTTGTCCAGGTCTTCGACCCGGTAGCATTTGCTGGTGTGGTACCTGTTGCCCACGCAGTCCATACTGTCAGCGTCCATCCCGTTCCCATTGTCAATCACCTGCACTTTGAACGCCTCCATGTCCATTCTGACGCCCACACAGGTCGCCTCGGCATCGATGCTGTTGAGGATCAGCTCCTCCACGCACTGCTGAAGCGAGGGGATGGTAACACCGGACCGGAGCTTCCCTTGGACCTCTACAGGCAGGCATTTAATGGCGGTATCCATTCAATTTAGTCAGCTCGATACCTGTACTTAACTACCATCGCAGTTGTAGCTAGCGAACAGCTTAATACTGGCGTGTGAGTCTTTTAGTAACTTGTTACTAGTAAATAAAATTATTTCACAAGGATACATTTTAAATAAAAATCCATTAAGCAGAATTCATGAAACATATTTCAAGCATAAGATATCAAAACATCCCAAGCGACTGTTTACAATCAACGAGTAAAATCAAGAGGGGCTAGTCAAGCCGCTTAAGAGGGACTAGTGTGTGTTAGCATTTCAAACAGCGCCACCTGCTGATCGGAAGGACCCATGACACCCCCCTTTATTTTGTTTGTTGTCTCTTTTTACCATTTTCATTTTTAAATTGTACAAAACAATCTTAAGTTAAAGCCAATAATTTTATGTCTGAATGAAAGTTTCGATGTCCCTTCTGTATCTCCTCCACAGTAAGACAGATAAAGCAATTTAAAAGTGTTCTGTATCTATTTCAACAATGCCAAACCCCAGTCTCTACCCAGGCTGCTGCAAAGGTCAGTGCCTCCTAAAATATGGCAGCAGCACCCCTACAATTACTAATATAAACTCACAAATATGAATATAAAATTGTAAATATCAGATACTTCCATAATGTTAAATGTGTTCAGCATGAAAAACCACCTCATCATGTTGTTCGATGTTCCTTCTACAACATTAATTTCCTGTTGCCAATTTGAAATAATAAAAACAATGGCAGGTATTTTTGTCTTTTAATTGCATCTATTTTTTATATTACATACTGTTCAACCAAAATGCTTGATAAACACTCAGTTGCAATTCGCAAGAATATTCATCAGTAATCAGTACTGGTGTATTGCTGAGATACTGGTACATTGATGTTGACAAATTTAAGCTATACGATCAAAAAGATGAAATTTGACATTATAAATAAAAACCATGCTTTCACAATAAAAACTCCAAGATCATTTAAATGTGATGTGACACATGGCCTTACGTATCTTCCAGAGTTTGAGACTTGATCTACACACGTTTGTTGTTAATCATATGAGGTTTATTCTCAAGAAGATAAACAAATAAATAAATAAATAAATGAGTTAAGTTATTTTACTATGTTAAATGAGGAGTGTTCTAGACTGGCAACTGTCTTTTCGTTTTTGAACTCTGCTTTGTTTATTTGTGAACTTGGACTCCCAGTGGATCTCAGCCAATTTTGCATTTCTTGCACTTTCCTGCGGGGCCCTTGTAGCTGCCCCTGAACTGTTCCTGCAGCTGTGTTCTGGACCCATCCAACAAGGCCAAGTTTTTTCCCTTCAGCCTGGAAAAGAAATGAATTACAACAGTCACTCCCTACTCCCTGAAAATAGCTTCAAGTGTATAGTAACGATGCAGCAATTGTTTGATTGACATCCAAGTTAGGCTACAATCAAGTGCTTATGCAAAAGCAATGTCCCTTTCCTACATTGCTGTCATGCCAACCACCATTCTGTACTTCACAGTATTTGTAGACTCTTGTAGCAAATATAGATTAATTATTAGTCTCGGGACTCCAAGCATTTATTTAACTATTCAACTATAATGTCTAGCTTGATTTAACCCGCACTCACTTGAGTGTATTTCCGAAAAAATACACCTTGTACTCTGCCAAAAATTTCATAATCCACAGAAATCAGGTCTTCCTTGGACATGTCGGACCTACAGAAAAAGGACAAAAGGTACTATAGATACTATAGACTATAGGTACGATAGATGTCTTGGAGTACACACTATGCAACGAAATCTTCTCTTCTATGCAACGAAACTACACAGTAACAATATGCTACGCTAACACGGTTTGCATTTTGAAATATTCTTTAAAAAGGCACATTTCACACGTTTATCTCGGCAACGAAGCCGTATTGACATATCAAGTTAAATCACAAGTCAGAATCACCTCTAAATGGGTAAGAAGACTTAAAATGAACTGCCCGATCGCAAGTCTTCCTCTGATTTGATTGGTGGCTGGCAACCAACGTAAAAGTAAAATACCGCCACCTGCCGGAAATGAGCGTGAATCAACGGTTTGAGGAAGTGACGTATTAGGAAAGACCCAAGAC
The DNA here is from genome assembly GCF_901000725.2 of Takifugu rubripes. NCBI lineage: Eukaryota > Metazoa > Chordata > Actinopteri > Tetraodontiformes > Tetraodontidae > Takifugu > Takifugu rubripes. The sequence continues at coordinate 9,578,796 of NC_042286.1, read as the reverse complement.
CGTACTAAAAAGCAACCAATCAGAGAACGCACAAGAACCTATTCCGTTTCTAGGCAACGAATATGACAACGAGGTAGTCATTGACAACATCACTAAATTATCTGTAGCATGAAAGTCTAGAGGACACAGACGAACCTGTTAGTATTTTAATAAAAATTGAAGGCGCAATTTTGAGGACTGTGGTAAACCGAAGGTAGAGTATTGATTTCATGTAGAGACACTTGTAGCAAATATAGATTAAAAACAGGCACATTATAGCTGAACAATAAGACTGCATCTCAGAAATGTCGGATAAGTTTCTGAACCAACAAGTGCATTATGTAGGTATTACATGTATAGTTATTATGTATTACATGCATAATTGTTATATTCTGCAAATACAGCTGCATACATAAGATCCTTAAACTCATTTCTGAAAATGTGTTTGAGGAAGAAGTTTATTTGCTTTGACTTTTCTTTTTCTTTTTTAAAGGTAGATAAGAACTAGTGCTTTGGTTTGTTAATTCCATAGTACCTATCTACTGTCACCCCTATTTTTAAACATAAAATTTAAATGCACAACAAATTAATGCTAACCCTAATTTACTTAAGCTTTAAAGCTGCTTGCTAGTAATTAATATTTAACTTTGAAGGAATGAATAAAATTTGCCAACCATTTTCTTTTACTTCAGATAATGTAGAAATAAAACAGTTCGGTTTACCTTCAGAATGTCCTTGTAGAGTGTTTTTTTTTTGTAAACATTGTAAAGATTAGCGTTCTCACAATCTGACAGCAAACATGTAATGTTTTCCAATCATAAGAAATCTTCTTTCTGATTTTTTAGGCTCATTTTTAACCTTTCTGGTGGATAATTAAGCATCTAAGTTGGAGGGCTTGAGCATCTTCAAAGAAGATCTGGATCAGGGGTCTAATGTGCAACTTATAACCAACAAGTGAAGTCAAACGCAAGAGGAAATCATAGTTTACAAATGCAGTCCAATAGAGGAAATAGACCTATATACACTCAAGCGCAGCGTGGTGTTGTTTGTAGTGAGAGAACCAGTAACGAAGACCACACATGGCTTCTCAACCCAGGAAAACAGAACTCACCAGGACTGCCAGAGCTTCAAAAGCCAAGTGCTATAAAACGGTGTAGTTTCACCAAAACAGAACTGGAGATGGACAACAAAATTAAAGAAAACAAAGCTAAGCTGCAGAAAAAGCTGCAGAAGCTCGAAGAAAAACTGAGACAAAATAAGCTAAGAGAACCTGCTGATGCTCTGAAAGAGGAGAGAGAGAAGAGGGGGAGAGCAGCGGTGAGGGATGCCGGCATGATGGCGACGCAAGGAAAAAGACAGGATGGAAAAGTAGCAAATCTAGTGGTCCAGTATCTCCAGTTGCAAAGGAAGGAAGATAAAACTCCCAAGATCACATTTCATGGGCAAAAAATGGTGGGAGGGCTCCATCTCCAGAGGACAGATAGTGTGAAAAGGCTGATCAGAGGAAAGGGGGATGGGGACAGCAGAGAAAACACAAGCAATGGGCTTCACACCTGTGCAGGAAAAGAGTTACGTACAGGCGACAATCCAAAGAGACCCCAGATGAGTCAAAATGAGATATCAGATCGCATTAGAGGTCCAGGAGAAGAGACCGAGAAACCCCTGCTACCCCCAATCTGGAGTCCCCAGCCCAGAATACCAGCTGAGGTTCCCAAAGACTTTCAGCTTCTGCCCTGCTCTGTCTGCAACAGAAGCTTTGAAAGCAAACGGTTGGAGGCTCATTTCAGGATCTGCAGGAAGGTTTCAACGTCACAGCGTCCTCTTTATGACGGCAAACGCCACAGGACAAAGGGGACGGAACTGGAGCAGTTCTTAAAAACCCACAGGGGAGCGGAACCTACCAAGGTAGGCTGGTCAATTTTATTCAGTCCCATTTTCCCTGCTTTTCACCTCTGATTTCTTTGTTTTCAGAGACTAATCGCACATTTTGTCTCCAGGTTTTGACGAAAAAAAGACAGAAACCAAGACAAACGAGCACTCTGCACAGTGACTTCCGTTAGACTCGGGTTGCAACTTTTTGGAGCTGCAGCCTGGACAGCACAGCCGATCAAACTGATCTCAGCAGGTGTCTCACTGCCGAGCTTTTTACTTTCCATCACCTGTTTGCAGTAATCCTGCATTTGCTTGTAGAAATATCAAGAGAAACTATCAAAAAAAGAAGAAAAGAAAATAGCAATAGCCTAAAGCACTACACTCACATTATTTTTGTAAAAGCCGGACTTTTACCTGTGAAAACACCTCATCTGTATCACTGTGAGGTTTCACTGGTCCAACACCAACAAGCTGAGTGATGCCACACGAAAGCATACTTTTAATTGTGATGTTGCACAATAGACAATATAACAGACCTCACATACTTCAGTTACAAATTTGCTTTAGCAAATGACACTAAATATGGTAAAATATTTCAAAAAAATTACCACAAAGAATGGTTACAAAACATAAGTAAAGAGTTACAGTATAGCTGTGAGGTTTGCAACATGATAAACATGTTCAATGTTTTTTTTTCTTTTAACATTTAGAAAAAACTGTTCAAGTGTTCAAACTGTACAGGTAGAGGATAGACCAGCTTGTGCTGCGCTGACAACTCGAGGCGAGGAAAGGCAAAAAAAAGAATCAGTAGTTTGTATTTCACACAATAAAACATGCAAATTTAAAATATATATATTTGCAAAATATTTAGAATGTGTTTGTTATAACTAAGTATCTGATAAATACGACAAAAACGAGACATGGTTTCATATTGTTGATGAGAATGTCAGATAAAGCAAAAGTAAAGTGACAAATAAAACGTGATCTTTTCACAATAAAAGCCTACACTTCCTTCCTCGACACCCAGAGAGGAGGAGACTCTGATCTTTGGACGTGTTCGGTGGTGATAGACACTAACGTCTGAGGAGCAAAACCCCGACGATCGCAATCACTTACAGCGAGAATACCGAAATAAGACCTTTAACGTTCACATAACGGATCGTCTCTTGCAGACATTGAGGTCCAATCAGGATCAACCCGGCCCATGAGTTTCTACAGACCGGATCTGGATCCCAGCACTCAGATGAACGCGCGTGCATATGAGACAGGAAGCTGTTTTACTTCATACGCCGTGAAATGTAATGGTGCAACGTCTGAAAAATGTGTACAGAAGTGTACCCGCTGTGAAAGGGGAGGAAGCTGCCGCTGTTCAACCAGCCCTCCGACCTTTCTCTAACCAGCTGATCGACAAAATAAGTAGAGTGTTTAACACTTTTGTCCACCATCGGGACATTTCCACGTGAAGGCTCACACGCTGGCCCCTGCAAAGCGACTCCCGTGGTGCGTGAACCCTGCTCCCTCCCCTGGGGTGCGGTCCGAGCGATGGTTTCCATTATTGTCGCATCCCGTCTCCTGCAGCGCCGAGCGATTGACGGCTGCCCACAGCCTCTCGTTCTCCTTCCGCTGCTCATCGATCTAGAGGTGCGAGGAGTGCGGTCTGTTAGTCGCAGGCGTCCGCCGCAGCCAGACAAACTGGCGGAAGCAACTCACTTTTTTCTCCAGCGTCTGGATCCTCTTCTCTTGCCGAGCGACCGTCTCCCTCAGCTATGAATCAAGTCCTTCGGTCAAACACTGTTGCGTTGTTCTCTACTAGATTCATTTGTAGTGTGCAACTGCAGTACCTGTGCGACCTCCGTGCTTGCCCTGCAGCATCTAACCGGATCTCCTTTGCTGCAGATGTTAGTCTCCTCCAGTCCATTCACCTTACCGCTGGTCATTCGTTTAGTCTTTGGAAGGACAGGGTTGAAAGGGTGACATGAGAGTGTGACACGCATTGAGACGGAAGCAAAGCGCGGCTTATTAGCATTTACCGATAGGCAATTTCTGCTGCCGACTGCTGCGGCGGCGGCTTTTAGCTCCTTCAACTCCCCGTACGGGAGAGTGACGCTTTTGGAGAAGGAAGCCAGCTGATCAGGGGTGGGTAGATCACAGTCCTCCGGCATTGGGATGAACTCTGCGTCCTCTAGTTCCTGTTGGACGATACACCCCGTCGCACATTTTGTGTCAACAAAAAGAGAGGGCGTCCTGTTCCACCGCGTCACGACAACAGACCTTTCTAAGCCAGAGGGGACAGGAGCTGTCCCCGGTCTGGTTCGCTGCCGACATCATCGGGGTCTCTAACAAGCACTCCTCCCTGTTGTCCTCCAGCGTTCCTCCGAGACCCCTGTCACGGCATTCCGTCTCCGAGCCTGGTTCAATGTCCATTTCCACAAAAGTTGCAGAAGCCTCCTGACCCACTCCTCCTCAAAAACACAACCGAATCATCAACAAACACACAGGCGCATTTCCGAAGGGATGCACACCAATTCAGAAGCTCTTACCGATTGACAATCCACTGCTGTTTGAGCGAATAGTCTTGGAGTTAAGAACCTTTTCTGCAGGAAAAAAGAAAAACAAATCACACAGATGGCTAATTGAACTGGTATGAGCATTTGTTTTTCTTCACGAACCCATGATGATGATAGTGTGCCAGCCCCGGCAAGAAAGATCCGGCACATGGTGGAGGGAGCCAAAAATGGGCCTTGGCATGGCAGGGCACACCTCTGAACCAAAGCGCTTGTCTGCAGGCATCCCAAGGCGTCCGTTTCCTCCATTTCCCCAGGCAAAGATCTGATTGTCTGTGAGGATTAAAAAGAGTTTTTAAATTTGTGAAGAAAATGCACTGCCACAATAGTCACATGCTCAGGGACAGCCAAGGAGAAGCTGTTCTAATGCTAACGTTAGCATGCGAACACTGTGAAGCAACTCAGAATATTTGCAGAGGTTTGTTACAAAACTGTCAAGGCCAACAACAGCAAGCACACAAAGATACTACAGCTCTCACCCTCAGTGGCTACGATGGTAAAGCCATCCCCACATGACACTTTGGTCAATATTTTCCCTCCAAAAGGTCCAACGAGGACTTGGACACCTTGGTGCTTCTTGAAGTCCTTCACGCCCAGCTGGCCGTAATTGTTGCAACCAAAGGTGATCAGACGACCACGTCCTGCCGGTTTAGAGAGCAGAAAAAATGATTCCTTGAAGGAATTACTCGCAAAAAAACATCGTCCTCTCCTCTTGAGTACCGTCGATGGCGGCTGTGTGGGTCTTCCCTGGAGCTATGGCGTGGATCTTGAATCTTGACAGCTGCTTTGCTACAGTCAGGGTGGTGGCATAGAGGACATTCTGAAAAACCTAATGTGAACGGAGAAAGAAGAGCAACATAAACATGGCTATCTCTATTACGGTGGATTTTTAGAATAAGACCCAGTACCTCTCCAGGGTGGTTTTTCAGACCGGAGATTCCCTGGTTCAGCCCAAGTTTGTTAAACTCATTGTTTCCACAGGCTAGGACTTTTCCGGCTTCCGTCAGGAAGAAAGTTCCATCGCTCCCACAGGACACCGAGGAGATGGCAGCACCCTTAGGGATCTCCACCTATGGGAAAAAATAACCTCAAACATCATAAAAACAACAAGCAGTTCAAATAATCTCACACCACTAAGAGAATGGACCATGAGAGAGAGAGGAGAAAATCCCAGAAAGTGGAAACACAACTTGCCTGCATTGGAGAAGAGAAGTCATCCTCACATTCCAGGCCGAGACGTCCTGCAGCAGAAAAAATTAGATTGAGTCACACCAGGAGCTCTAACGATGCATCATTGATGTAAGTGAGTATTTATACGCTAAACAGCGAAACATATAACAGGGTGAAACAAACACAAACTGCCAGAGCCTGGAAACCGAACAAACCTATGTACCATACTCTCCACAGCCCCAGGAGTAGATCTCGCCACTCTGCAGTAGGACCACGACGTGGTTGTCGCCGCACGAAACCTGACGGACGGGCCGCTCCTCGAAAAACTCCAGAAGCACCGGCTCCAGTATCTCTGTGCCGAGCTCACCCTCCACTCCAATGCAGCCATAATAGTCCGACCCGAACATGTACATCTGGTCCTCATCTGCAACAGGCGGCAGCTGGTGTGAAGAAAAAAGTTCCCTGGAATTCCAATGTGCCTTTCAAACCCACCGGTGATGCAGGCGGTGAAGTCTGCCCCGCACGCCACCTGACGGATGGCCTTTCCCTGCAGCTTCTCCACCTTTTTGGGCTGCCGGTACGAGGCCTGATCTCCGTGTCCCAGCTGGCCCACCATCTTAGCTCCACCCTGAACATTCTAAAGGCGAGGGTAAGGAAGTCGCTTGGAAACAAGGACAAGAACACCCAGACGACAGTGTGCAGTCTCAGTACTCACGGCCCAGGTGTAAAGCTCCTTCTCCACTGTCACCACCGCAAAGTGACTCTCGCCTGCACACACGTGTTGAGGACAGCTGCCACCTTTAAACATGTCCATTTTCTGGGGGGTGTACTTGCCGCCACCCCAGAAGTACACCTCCCTTGAGCGAGTGGTCACCACAGCAACTGACGTGTCACTCACTGTACTCAGCCTGGGATGCAAATGACAACATCTCGGCACAAAATCGTAAAAGGGACTTTTAAACAGGCAGACGTGAGGCGACCTACTTGGGTTTTTTCATAGCCGAGTTCAGCAGGGCGACTCGGTCGTCAAGCTCCCTAACAGAAGGAAACAGTGAGAGTCCGGAGACAACAGAGTCAAACACATTTTCCAAACCCTTTTTTTTGGTCTCAACTCACTGTCTGCAACAGGAGATGAACGGCTGGTCCAGGACCTGCTCAGTTGTTGGTCTGTTTGCAGGATCCTGTGAGAAGACGATCTCAATTACCATCAAATCCTTTACAGAACTCCACTGTGACATAAATAATTACCAGAATTACCCCCTTTTACTCACTTGATCGAGACAGTCGTAAACCAGTTTGATCAGTGCAGACGAATAAACGTCCGAGTTCACTTCCATAGTCCAGTTGCCCTGGACTATCTTCACACAAAGATTCAGAGGATTCTTACAGACACAAATAGAAGAATTAATTAATATTGATGGAAAAACACCAGGGTTTCATTTGGTGCTGTTTGACACACCTACCGTTGCATCAAATGTCCTTTTAAGTGTTAAAACTTCAAAAATCACACAGCCCATGGCCCAAATGTCAGATTTGAAGTTGTACTTTGCTCCCTGACACAATTCCGGTGACATGTAATATGGAGTTCCCACACACTGGACGAAGAGAGGACGAACACGCCACACGTGTCAGGACGGAGCAGAAGTAGCCAAGCGGTGACAACGAACGGGAATCACTACTCACGGTCTCCGCCATGGAAAACTCAGAGTCTAGCTTCTTTGCCAGGCCGTAGTCGCCCAGCTTGATGAGGTCCGTCTTTGTCAGGAAAATGTTCAGGGTTTTAATATCTCTGGAGAAGGAAAACAAGGTGGGATTGAGGGGGAAAAAAGCAACCGGATTCCAACAGACACAAAGTAAATCTCACCTGTGTAAGATCCCAGCCTTGTGAATGTGAGAAACAGCTGAGGCTATTTGGTACAAATACCATATGACCACCTGGAAGCACGTAAAGGTTATATACTAGGAAATAGCTGACAAAGTAATTATCCTGCCATCCTGCCCGCATACCTCTTCACTGAAAAGTTGCCCCTTCTGTTGGTTGATTTTGTCATACAGGTTCCCTCCTGAAAAAGGATTGAGAAGATGAACAGGCGACATTTAAACCCTCCCCTCTCAGGAGAGAACACAGGCAATATTACCTTACCATTGCAATATTCTAACTCAATAAACAGGGACTTGTTATCCATGAAGTGATTGAAGTAGGCGATGATGTTGTTGTGCTCCAGCATGGAGAGGATGCTGATTTCGTTCATGACATCCCTGCTTTCCTTTTCAGTGAGTGACTTCAGGTCCACCTCCTTCCACACCACCAAAGAGTTGTCCTAAAGAAGTCAGAATAGGGGGGCTTAAATGACGCCAGTAGATGATAGATAACATCTGGACTTCCTGACTGCAGGTTTATCAAGAAATCAGTTTGGTTTCTGAGAAAGAGGCAGCACGATGCGGTCTGTGTGTGTGTGTGTGTGTGTGTGTGCACGAAACTAATACAGGCTCATCTATCTTCTTCCCTCACTCAGGAATTTCTCACAGAGCCCATGGAAAACAAGACCAATGGGCTTAAGCAGACACACGCACATACAAACCTTAATGCACACGAAATCCAGCCTTTATGTATACATTTATGGTATACGATGGCACTATATGCGCTAATTCTTCGGACAAGGCCAGTAAAGTTGGAGGGAACTTGCACACAGTCTCCAACAAAGTTTTTACAGCGTAAACTCATCGTTGCACCAAACTTTACCTCGGTTCTCCTGTATAGTGTGGCTTCACCAAACGCCCCCCTTCCGAGGATCCGGATAGGAATGTAATGCAACTTCTCTTCTTCGCCATTAAACGTGCCCGACCCCGATCGCTCACTAACCACAGATCCGCCGCCTAATTCAGAATTTAGCGAGTCGAAATGTCTTTCGTACTCCTCCAATGACATTTCTGCAAAGAGACTTGTAAGGCAGTGATGGAAATAATCCCTACAGGCCGTACGACAACTCTTTCTAAGAAACTCCTACATAGACGCTCTGACGTCTGACATGTTGACGTTAGCGGCGTTGGCTAACAAACCAGGCAAAGTTAGCACCACTTGATGCCTCGAACCCGAGTGATATACACGAAGCAGGGGAAATAAAACGTAAAACAACTGCGTGCAACTAACAGGGGTTCCAATTGGGTCAAGTTGAAAACATCAAAAACATGAAGTTTAGCCAATTTTTTTAAGTTTCAGAATAAAATATCTCCCTTCACGGTAAGGACAGTATGTTTTTACGACGAAAATCAACCGTTTCCGGCAACGGGTAAGTGCGCGGTGTGGTTAGCTTGACGAGTCGCTTTAAAAGAAAAGAAAATACTCTCTATTACAAGACTGCATAAAATACTGTGGAAACTTTAACACGCAATAAAAGTGATTTGTTCTGAACGTCTCTGCCAGAATAAAACCGAACCAAAGCACCAAAACAATAATTTATCAGGTGTATCCTGTTTGAAACCGGAAATTGTCGAAATAAAAGATGTATCATAACGTTAAAACCATTTTTTGGAGGGTATTCAGGGTTTTCCAATCTTGTACCTTAGCTAAACTTTTACCTAATAAATGTAGATCTCCTTAACTATGAATACATGCAAAGGTTAGTTTAAATATATGTGTAGCAATGTTTGAGGGAAAACTATTCAGGCCTTTTTCTTCTTTGGTAATGAAATAATTAAAAAAATAATTTTATCCTAACATCTTAAGAGTACTGTATGTTTCAATATGTACTATATAACTTTAAGCAATACTTTTAAAATAATAATTTAGTTTCTAAGAGAGTCAAATGGAAAGTATGGACATGCACAGAGACATATTTATGCAATATTTACAGAGCACCCAGCAAAGATCGGTTGCAGATATCTCTGTGGGAGGGAAAACCTGACAAGTAGCTGGATATTCAGCAGACATGGAATAATATTCGCTTTAAAGATATCTGGCGCCATCTAGCGTTGTGAATGGGTATAATATCTAGACCGCGAATGTAAGACGACCCCCACTTTTTCAGTCTTATTTCAACGCAAAAAACACCGTCTTATATTCGGGCCATACGGTATTTGCTAATGCTTAATGTTCATGATGCTTGATGTGTGAACTCGAACTTCTCTGGTCAAAGGTGACAGAAATGCAGCTGCTGTGGGGAAGTGACATTGACTGGAGATAGAGCTGCAGGGCCTGACCCAGGTGTTCTTTTAATCTGTCTGATATGGAAGAATGTGCTCTTTGCGAGCTAAGCTAATCAAATCAGTGAAGACCTACGTATAATCTCACCATTATGATTTACAGTCTTTTGCTTTGTTTGGGACCTGCTGTCTTGTGTTTTCCCCCTCCCTTTAGGCACATTTGAATTCTGTGTAACTAGGGACCTCCTAATTTCAATAAAGGAAGGATGGCGGAAGTTGTGCGTCAGAACGTGTTGGAGATCTGTAACTGAGCACATCTCTCCGTTCTCCTTGCAAGTAAAATTCAAAACTGTTGTCTTTGCCTCATTTGTTTTTCTCGTGTTTCAGGTCGTTTGAACCTAACACTTGGATAATTCCTACGATACCTGCACACAAGATCACCCACCACCAGGAAGCGATCACGTTCTGACTGACTCTGCCTCCTCCAGGTATAAAAGAGAAGACGGACAGCTGAGCAACTGAATGTGAGTCAGCGCGGCCATGGAGAATTTCCAGAGAAGGAAACTGGACAGCATAAAGGGGCAATTCTTCCACTGCCTAGAATCATGTAGACAAGGTACCAATATTTCTCTCTTCTGTTCTTTTTCATGTTTTGTCTTGATTCAGGTTCAGAACTCTATTTAGGAGAGTCCAGAATGACAAAAACATGAACACAATGAAACTATTGTACTTTTTTTCTCCCATTGTTCCTTTCACTGTAATTTTTGGGAAATAGCTTGTTTTCTTTTCGGTTATTAGTTTTCCCGGCTGTGCCTGCTTTGCCGAACCATCGACTGGTCGTGTTGGGTCTGGGATTGTTGAACGCAATTTTGCTGATAGCAGCCATTGCCACTGGGATCAACTGTGAGAACAACCGTCCACCAAATCTTTTATTTCCCACGTTCTCTTCTCGGCATTGATTTTTAATCACATCACATTGTCTGCTCAGGAATAAATGGGTTTCACCTCTGCAGGTGCCAAAGCCAGGCAAGGCTCCCTGCACGATACGCACGCGGCTGCAGCTGAGCTCCTCGGTGGGCTGGACGACCTCATGAGCAACCACAGTAACGTGGTGGAAGCCAGAGACACGGCAAAGTCTGCCTTAGACACAGCGGTCCAAAACCATGCCCAAATGAAGAAGCAGATCACTGAGCTGAAGGTCATCAATGACAAGTATCAGAGGCAGATGGAGGTGATGGAAAAGGAGAAAGCTAGCTTGAAGGCCAATTACACTGCTCTGGGTGAGGCGGAGATGCTGGTGGATAGATGCGTTCATGCTCAAACACCTACGCTGACATTTCTTTCTTTCTGCCAGTGGAAAGCTGTGGCTGTCCCTCCAGGTGGACCCATTTTATGTCCTCTTGCTATTTCTTTTCTTTTGTTGAAAGCCGCTCACTCAAAAAGAACTGGGATGACAGCAAAGCGGACTGCATCAGACGAGAAGCCGACCTGGTTATCGTCGACAGCCCAGAGGAGCAGGTGGGTCAACGCCAAGCGGGTCAAGACCACCGCCAGACATAGGCTACAAACCAGCACTTTTTTTTTTTAAACTTCCCTAGACGTTCGTGAGCCACAACATTGAAACTCTGATACAGTTAGAAAGTGGACCGTTCTGGGACAAATCCTTCTGGCTTGGCATTAGAGACACAGAGATTGAAGGAACGTGGGTGTGGATCAATAACGTAACTGAGGTGGAGCAGAGGTGAGAGAACCCCTGTCGAACGACAAGTGATCGTCATGGGTGATTGTAACTTTATTTCCATTATAAAGGTTCTGGAGGGATGGAGAGCCCAATGACAACGGACATGGAGAAGACTGTGGGGCTTCATATTACAGTGAACAAAACCCCTGGAAGACACGTAATGATGCCAATTGTAGAGGAACTAGACTGTACTGGATATGTGAAAGAGCTTTAAAGTAGAGGAAAACAAAGAATAATGTTTCTATTTTCCCCAATGAACTCCATTTGTGCATGATTTCAACTGCGTTTCATCACCATTTATTAATTGCTGGTGTCATTTTCCCCAAAACAATAAAGTTTCTGTATTTTTGCCAAAAAAAAAAAAAAAAGGCTGTTTCATACTCATTGTTGCCCCATCATGCACATGCACAGTTGCGTTGATGACTGTCTTCCAGTAAAAAGGGAAATGAAACTATTTCAACAACTGTCAAAACAACTGCATGCTGACAAAACTGCAAGCCCTAAAAGTTCTCCAGGACGGAAGAGGTGATCAGTCAGCTGAAAATGCAGCTACGGAGCAACACAAGCATAAGCGACAACCTTCAGCTTAAGCTTCAGAAGCTGCAGCAGGAGAGAGCAACCCTGCATTCCAACACATCCGAGATCAGTGAGACGCTTCTAAATTCTTATTTTCAAAATAAAATCTCTGCTTCCTGTCAACTCCAGTGTGCCGCATTCAACAGAAAACAGCTGCGGCCGGTGCAAGCCTGGGTGGCTTCTACTTAACACAACCTGCTACTTTCATTCTAAATCTGCATCCCTGCCCTTGAAGAACTGGTGGGACAGCAGGACGGACTGTAGAGCCCGTGGGGGAAATCTGACTGATCGATAACATTGAGGAGCAGGTGAAAAGGCTTAAAGAAATGGTGTCAAAGGCAACTGTTTATTTGAGTTTAGTGTTGCCATTTAATCTGTTTTGCAGCTAAATATTTTTCAGTACCTGCCAAAACTGGATCCAGGTACGCATCCATGGTGGAAGGGAAGAGGGACCTGGATTGGACTGACAGATGTGCAGGCAGAGGGCAACTGGGTGTGGATAAATAATGTGACTCGAGCCTGGCAAAGGGTGAGGAGTCTGAGCCTCTGGGTTGCCTTTTTAAACTGGGAAAGTTAAAAGGTTTACATTCATTTTTCAGCATTGTTAAGATGCATTAGATGTTGAGAGTGGAGCCTCACTGATGTGGTGTAAAATGCAGCTGGTTTTAGTGGTTCGCTTAGCTGCCATTCTCTGTGCCAGTTACTGCAAGTGTCACAGTCACGAGAATGGAATTAAACATGCAAATGTTACGCATAAGACGCTGATTCTGTGCTTCAATTAAGGAGACTATGAATTGTAAAACGTGTACGAAGCAAAAACAATCGAATGAGCTGTGAAAGAGGCTGAACAGATAATTGCTTCAAATCCTTTTTTGTAGATAATTACCAGCAACTCACGGCATGCAAAAATAGAAGGCAAAGCTGTATAACCTGTATATTTTGTTTAGGTACTGGATACAAGGGGAGCCGAACAATTATGGATCTTTGGGGGAGGACTGTGCAGCATTTTTGAACATTAAACATCCAAGGCAATCATGGTTTGATGCCAGTTGCAGTGAAGAAAAGGACTGGTTGTGTGAAGGAGAGCCCCAAATGTGATGCCTCTTCAAAGATGTCTCCTCCATGGAGTCACTTTGCATTAGTTAATCTTCTAACTCAACTTCTAAAGCTTCGAGCTTTTCACTGATTTGACATTTTTGTCCAACACTGATGATTAAGCTACCTCATTATCACTCTTTTAAATTTAAGCTTTACATGTGGTGACTTCAAGTAACCTCTAATTCTTATAAATATAAATTAAAAGCTGCCCACAATGGTTTGTTATTTGTTCTTTGTATTATTCTTTGTATTAGTGCTCCTGGGCAATACTATTGGAAAATCAGATTATTTCCATTTTAAACATTACCACATTTATGAGGACGATGCATCTTTGGGAGGGGGCAATTTCCGTTCACGTGAGACGCGTGAGTGGTGCTGCCAGGCGGCTGTAGTTTCGTATGAAACGTTGATAGAAATTGGCAAAGCCTAAGAAACGCTGAAGCTGCTTGTGGGTCGTGGGCACGGGCCAGTCCTTGACTGCTGCCACCTTGGAGGGATCTGCGCAAAGCTGTCCCTTCTCAATCACAAAGCCTAGGAAACTTACAGAGGATGCATGGAATTCACTTTTCTGCTTTGGCGTACAGCTTATTTTCCAATAGTCTCTTCAACACTTCCCGCACGTGCCCAACATGCTCCTCCAATGATCTGGAAAAGATCAGTATGTCATCCAGGTAAACGAACACCGACTTATTCAGCAGATCCCGCAGCACGTCGTTGACTAGACATTGGAACACGGCAGGGGCATTAGTGAGTCCAAAGGGCATCACCAAGTAGTCGAAGTGGCCTAGCGGGGTGTTGAAAGCCGTTTTCCACTCGTCCCCCTCCCGGATTCTGATGAGGTGATAAGCGTTTCTCAAATCTAATTTAGTAAACACCGTAGCGGTGTGTAGGGGGCTGAAAGCTGAGTCAATCAGAGGGAGAGGGTACTTGTTCTTCAGTGATGTCATTTAGGCCAGTGTAGTCAATACAGGGGCGTAAGGATTTCTCTCTCTTTTCTATGAAGAACCCCGCCCCCACGGGAGATGAGGGACGAAAGAGACCGGCTGCCACTGACTCTGTAATGTACTTCTCCATTGCCTCCTGCTCTGGCTTGGCAAGGTGAAAAAGTCTCTTGGTGGGAAGAGTGGTGCCGGGGAGCAAGTCTATGGCGCAGTCCTAAGGTCTATGGGGGGGTAACGAGGAGGCAGATGCTGTGCTGAAAACCTGCTGCAGGTCGTGGTAGTCGGAAGGAACATTGGTTAAGTTGATCTCCTCGGGTGCTGGAGATGGGTTCGTGGACCTGGTTGGCAGAGTGGATTTAAGGCAGTGGGCATGGCAATGGTTACTCCAGTTGCGGATGGTGGCAGTAGACCAATCAATGTGGGGGTTGTGGAGCTTCAGCCAGGGGATGCCCAGGATGATGGAATTCAGAGGAGTGCAGATAACATACATCTCTATGAACTCGTGGTGGTTGCTGGAGAGAATCAATTTCAGAGGTTGCGTCTTGCGCGTTACCAACGTTAGAAGTTTACCATCTACTGACTGCACCTCTTTCGGGACCGACAAGTCATAAGTGGGGATGCCATGAGTGTTAACAAAGTCCAAGTCAATGAAGCTTTCATCTGCACCGGAATCCACTAACACTTCAGTTGGGACGGAGTGTTCAGGGAGATGGATCGTACCTTGGACTTGATCCTTGACGAGGAGGAAGAGATACGACTCAGCTCGGTCCCTTGTCTTCTAGGTGATCCCAGTCCCCTTGGCACCTCAGGACATCGGGAAATATAGTGTCCCTGCTGCGCGCAGTAGAGGCAGAGCTGGTGCTGCATGCAGCGTTGTCTCTCAGCTGCTGTGAGGCGTGTCCTTCCTAACTGCATGGGCTCCTCTGTGGGCTGTGGCGGTTGCTCCTGGGTGTAGTGGGAGGCGGCAGGAGATCTTGGGAAGGAATCAGGTGAGTAAAACAGTAGGTGCGGAACCATCCCCTCTGCGTCCCCTGCCGCTCCCTGATCCTATTGTCAATGCGGATGGTTAAATCAATAAGGGAGTGGCACTCATGAACAGCTAATTCGTCCTTCAGCTCTACTGCTAGCCCCTTGAGGAATATGGCTTGCAAGGCTGAATCCCCCCCACCCACTCTCTGCCGCTAGGATGCGAAAGTTTACCGCGTACTCAGAAGCGGGGGAGTTACCCTGTCGGAGGTCCAGCAGTTGGCTCAGCACCTGTCTTCCTGTCACCGGGTGATCGAAAACCCGCTTCATCTCCTCCACGAACCCGGTGTAATCACACATCAACTCTGGTCGCTGTGTGGCGACAGCTACGGACCAGGCAGCGGCTTGTCCGGTGAGCAAACTCATGATGAAGGCAGTCTTGGCTTGCGGGGTGGAATAGGTGAGGGGTTGCTGGGTAAAAACCAACTGGCACTGGTGCAAAAACTGGGAGCATGTCCCCAAGTTTCCTGAATATCTTCCTGGGATAGGGATATAGGGCTCACGTGGCTGTGTAGCAGGGTTGGTCGGCGGGCTGTCAACTGGGACCGACGCGGCGGTGTCCTGTGCGCGAGGAAGCGTTCGTCCAGGGCCACCAGCTGACCGCTGAGTTGAGACGCCGGCCGTGATGCGTTGCATATGCTCTGGCATTTGGCGCAGAGCCGACTCTACCTGGTGGACCCGCGCTGCTTGCGCGGAAAGAGTCCGCTTCAGCAGGTCTGACTCTGCTGGGTCCATAGTGGCCGGATTGTTCTGTTATGGGAAGTCAAGGAGGCCTGGACCCAGATGCAGAGTAGAGGATATGGCTCTTTATTAATAACAAGGTGCAAGACAAGGAGTCAATCAAAGTAGCAACGAAAATCAATTCTAGCAAAGTAACAACAGAAAATCTACGAACTAAAGTCACCATAAAGAAAAAACCGTCAAGAAAAAGTACAAATGAAAACGCAGTGACGAGGCACTGGAACAAACTCAGGCTGGAAGAAACCACGGAAAACAGGAGGCGAAAACTGGAAATCACAACGGATGGGAGCTAGGTGCTGTGGCGAAACAACCCGGCACAGGAGGCAAAGAGAGGGGAGTTTAAGTAGCAACGAGCTGCAGGTGCGTCAGCGGCTCAGCGCTCCCCAGGGATCGGCCCGCCCCTGGCAGTCGCTCCTGCAGGTGAAGGGAGGGGGGAAGAAATGAGTCACGTTCAAGAACCACAACACTTTTAAATTTAAGCTTAACATGTGGTGACTTCAAGTAACCTCTAATTTTTATAAATATAAATTCCTGAAAATTCCTAAAAATCTAAGTATGCCACAGTGAATTACCATTTATTAACATTTGTTGAATTAATAAATTAATAAAACTGCTAAAATCTCTTAACATCTGCATAATGACACCATTTTGTAGTCATTGTTAGCATTTATCTGTTAACCAAGTCCAACTTCATGAGATTTGTGGGATTAATGTTTGTAAAAAATATCTTAAATTTAAAAAGCTTAAAGGTTGACTGAACAAAATTTGTGGTATTCTCTGATTAAAAGCTGCCCACAATGGTTTGTTATTTGTTCTTTGTATTATTCTTTGTATTAGTGCTCCTGGGCAATACTATTGGAAAATCAGATTATTTCCATTTTAAACATTGCCACATTTATGAGGGCGATGCATTTTTGGGAGGGGGCAATTCCCGTATAGAGGTATTAGGACAAGATTCTGCAACCTGTGGCAACCTCCACCGTCTGGGACCAAATGGCCCCCATGCTGGCCCCCATGGGGCAGGTTCCCCAGGAACCACCACCCGATTGGCCCTCCAGTGGTCCTGACCTTACAGAAGTGGCACCACTGAGCAGCACCAGAGATCTAATCTAGAAACAAAAAATTTGGTAGCTTTTGTGCTACATTTACAAATGCTATTCATGTTCATCCTTGGATAATTCCTACGATACCTGCACACAAGATCACCCACCACCAGGAAGCGATCACGTTCTGACTGACTCTGCCTCCTCCGGGTATAAAAGAGAAGACGGACAGCAGAGCAACTGAATGTGAGTCAGCGCGGCCATGGAGAACTTCCAGAGAAGGAAACTGGACAGCATAAAGGGGCAATTCTTCCACTGCCTAGAATCATGTAGACAAGGTACCAATATTTCTCTCTTCTGTTCTTTTTCATGTTTTGTCTTGATTCAGGTTCAGAACTCTATTTAGGAGAGTCCAGAATGACAAAAACATGAACAAACACAATGAAACTATTGTACTTTTTTTTCTCCCATTGTTCCTTTCACTGTAATATTTGGGAAATAGCTTGTTTTCTTTTCGGTTATTAGTTTTCCCGGCTGTGCCTGCTTTGCCGAACCATCGACTGGTCGTGTTGGGTCTGGGATTGTTGAACGCAATTTTGCTGATAGCAGCCATTGCCACTGGGATCAACTGTGAGAACAACTGTCCACCAAATCTTTTATTTCCCACGTTCTCTTCTCGGCATTGATTTTTAATCACATCACATTGTCTGCTCAGGAATAAATGGGTTTCACCTCTGCAGGTGCCAAAGCCAGGCAAGGCTCCCTGCACGATACGCACGCGGCTGCAGCTGAGCTCCTCGGTGGGCTGGACGACCTCATGAGCAACCACAGTAACGTGGTGGAAGCCAGAGACACGGCAAAGTCTGCCTTAGACACAGCGGTCCAAAACCATGCCCAAATGAAGAAGCAGATCACTGAGCTGAAGGTCATCAATGACAAGTATCAGAGGCAGATGGAGGTGATGGAAAAGGAGAAAGCTAGCTTGAAGGCCAATTACACTGCTCTGGGTGAGGCGGAGATGCTGGTGGATAGATGCGTTCATGCTCAAACACCTACGCTGACATTTCTTTCTTTCTGCCAGTGGAAAGCTGTGGCTGTCCCTCCAGGTGGACCCATTTTATGTCCTCTTGCTATTTATTTTCTACTGCTGAGAACCAAAAACTCAAAAAGAACTGGGATGACAGCAGAGAGGACTGCATCAGACGAGAAGCCGACCTGGTCATCATCGACAGCCCAGAGGAGCAGGTGGGTCAACGCCAGGCGGGTCAAGACCACTGCCAGACATAGTCTACAAACCAGCCCTTTTTTTTTTTAAACTTCCCCAGACGTTTGTGAGCCACAACATTGAATCTCTGGTAGGAAGTAGACCTGTCTGGGAGAGCTCCTTCTGGCTTGGCCTTAGAGACACAGAGATTGAAGGAACGTGGGTGTGGATCAATAACGTAACTGAGGTGGAGCAGAGGTGAGAGAACCCCTGTCGAACGACAAGTGATCGTCATGGGTGATTGTAACTTTATTTCCATTATAAAGGTTCTGGAGGGATGGAGAGCCCAATGACAGCGGACACAATGGAGAAGACTGTGCGGCTACATATTACAGTGAACAAAACCCCTGGAAGACACGTAATGATGTCAATTGTAGAGGAACTAGAATGTACTGGATATGTGAAAAAGCTTTAAAGTAGAGGAAAACAAAGAATAATGTTTCTATTTTCCCCAATGAACTCCATTTGTGCATGATTTCAACTGCGTTTCATCACCATTTATCAATTGCTGGTGTCATTTTCCCCAAAACAATAAAGTTTCTGTATTTTTGCCCAAAAAAAAAAAGGCTGTTTCATACTCATTGTTGCCCCATTATTCACATGCACTGTTGCATTGATGACTGTCTTCCAGTAAAAAGGGAAATGAAACTATTTCAACAACTCTCAATCCAATAATAACAGTCCAAAACGCTGCGTGTGCAGTTTGCGGCCATTTTTGATAAACCGCTCTTATGTCTATCAGATATTGTGTCTTCACATGAAGTCTGGATTAGTGCTATTTCCACACAGTGGCGGGTGATGTTTTCAGAATAAAGAAATTTCTACGGGGTTTGCAGTGAATATTTAATCTGAACGCTGCTGAGCAGAGCGTTTGGGCCAACAGGAGAACATTGATTCTGAGGGGAAGAAACCCATGTGGACACCCCATAGTTTCCTCAAAAACAGCTGCAGGGGAAAAGTTCCGCCGTCCAACAGCTCACAGCTATCAACAGCACTGTCAGTTTCAATTCTGCTGCTGCACAAACGGTGATATAAACCAGAAAGTACAATCAATAAACTTGGTTTACGTCAGATTTCGTTCTTTTTTATTAGGGTTGAGCGCTGTGCTAACATCAGGGATTCGCCTTTGATGCTGTGGACAAAGAATAATAAAGGTCAACAATACAATGGAATCTAATGTGCGATTTGTTTATTAATCCAGAATCTGTGGCCTGAATTTAAAACTAAAAAATGTTTGTTTGATTTTACTGCATATTAAGTTTCCCGGCATTGGGAAAATTTCACAAGTGCAAGTCAATCAAAATTGGTGTCATAAGCCTTTCACTTCTTCTTTCTTGCGCAAGACACCTAGCTGGAATTCTTTGTTATTGCTGATGCGAGAATGCTGTCGCTCTTGGACGTGTGCTCATTTGACCGATGGCCAATATGGAGACAGGTTTTAACACACTGGTTTGTGAAGATGACAACCTGGAGCATCCTGACAACTTCTTTTCACAGCAGGGGCAGACAGGTTGAGTAAAATCCAAGTTATCTTGGTTATTGTTTTTATTTGATTTTTTTTACATTTACCTTAAAATTTTGGCAGACTGAATGGGTTGAAATGGTTAAAAAAATCAAACCGCACCACTGCTGCCTGTGCTCAAAGTGTATTATCTGCTTGATATGGCTGTTTTTGACCGTTTAATGCACTTTATGTCTCTGTGTAGGGCACAGATTTCAGAAGACATACGTCAGCATTTGGAGCCCAGTTGTAGCGGGTCTCACTGGCCTCGCTGTTGTTTTATTGATGCTCAACATTGGCCTGGGTATCTACCGTAAGTTCGATTAACTCTTAAGAATGCGATGGTAATCAATAGATATTGACCGCTTTAATCACCAATACAGTCTTCATTTATTGATTGTTCTCTAATCAGTTCCTTCCTAAAACCATGTGATCACCCATTCTCTTACATAGACAGCAATATGAAAGGGAACCAGCTTACATTGGAGGATGTGGAAGATATCAGGAGTGAGCTGAACGACATGGAAGCATCTTACAAGGCTGCGTTTGAGTCCACAAACAATTACAAGAAACAGCTGGACAGCAAGCTGAAAGACTCGACAAAAACAAAGTGGGAGCTGGAGCACCAGACCAAGAGGAACAACGACTACCAAAAAAACATGGATAAGATAACTAAGAACATTGCACTGCTGAAATACCAGTTACCAAAGACTGGTACGAGTCCCTGGAGTTTTCCCGAGCGCACGTGCCTTTTCTTTCATTCGAGGTGGCTCCAGTCAGTCATTTGTCCTTGTTTCCTATCACCACAGAGCAGGCGTGTCGACTCTGTCTGCCAGACTGGGTTTGGTTCAACTCCATGTGCTACTTCTTCCCTTTTGAAACTATGGGGTATAAATCGTGGTCACAAGCCAGACATTTTTGCCAGTTGTATGGAGGCGACCTGGCAGTCATCAACAGCACAGTCAAACAGGTGGGTGAGCGACATTTAAAACTCACTGTATAATCGCCACTGCATTGGCAGACAGGTGGCAGCATCTCCGCAAACCACTTTTGGGCTTTCGGAGGTATTTGAAAGAAAATTGGGTAAATTGTCACTGAATTAAACAGTTCTGAACCCAGCAAAAATTGCGTGGCTGCTGCCCATCCAATCTGCCACTGTTTCAAGCATAAAACAAGCACGCTAAAAGAAAAATAGCCAGTTTCTTAAAACCAAACCATTTGAAACCCTGGTTAAGTCAAATAATGCCCCGTCATCATAGTGGCAAGTAGGTGTTAAAAGAGTTTTCTGGGTTTTCTTTTGTTGAAGTTCATGTAAATGTACAAAAATATATCATTTTGACTTTAAATCGCATCACTTGTGATAGAACTCAACCGTCATGCACCTGGTACAAAACCTGGAACCTAACTCAAGTGTGGGCTTCTGGGTCGGACTGAGGAATTTAGCTCAGGAAGACTCTTGGAAATGGCCGGATGGAAAGTTACTGGTCGAGGGGTAAGGCCTATCGCTCTCCAACAGGGTGCTACCATAGAAACAACCACTATTTGTGTGGTTTATTTACTGTGAGATATATTGTTAGTCTGTTTGATGACATATCACATCTCACTTCTTCAAATCTGTCGCAGCTACTGGATGGACGGGAACCCAACCGGCGTTAAAGATGACGTCTGCGTTGCGGTTTATGCCAGAGAAAACTTTTTCAAGGCATGGGGCGACACAAATTGCAATGCCCAAAACAAGAAATGGATTTGTGAAAAAGCAGAAGACAAGTGGGGTTAATGTCTTTGCACCGTGGATATTGGGGTTCACCTCTTCTTATTGGTCTTCACAGCAAAATCTTTATGTGTAACAGGGACAAAGCCATATAAGAAAACTACATGAAAAGTGTTTAAATGTGTAGCAAACAAGGGATTGTTGCTAAGACTGAACCTTGAAATGTTGATGAGGTCAAGATGATGGCAAAACATGCTAGTGCTTGTAATTAAAGTTGGCTCAGGCTGTTGCACTTTCTTCTTCTTTTCAATCATGACTGGTGTAAAATATTTTAATGCCATAACTCCACCTTTATCGTGTTCTTCACACCCTTTGGAGTCCAGAGAAGTTTTACATGTCCTACTGAGCTTGCGCAGATGTACAGGGAAGACAAATCCAGTCCTTGGGGCCAGATTCAAGCCAGGTTTTGTGTCCTACCAGGCAGAAACTGCTTTTGCCAAAGGAGGTGGTACCCTGGGTGAAAGCATTGTCTACCTGTAGAATAGAAAACCTGGAATAGAATCCGTCCCTGAAAATGTGGAATAGTTATTTAATATCAAATCATCCAGAAAAAAACTCACACATGGTTTAAGAAGAATAAGAAAATAAGTTGAATTGCAGAAAATGACAGAAATTGAAACGTGATCCATTCAAAAATTCTAATTTGGAGAAAGGTGCTGTTTTTTATTTTTCATCTTAATTGTAACTGAGAAAAGTGTATTGCTTATTTAATGTACAGAACTATAATTTTGTCCCCACAAAGTCCAACCCCAGAAAATGAGCCAATTCCTTTAAACCTGGAACCCACATGAATAGAAACAAACACACACTTCCTGGTAGAAGCAGCAGATGGGAGGTAAACAGATCAATAAGCACCATTGCAACTGTTTAGTAGGTCCGTTTCACCGTCAGTTTGAGAAGAAAATGTCACATCAGCAGAAGATTTTTAAAGGTTCAAACAGCCATGGAGCTTCGACACTTCAGCACCGGACATTTGGACAAGGTACAGCTCATGTATAAATGTTCTTTAACCAGTTATCTAACTAAGGGTTTGACTTTACTGACTACATACTTGACAATGTTTCGAGCGTGTATTTTCAAAACCTTCAGATTATTTGAGTATGATCAAAATGACCTCCTTTGTGTTAATTAGCCTACATGCTGAGAGTATAGAAGAATGTAAAATACACTATTGTGATTAAATGAGCGGCGCACTGTCTGTTTCAGGGGGGGCTGCTTCTGCAGATCCACACTATCCGCTGGCTATCAAGTGTCTCAGTCTGCTGAACCTTATTCTGCTCATGGCTGCGGTTGTCATAGGGATTTACTGTAAGCACGAGTGCTGATAAAGACAATACCGAGTAGTGTAGTAGAATATCAAAATGCTATTTTAACTTGAGGAAAGATGTTTGAAAACCCTTGTTTGCTTGTGATCTCTGTGGAAAAGACTCCTCTTCTCCTCTGGATCCTTATGGTATTTTATATTATTAATTCCTCAGGTGCTAAAGATAATTATCCAGAGGTCCCTGGGTCAGCTATTGCACCTCTGCTCGCTGAGGTAAACTATTACCGTAACAACAGCCACATCATTAAAACCAGGCTGGAAGCGGAGAAGACAGCTGCTAAACAGCGCGCCGGCGGTATCTCAGTGAGGCTGGAGCTGAAGCAGCAGAAGGTGCTGACAGACAACATCCTCAAACAAATTGGAAAGCTACAGATGAAGAAAACCGACCTGCAGTCTAACATAAGTGTTCTAGGTAGGTGACGCTCCATTATGTAGATCTCTCGTGTTCTAATATAAAATAAATGAGCGTGTAAATGATTCCATGCTCTTGTTTTCACCAGTGGAAAGCTGCAACAAATGTCAGCCTGGCTGGATGCTTCTAAAATCAGCCTGCTATTATTTCTCGTCTCAAAATAAATCCGACACCAAAAGGAACTGGGATGAAAGCAGAGGCAACTGTGTGAATCAAGGAGGTGACCTGCTCGTGATCGACAGCCTGGAGAAGCAGGTCGGTCACCAGCCGGGGAGGGTTACGATTTCTGTACCTAAACAAGTCGGAGATTCAAAGATCTATTTCAAGTATCTATTGGATGCTGTTATTGTAAATGTTGGACTGTTCCACCGTGATTTTAGTGATATTTAACAAGGTTCTGGGCTCAGGTTCTCTCCATGTGGAGTTTGAATGTTCTCCCCCTCATCTGCTAAAGGACAACATGAAATGTCTCTGGGACCAGTTTCCTCTCACAGATCAAACTCAACCACATTTGGAACTCTGCAGAATTTCCAAATCCCCAGTGGGATTGTGTGAGTGAAAGGTGTGTGTGTGTTCTTTGATGGATTGGTGACCTGTCAAAGCCAGCTGAACCTTAAAAAAAGCAAAAATCCCTCCTGTAGTGATTTTCTACTGGGCACAAGGACTTTAAATGCAGCTGACATCAGAGGTTTTTAGATCACATCCCACAGGAAGAGTCAGAATTGAGCTTGTTTTTAAGGAACCATGTAGGATGAACAGATCCCAGATTACACCTCTGATGAAGGCGGCCGAGGTCTCAGGCAGGATGCTGCATTAGGCTCAGATTCACCCATTAGTGCGTGAGTTAAAGATGCGGGTGCCTGTGATGGACTGACAGTCTGCCATCTGTCGCCCAGCAACCACACCAAAAGGCTCCAACGCCCTTGTGATCCTCCAGGAGTTGGAGGATGGATGACAGTCCGTCCAGGGCTTAGAGAATCTGTACTGTATGTAAAAGGGTTAACTAATACACAGGTGAGGTTCTCCAGTCCTGTCTCTCTCATCTTCCAGGTAACCATAAGTGACAATTATTCAAAGCGGAGCTCCAGTGAAACGTGGTGGGAGATGGGGGCTTGGATCGGCCTCACCGGCAATGCGACTTCAGGAAAATGGATCTGGGTTAATAACGTGACGGCTGAAACCTTGTGAGCTTTGTTCTTACCCTCCAATGCGTGACTGCCTTAACGTGCTGGACAAGTATCTCAGGTCTTTAATGCACGTTTCTGCTTTCCTCCAAGCTTCTGGAGAATTGGACAGCCTAAAACCGAAGGAACTCAGAGCGGAGACTGTGCAGCTTTTCATTACTATGGCGACGCCAGGAAGACGTGGTACAACGGTAACTGCCAGCAGCACCTGCTCCACTGGATATGTGAGGGAAAACCAAAATAAAGACACAGCATTTTGTCAGCTGTAACAATAAAATGTGATACCGAAACAAACGACTGACTCTTGTTCTGTAAATATTTAACACATTAACAGAATTTTACATCACTCTTGCACACACATACACGCACAAACAGGGCAATGTCCTCGCAAATAATCAGTCCTTGGCAAACACGGCGGTCGGCTCTCTTCAGCAGTCCAAAATGATAGACAGGGAAAATTCAGACGGCAATTCTGATGGCGGTTATAACAAACTGATCAGTCAAGAGGATGTAACTGGGGATGAGCAGGCTCTCCACTCTATTCAGGAGAGGCAACAAGGTAGGAATCCAACAATAGGAATTACAACGTCATCTTCTCTTTGATGGATTCAATAATACTGCTCTCACTTTTCTCTCTCACTGGTTTATTATTTTTGTCTTGCCACAGTAACACTGACTTTCCTGTCAATTTTTTATTTTTTTTTGCAGTTTCACTGTCTCTGACCAGTCCTGAATCCAGTTTGAGTCGTTACAAATGGCTCACTGGGTGTCTGGCTGTGCTTGCTGCAGTCCTCCTGGCAGTTGATATCGGCCTGGGAGTCTATTGTAAGTCACCGATGAGCCATAAAACACCTTTATCGTATTGTAAAATCAATGCTTTGGGGGTGACACTAAACTCTGTCGTGGCCACCTGCAGACAACAAACTCACCGGCGGGCAGCGGGCAGTACTGGACGTCAACGCCGAGGTGAGCAAACTACAGGCTGCTTACAACCTTGCAGTTCAACGCAGGGAGGAGGCGAGGAAGGACTTGGCGAGAGTGATCAGAGAGCAGCAGGTTATCAAGTGGGAGCTTGATCACCAGAAGAGAAGAAACGAAGATTACGAAAAACAATCCGACAAACTCCTGACGGAAATTGCGGCGTTAAAATCTCACGTTCCCATGATCGGTGAGAGATTCCTGTTTAGCTACTCGAAGAATACTGTGAATAGTAAATATTGAGGGTTTTATACCTATGCATGTAAAACAATATATGTGCAATTGTACAGAAATAACTCATTGTCCTATCGTAAACTGTATTCAACCAAATATTTAATTATCACTTGCATTCCAAGTGAACATAGTAATGACATCATGTTTCTATTTTTGGCACAGAGGAGGGCTGCAGGCACTGC
This sequence comes from Takifugu rubripes, assembly GCF_901000725.2. Lineage (NCBI taxonomy): Eukaryota > Metazoa > Chordata > Actinopteri > Tetraodontiformes > Tetraodontidae > Takifugu > Takifugu rubripes. The sequence continues at coordinate 9,553,052 of NC_042286.1, read as the reverse complement.
TTACCAGGTTGGACATATATGAACTCCATGTGTTACTACTTTCCTTTTTCTGAGGTCATTTTACGCCGACCTTGGCTCGAAGCCAGGCAATTCTGCTTGAAACAAGGAGGCGACTTGGCCAAACTTGACAGCAGAGAGAAACACGTAAGAATTCTACTTTCTCGCTCGATATTTCAGGTGAAACAGGGCAGGATCACCTCCCTTCAACCACAACTGGTATATAAAGTCTCTGTTTCATTGTTAAATGTTGTGTTATGTGTTTCCTGGCATTCAGATGGCGATAACTGAGTTGATAAATAATTATCAAAAACACTCGAGGAAGATAGCAGATAGTGGCTTCTGGATCGGCCTGAGGGATGTCGACGAGGAGGGGACGTGGAAATGGACAGACGGAAGCAGACTGACAGAGAGGTAACCCCTGACCTGACCCTGGAAAATGCAAAGTAAGTCGTGTAGCGCACCTGTAATTCTTTTATTTTTCCAGCTACTGGAACGACGGCGAGCCCAACAACCATGGAAATGAAGACTGTGCAGCTGTCTACCCCAGAAGCAATCCCTTCAAGTCCTGGAACGACGCTCCGTGTCCGTACGCGCTAAAGTGGATCTGCCAAATGCTACCCAGAGTTTCAACGGCGGCACGATTGTAAAGAAAGAAATTAGGTTTTTACACAACGTCATTTTAATTGTCATGTGATTAATGATAATAGTCACACACGCCTACACAGCAGCGTGCACTAACACATCATTTCCTGAGTAGATACAGATCAGCGATCGTTCTAATGCATGAAAGACACCAAGCTTCTATCCTCGACACATAAATAATTTGTTTCTTTGTTTTGTTGAGGCTAAAAAAATGGGCAAGAATATTTCTAAATACTGTATGAAAATAAAGGATTTATGAAAATACTGCTACAAAATATGCTGCTAATTTCACTGTAATAAATAAAATGCAGCATTTTTCTACCACGTACACATTCTTTTCTTTTGTAATACAGCTCTGTATAAATTCCACTCAGTTTATAGGAAATAATACATTTACAAATTACAAATTACACAAACTCTAAGAATTTAAATGTGATGAATTTTCATAGTTTTGCATTGTTAACAATGTTAACATTGTTAACATTGTTCGCAGTTGAATGGACCAATATGAAACCATATAACCAAAGATCCCAGTCAGAGTTGGTGCATTCTCACCTTGTGAGTTTATCTGTGCAGAACGCATTTATGACCTGTCAAATAGCTGCAAAATGCACACGAAGCTGCTTCAGAAGCTGCTGCGTGTCCACGTGTTCCGGAAAGGCATCCTCTGCCTTTTGGGCTGCAGTGTAGCTACTCTGAAGGTCTCCGATCTGGCAACAAAAAAAACCCCAGCAACTTACATGATACAGTGTAATTAGGGGCCAAAAGGTGCCCTGAACTGTTTTAATAAAGTAATGAATTACCTTTTCAGAGAGAATGGAGAGATTGAAGTGTGGTTCATACATGTGAGATGCTAGAGAGGCAGCAGTCTGTAGGAAGGCTTTAGACTGTCGGAGAAAACAAATGTCATCCTCTCAGCTGCCTGTACAAGTGTAATGAGCTGGGACATCTTAAGCATTAAAATGAAGACATCACTTTGGCATCCAGCTCAGTAGCATTTACAAATTAAATTGGGCATAGAGTTAATGCTCTATATTTGAATGGAGAATATAAAATATGAATACAGCCAAGGTTAATAAAGAAATGTGATTTCAAATATCAGAAAGCAGCCCATTTGAGTGCTCTGTGGAAATTGTATAAGTGGAAAAGTCTTTTTTTAAACTGAGAAATGTGTTTTCACCTGCTCAACGCGACCTTTGCGCAGCTCCAGCACGGCCAGGTTGTTGTAAGCCTCAGCATGGTCGTTATTAAACGCCAACGCAAGTTTGAAACACTGATAGGCCAGCGTCAAGTCTGCTATACCCTGCAAACATTGAACACATCGCAGCTGGTGAGCGTTTCTGTGTGCTGGAAGTCAATATTCCTTTTCATTTGCGCAACCCCCATAGCAGCCTACATCACATTGGAGGATTAATAACTCACCACAGCCACATGTCCGATGTTGTACCACACGTCAGCCTGCTCCTCGTCGCTGGTCGATAGCGCCAGAGCCCGCTCAAAGGAGGACAGAGTCATGTCGTACTGCTGAGCGTAGAAACAGCACAGGCCCAGGTTGTTGTATAGCTGACAGTTATACACGCCCATCTGGAGTAGACGTCTGGCAAAGGGAGAAGTGTCCGTTATTTCTTTATATGTTGTAACCACAAATTGTATAGAATTGCCGTAAGAGGTTTTCTGACCTGTAGAAGCGCAGGGCGATCTCGGGCTGGTCAGTGTAGAAGTGATTGCTGCCTATACAGGCTATGGCCTCCACGTGAGTGTTATCCTGCTTCAGCACATCTCTGTAGTATTCTGTGGCCGATGAGATGTTGTTCATCTCCTGTGTCAATACCGCAGCACAGACAGGAATGAAGGTTTACGCAGACCAGAGGAGTGAATTCACCTCTTTAGGAATAACGTTTTACCTCATGTATGCGAGCGATCCCTGTGAGGAGCGTAACCTCCCCAGGGAAGTGGTCAAGACCTTGTTTGAAGAGATTGAGTGCTGTTATTGGCTGATCCAAGCGCTGATAAACCTAAGAAAAGATGAGAATTTTTAATTCATATGCAATCCTTTGGTTCAATGAGTATTTATCCATTGCAAAGCAAGTCACGGTTTGATGCTACTACCTTTGCAAGGTAGAGATATGTGTCCACAATTTCTTGGTGATTGAGAGCAGATCTAAACTGTTTTTCTGCTTCTCGATACAAACCGAGCCTGCAAAGGTCAGAGGCATGAATGAATGACCACTCTAAACACAGAACTTTTGACCGTTACACAAATAATATAGGATTGTTTGCCTGTAGTAGCATTTTCCCAGCTGAACTTTCCACCACCAGTCTTTGAACTGGGCATGTTCTGTAGCTTGAGCGGCCAAATCTAAAGCCTAAGCAAAAAATACAAGATTTGCACATCATACATTTAAAAAAATCTTACAGTGGAAAAAAAGGAAATGTTTGCTTAAGTGCCACTCACATTTTTGACATCATTTTCATGATGGAAAATGTACTCAAACAAAGTCTAACAAGAGAAAACAAGAGATATTAAGAGTCAAACAAGAGATATTTTACATTTTTATTAAAGGTATTGTCTCAAAGCAGTTTAAAAGGGAAGATAATGAATATGTCTGCATTTACTCTTATTCAGAGTCTTACCCTGGATAAATTAGGCTTTTGGGAATACTTGGCCAGATTCAGTCTTGACAAATTTATAAATGGTCCATCTGGATTAGTTAACATTGAGGCCTGGAGGAAGAGAAAAAACTCATCTATAAATATGCATGGCCTCTAACACACACACACACACGCACGAACACACACACACACACACACACACGCACTTGTGTATGTATAAAAAATAACATTACATTTAAAATAATGTCCTAGAAGTATTATGTATTTCCAAGGTGAATGTAATAATATTTTTTTTAATTGTTTTAGGCTCCAAATTGAGATTTTCAGGCACATTTACTCACTGTTCCCAGGCGGATGAATCTGCCAGAAGCGCTTGTGACAGGACGAGCTGTGCTTGCTGTCCGGGGTGTCTTAATGGCCTGTTCCATCGTCCCGGGACGACCTGACTGAGTGCTGGGTCTCACAAAACCTGTTATGGGGCGCCCTGATTGAGTCACAGGCCTTAAATACAGATAAGAGATGGATCAAAGTTTAAGTGCATGTTGTTTTAGTTTTAAGCTAAGTGGTGAGCATTATAGTACCGGACAGCCTGACTGGGTCCTCCACCCTGGCTTGTTCCAGGGAGTCTCAGTGATGTTCCAGGACCTGAAGGAAACCCATATTGTCTATATTAATAGTTTACCATCTGACGACATAAAAAACCCATGAAACTTACGTGCAACTTGGGCAATAGAGCTCTCATCTAACATCATCTCAGCAATCCCCTCCTGGTCAACCTCAACTTCATCAATGTAAACCATCTCGGTAAGAGCACGAGTCTTCAAGCTCCATGCAGCCTGTACAACACACAATATTTACTCAATTATTGCACATATATGAAGAGGTTGCAGGGTCAAAAATAGACCTACTAACAACTTTAAAAGGCAGAACAGCTTGCAGATATGTTACCTCTGAGATAGGCAATGAGCAGTCCTTAAGAGAGCACGTAGTGAGTGAAAAGGATGGAAAAAAAGGTGAGAATAATAAAGGGAAAGAATGGAGTGTGGAACAAAACATGAAAAAAAATAACCTCCCACGTTAAGATATATGCTGACTAAGAGTGAACAATCCTAACCTTAAATAATGATGAACGTCAAAGCAGCTGATTATCAGGATTATGTACCAGATTCGACATGAAAGTAGGCTTTCCGTGATGGTTAATCGCTAGGAAGCTAATCGCGCTAGCTACACCACAGTACCTGGTCATACGGGTTGTCTTGTAGTATTTTCGTGCAAATGTCGGCACATTGTTGGAGCTTTCGCCTCCTGAAATAGCTCCATGCCAGAAACAGCGGGTCTATTGTCACCTCCATTGATCTGACGAGGACAGTAAAGAGGTGCCGAGATAATATTGCAAATCTACAACGACGGCGTAGCTTCTCCCTGTCGCCGAGCAACGCTAGGGAGGGCGGTGCTTCCTTGCGTCATTTCCGAAACGTTCTAATAACACAGTACCAACAAAACCACATATATTATAGGTATATTACGTTCGTTTTAATGTAGGTGGCAACTTAAATATTTACTGTCTTACCACCAATAATTAAAATGGTATCATTAGGATCCTATTTGGTGAACAAATAAGTATTTTCAGTCCATTTTTGGTGATGGGTTCAACGCAAAGGCAGCCATTAAATGGGATATACAATTAAACCCGAATAATAACTTTTATAAAGAGAAACGAGTTCTGAGCTGCTGTTCCGTTGATGAAGCGAAGGATCTGATTGGATGACTGGCTATGCCGTCATCTTTGTGGGCAGGGCCGGTGGAATAACGGGTGCAGCTCCATCTTTGCAGGATTTGACAGCAGCTTTGACCTATGTCGAAGAGGACCGGGAGCCCGGGGCTGAAGAAGTGCGATTCAATTCAGGCAATGAAAGCAGCAGCCTAGAGACCCATTTTTCTTATCCCGTCACAGAGGGCTTGCATTTTATCAGCCAGCGAGTCTCGGCATTCACACACGAACCGCAGAAATGCCCGATTTCAGCGCTCTCCCTGGAAAGGAAATTAAAAAGCACTAATGGGACGCGTGGGTTTTAAATAATTTGGTTTTGGTGAATGACACTATATCAGAAAACCTTCGTGACAGCAACTGAGAGACGGAAGTGCGGACATGGCTGACAGGACTGCTCCCAATTGCCACCTAAGACTGGAGTGGGTTTACGGATACCGGGGACATCAGTGCCGCAACAACCTGTACTACACGGCCGCCAAGGAAATAGTCTATTTCGTGGCCGGGGTGGGAGTTGTGTACAACGCAAGGGAGCACAAGCAAAAATTTTACCTTGGGCATAACGATGACATAATAAGGTAATGGTATCAACACACATAACAGTTTGGACATGAGTGGTGTTGTTATCATCGGAGCTGGTGCCTCCCTGTGTAATATGATATTTTATAGCTCCGCAGGGAGGTGTAGGTCAACTTAACAGCATCCCGGGGACTGGGGTTTCATCACATGGAGAAGTGATGCTAACCAGAACTTTCAAGTGCTAGTTTTGTCTTTTACTATTAAAACTGTCCCTAGACGTGACCTCCTGTATAGTGTCATATTAAATGACAAAAATAATCCGACGCTCCTTGAAGGTGTCATTGGTTTGGAGAGCCTCCTGTGTGTTTGTGTCAACGTGGGGCTCCACAAAATCATTGAAGCATCTGCTAGAATTAACATTAATTTAGGAATCGTGTTTTGCATCCCTTTTAAATTGCTCTAGTCTTTCAATACACCCCCTCCCTTTATTTATTTATTTATTTTTTGGGTGGCTCGTCCTGGAGTTGACTAGCATTACTGTGTCGCTCGTCAGCTGGGATCCTGCTCCATTATTAATGGGACAATAGAGATACACTCCACTGCTCTGTAGGCTAAGAGACCAAGTTCAACTGTGCAGATGAAGGGGGTCACACTGACTGAGCCCAATTGTAAGGTAAAAAACATCAGATGAGTAGTCAGTTGTGCTTATTATTGCAGGAAAATGTAAATGTCTGGAATTAAACCAGATGGGTTATTTTAGGATGACTAGCACAGACTAGCACATTATTTTCTAAAAGAAAGCACGGGAACGCCCGGGGAAAGTCACAGATTGCCTACTGTATAACTTAGCCTGCTCTCACGTTGCCTTACCTCATGTGGAATAAATGCAGCCCCCTCAGAAAGCTCTGCAATTCAAATCCATTCTTCTGTTTCCTCTGCTGCTCCTATTTTTCTCCTCCTGGGTCTATTTTGGCTCCTGCTCCATTTTGTTTGTTTGCATCATATTTTACTAACTGGATTCATTTCTCGGCTGATCTCGTCCCAATTTTACTGTTTGATGTTGAGGAGTGGCTGCACATCAGTGAAAAGCAACTGAGCTGCTGCCTGATAAAAAGAAAAGCTCAAAGGAATTTCAGTCTTTTTCTCATCTGGCAGAAAAAACAAATGTTTCATGATGATGTCTGCATCTTAGGCGAGAAAAAGAATGAAATGTTTTTGCTTAAATCACGATTCTCTGGAAAAGAGGCATGCATGTTATTAAACGTGTGACAGCTCCCTGCTGAATTATCCGTGTTTCTTTAGGTTGGTTCAGTTTTTCATATTTAATAAGTATAGTTTTTATTCATCTTTAGCACTTCAAGGGCAGTGGGGCAGTAGCATCACAGCAGGAAGGTCCTGGGTTCAAATCATGAGCAGGTGTGAATGGCTGTTTGCCACCATGTGTGTGTTGGCCCTGTGATGAGCTGGGGACTTGTCCAGGGTTCACCCTGCCTGTCGCCTGCAGGCGACACTGGGATAGGTTCCAGCTCCCTGTCTAACAATGATGGATGGATAGAAGACTTCCACTTTATCTTTTAATTTCATAAAAAATGCATGAAGTGTGTGGAAAGAAGTGTGTGTGTGTGTGTGTGTGTGTGCGTGTGTGTGTGTGTGTGTGCGTGTGTGTGTGTGTGTGTGAGTGAGGCGGCAGTGCAGCCTCACACCTTCACTCAGCCGGAGCTTAAGTGAACTAACTCTGCATATTAAAGTGTGAATTACCTGTGGTTATTCTTATTGTCATACGTTTGCACTGCAGTTGCATTTAATTTGAGTGTTTTGGAACAATAACCAGGCGGTTTACCAGCTGAGTGTGTGGGTAAGTTGACCACGTGTCGATGCGCTCCGTCCTGCTCCAGGTGCTCTGTTTGCATGTTCATTGAGATGCAGAGGTCCCGTTATCAGCAAGAGTAGCTCCAAGTCCACCCTCCAGAAGGAAGTGTGGTCTCTAAAGAGCAAAGCTGTCTTCCCCAATTAGGATCCTCTGGAGCTCAGTACAGTTACTTATTTCAATAGCTTGAATCGGTGTTGCAAAGTCAATCTGGACTGATGCACGTTTTAAGGGGTGCTGTAAATGTTTTACATAGGTGTAGGCAGCCAATTGTATTATTATTGTCACCTTACTGGCACTTGGAACTTAGCAGTTAGTTAAACTAAGCATGAGATGATTATAGCTGGAGGTGATTTATGAATGTGTTTCTGAATTTTTAATTTCGATGTTTCACGGACTGATCAGTGGAGACCACATTTGGCAAAGTAGGCATTTATAGTTATCTTAAATAGCTGTTTATCACCCATTAAACATAAAAACTATTTAAAGCTTCTTTGCTGTGTCTATTATCCATGAATATTGACCCAGCACAGTCAGCAATGTCTATGAATACAATAAAATGACTCATTTGGGCTGTATTTGCTGAGCCGGACCGCGTTCTTGTCTCATTAAAGTGATTCAGTGGAAGTTCACATTTGCTTCTGCAGCACATTTAGATCGTCACCATGACAACTCTTTGGGCTGTTTATTTTACCTCGTATCGCATGAAAACAGGCCGTTTAATTGCTGCAGTATTTAGCTCCTTTTGTACCGGAGGACTTGGCAGATGGAAGACAGCCGCATCAAACAGCCGTAGCTTGTTTTAAACAGGAGAACTGTAGTGATGCACTGCAGGCAAAGTCATTAGCGATGGCTTTTAGCGAGCTCATCAGCTGCCAGAAATGTAAATGAACCAGAAATCTTGGCGGAACTGACTTAAAGTTGTGGATTATCTAAACTGATATATTGTGCATATTTTAAACTACAAGGATATGAGACTTGCTCGGTTTAATGCGGTGTTGTCCCATGTAAATGGCTCATTAGCTGATGATTAAATATTTCCCCCCAGCACTTTATATTTCACCTTGAAGTGGATGGTGTCAAAAGCACCAGTTTAAGCAGTTCCAGTCATTGTCTCTGACTGCTCTCCTAAATGCTATTTTTAGCTGCTTTGCTCTGATTATATAATTCACCGTAAGATGGGAAATTATGCCAGGTTGGGGGGGGTCCAGTAAAGATGGTGGGGAAGCGGAGAGGTGGTGAGGGAACACAGCGAGAGGGAACACAAAGGAGGTCAGGGATGTCACATCAGCTCTCAAAGGTGGGTGAGCACATTTTGAATGGGGCCGAGGTGTCAGGCAGAAAAGGTTTGGGGAAAAAAAAAAAAAAGAGGAGATGTGGGCTTTAAAACTGGAAGACGGCTGGACTAGTTGTGAGGCGCGTGAATTCAGCTGGTCTGTGTGGCCTGGCCTTACAAAGCCTCTCTGGCCTGCTGTCTGACTACAAGCCAGGATTAGAAATTCTGGAGAGCAGTTGGCAAAACACGCAGGCTGATTATGATGGAGGGAGCTCCGTCGCTGCGTGAAATATATAGGCCAGGACAAGGCAAGAGGAAGAATTGCCCAGTGAATTACTCAGGCCTGCCTGGAACGTGACTGGCGGCTGCTGAAAGGATGGGTGGAGGGAGGGGGGGGTGACAGCTTTATACAGCAGGCTGTTGCTCAGCTGTAGAGTGGGACTGCATGTAGGTGGGGGAGGTCTGAGTGGTGGGGAGGGAGATTATATAACATATGCCTGGTGATGCAAGGAAACCCCCAGATGAATTATAAAAAGGCAGAAGGTGGAATTTGGAAATTAAAATTTCAAAAATGTAAAATAGAATCTTTTTTAACAGCACTGATTTATTTCTTTTTTTTTGTCATATTCCAGGAACAGCTCGTAGGCACGCATAAGCCTGCACGTGTGGGCTTGTGCACACTTGAGCGTAACAGAGTTAATTGAACCATGTCACTTCATCAAGCTGTCCCTGTGCTTTTTGACTCAGAGCCATCACAGAATTAATGTGCTCATCTCATCCCAGTGATTTCCACTGGGAAGGACAACCCCCCCACCCCACCCCCCAACCCCAATAAACACACGCAACAAGGGTAACCAGGTGTTTTCATTTTACCCCTCTCTCCCTGTCTCTGTACAGTTTAGCCCTGCATCCGGAACGCGTGTTGGTGGCCACCGGGCAGGTGGGGAAGGAGCCTTACATCTGTGTGTGGGACTCCTACACCACACAGACAGTGTCCATTCTGAAGGACGTCCACACCCATGGGATCGCCTGCCTGTCCTTTGACCTTGAGGGACAGGTATGTTTGTTACACGATGAAGTGAACATGTAAATAATGGACGCAGGATGAAATCTCATAGTGTTCTTACTGGAACAACACAGTAGATCTGGAGAGAGAGTCAATCACTAAGATTTGAGTCCCACTTTGTTTCACTCGGTTTCATCAGCGCTCCTTCTAAAATATTGACTCAGGAATTGTGCTCACAAAAGACATGATCAACAGGCCAACATTAATTGAAGAGGTAAAGACAGAAAACGTCCTTCCCCCTGTAAAATATGCAGCAGAGCGCAGGATTCCCGCTATAGCTGCTGTCTTCTGCTTTGACGCCATTTTTCCTGCGTGCTCGTTCGGTCGGCTATAGGAGGCTCCTCTGGCAAAAGCACTCAAATGCGCTCAGCGGAAGTGCCAGAGGCTGGACAACTGTTCTCTCTGCTGTGTGTTATTCTGCTTATTAGCACCTCCATTATGGTCAGCCATGCTGTACTGGAGGTACTTTGTTCTGCTGTGATTAGTGCAACAGAGCAGAGGCTTTTAAATCTGCGATATGAATTCTCCATCTCCTTTCTTCATCTTCCCAGTGTTTAGTCTCCGTGGGCCTGGACTCTAAAAACACAATCTCCGTGTGGGACTGGAGGAGAGGGAAGGTTCTGGCAGCCGCCCCTGGTCACACTGACAGGGTAAAATGCTTCTGTTCTTCCCGGCCTGTGTAACATGCTCAGTATCGACTGCTTCAATTAGCCCTGCACACAACATGGAGGATGTGCCCGAAGGAGATACAAACAAGTCAGACAGGAGGGTTGTGAGCTCTGTGTGAGACAGCGCACCATTTATGACAAGGAATTTTTTTATTCAAGAGAAAATGCGAGGTCGCTCCCTCAGCCCACATGCACATCTATTTTGAATATTACGTTTTTTCTTTTATGTCTGCTCAAAATTTCTCTTTTTGTCAGTCATTTCTTCTGATTCTTTGTTTTCTCCCCCCCCCCCCCCCCAGATATTCGACATATCATGGGATCTGTACCAGCCGAACAAGCTTGTAAGCTGTGGCGTCAAACATATAAAGGTACAGCACCTTGTTCATGTTACATGCCAAGTTTCTCGCTGGCTATGCGAAAAAAGATATTTCAGACCTTGTAAATCCTATTGGCTCCTTGCCCTTTTCCCTCCTGCTGCCTCCACTTTATCACCATGACTGTATCAAAGTCTTAAAATGGATGTATGCAAATTCACTTAATTCCAGAGTCTATGGTTATTAGGCACAGACGGTAAGTAGGACAGGCAATGACTCACAGTCCCTCTCCATCAAATCTGAGATATTTTGCTCTCCAAGAGGAAAAATGCTCTCTTTTTATTGAAAACCGTGACATCTAAAATTGCTCTGTGCAGCTGCAGCCACTTCCTTTTTTCCCCCTCATCCTATCTATGACTTCGTTTTCACAGCAGAGTTGCATTCATACATTTTTGAAGAGCTCATGCAAGGGTTTCTTTGCAGGCTTTCCCTTGGGGTGTGTAGTGTGTCGTGTTCCCAAAAGACACAGTCATTATAGAGGAGTCTTTTTCCCCCTGGAATGACAGGAGATCCTGCTGGTTTAAGGAATGGTGCTTTGTAAGCTTAAACACAATGGAAGCAGAGAGGTCTGACCTTTGACCTATAAGTACCGTACATATATTTCCAATTTAGATAGCGTCCCATTGATCACCTGCCTCCTCATATATGTATATATTTGTCGAACCGAACGATTGCGTAGACCCTCTGCAACCATCCCTTCCTCTTCCATGCCCACTGACTTTACTGGTTTCCCCTTCCCCCCTTTCTACTACATTTCCCCTCCCCTCTGCTTTCCTGAGGCCAAGGCAATCCAGCAACTGTCCCACATAATTTCCCAGCCTGCACCCTGCGGACCATGTGACATCTGCTCCCCAGCCCCGCGCTCGCTCGGCGATTACAGCACTCAGAGCATCCAGGAGATTTAGTCCTGGTAATCCACTCACTAGGAGGCTGAGGAGAACACTCCCTCTGTGATAAAGCACTAGAGCTGCTGGCAGGGTTCTTGTCCGCACACAGTGCCTGTCAGCTAATTGTACGCATGCCCACCACCGGCCCACACACGGAAGCGTCCCGCCGACATCCATCCATCACCTCCTCATTGCCAGTGGGCCCAAATCCCAGAACAGCCAACTGTGTACTCCGAAATCAACACACAGACAGTGTGTGTGATGTTCTGTATAAATATGTCACATCTTGAAGTTAATGCTGTGCACATTCACCTGTCATTAGTAGATACCATCAAGACCACATGCAGTCTTGTAAATCATGATATTAGGACAGCCACCACTTAGAGGAAAAACTACAGAGAAACACAGCAGCCTTTCCTAGTGTAATGTGTTCAGTTGTCTGACACCATTCAGGGCAACTGCGGCGCGATGCTATGATAACATGAGATGAAACAGTGAGAGCAGTGGACAGAAGTCGCTGTAAGTTATGAGCTTCTTACATTTCCTCGGAGAGAGAGGGTGAAGGCAACTGAGCCAATGACATAGTGCTAATCCCGGGTTGAGAGAAGTGCATTAGCTTCCATTATGCCAGCGGCTCTCTGGAGGCTACTTAAGAAATTAAAAGCATACTTCTAGAAAAAAAAAGCTCCTTTATCTCAGTCCTCATTTTTACTGAGACCCCTTTCATTTTCATTTTGCAGCTACAGTATCTACCTTTCTACTCCTTCTCTTTCCCTCTGCCTCCTCGCCTCCATCTTGTCCCCTTTCAGTAGTTCAGCAGCAGAGGGATTAGCTGCCTCTTGTGTCTCGCTGCCTTATCAGTAATGGGCAAGGAGGGCTGTGTATTCATAGTGCATCCTTCCCTGCTGTCTGTGCAACAGGCCTGGCCGCAGAACCTCCAGCTATCCCAATCAGGCAAACATTTTTCCATGCCCAATATTCGTACCTGCAGATTACACCTGTGCGAAATAAGCTTTACCCCTTCTGTCACAGCATGCTCCTCGTGTTAGTCTCCTGGAGCTATCAGGATTGTCCTTACTGAGGGGATGACAGGCTCATTTGTTTCTTGAGGGTATTGTCAGTTGTGTCCCTAGATATCCATTGTTGCCTGGGCAACAATTTCCGACCACACCGTTGGCGCCATTAGGGTAACCATAGATTTAACATAACCTTAGCATTGATAGGACGAGGAGTGTCTCCACATAGCTGAGGCACCTCTAATTCTCATCTCAGTGCAGATGGAGCATCCTTGTTTCACTCTCATTTGATGGATTTAGACTTCGGTCTAGACCATGCCGGTGCATCCCTCTGACCTTGTACGTAAGAAATGAGCCGCTGTGTAAGTGTTGGACTGTGCGTCCGTGCATGCTGATCAGGCGATTACGCCACTGACTTCCCAGTGGTAAGTGTTGATGAGAGGTGCATTTGAATTTGACTTTCCTCCCTTTCAAGGTCTCTTTCCCTCAGTCTGTATCGCTTTGTTAGGGTTCCCTTGTTTGTGGCTGTCAAACTGTAATCATGTAAATGTGCCCTAATTTCCACTTAACTCTTTTATTGCAGGATTAAAGGAAGGATTATTAGCCATCATGCACACTTGTGTTTCTTCCTGTTACAGTTCTGGAGCTTATGTGGTAACGCCCTGACACCGAAACGAGGCGTTTTTGGCAAAACGGGCGACCTCCAAACAATTCTCTGTCTCGCCTGCGCAAAGGATGAGGTCACGTATTCAGGCGCATTGAACGGCGACATCTATGTGTGGAAAGGGATCAACCTGATGAGGACGGTGCAAGGAGCCCATGGGGTGAGTTTAAAAGTGGCGTGTAAACCTCTAACCGTGCGAACCCGGGTCAGAGTCTCGTGCGGGCTTCATTTGATTCTGCTTAGTAGAAAAGGATCAGCCTTTTGCTCCACAGGATTAAATGATATATATTGGATCAACAGCTGGGTGAGGGGAGGGGATGGTGGGGGAGGAGATTATGGCTCGTAATAACCCATTCCTGGGTTTGTATTATCAAATGTTTCACAGGGTTAAAGGATGTGAATCCTGGTGTTTGCAAAAAACAGAAAAGGCTTCCAAGAGGCCCTTCCAACACAAAAATCCATATACAGTCTTTAAAGTTTCCTCATTCTGGTGCTTTAAGGCATGGGCCGCAGGTCAGTAATTGTAAAAGTCTGGAAAAGCAAATGTCAGGGCAGCAGGGTTGTGTGTTTGTGCGTCTGGGGCCGGTTCTGTCTTTGCTCATTTGTTGAGCAGATTTTTACTGACAGCCTTTTATTTCCTGCAGTCAGGGATTTTCAGCATGAATGTCTGTGAGGAGGGCTTCGCCACCGGGGGTCGAGATGGTTGCGTCCGGCTGTGGGATCTCAACTTCAAACCAATTACTGTCATTGATCTCAGGGAAACGGACCAGGGATATAAAGGTAACGTCAGACTGCCCACCCGTTTCATTTGATCCAGCAGCAGCTAAATCCTCTCTTGTGGCACTGGGGAATCATACAAAACAACAACAGAAACAACAAAACACCCTTTCCTGTTTGCCGTACTAATGTTCTCTCTCTATTTTCTCTGTCTTTTGTATTGGTAACCTCGGATCTAACAGTAGCTAGAGCTGAAAATAGCCGAGGTGGGTAATGTCACTGTGGGCAGATTTGGTGACCATGTCAGTCTGTCTGTAGTAGTCCCCGCATTGTTCGGCAGCTCCTCTTGTCAATAATTCCAAGCTCACACCAGTGTTTACATTCACATATGTATACAACATATGCTTTTATCATTCCCCTCTCTCTGTGTTTCCCAGTGTCCCTCAGATTACCTGAACATGCGCTGTCGGTATTCCTTCTAGGTTCTGTTCCAGGTGGCCATTTGCACCCTCTGTGTTTACTATCCTGGTGTTGTCCTTTATAATGGCACGTTTACTCCACTAATATTAGTGTTAAGTGTGTCGGCGTTTGGTGCCTACAGGGTTATCTGTGCGCAGCGTGTGCTGGCGGGGGGATCACATCCTGGTGGGCACGCAGGACAGCGAGATCTTCGAGGTGGTGGTCCACGACCGCAACAAGCCCTTCCTCATCATGCAGGGTCACTGCGAGGGCGAGCTCTGGGCTCTCGCCGTCCACCCCACCAAACCTCTCGCAATGACGGGCAGTGACGATCGTTCAGTCAGGTGAGGCTGATGTCGCGGTGCTTCATTTATTGTGCAGGATCGATGATTGTGTTCTCCATTGGAGTTAATGCTCTTCATCTGCTCCCTCGCCTCAGACCTGTCATTTATGTCCAAGCCCAGCAACAGATACAATAGGGTTAGATATAAGCGGATATATAACAAAATCATAAATGCCTTTGCTTTGATTTATTATCTGTGTTTAATGTCTCTGCTGCCTTCTTTCTTAATTTATCTGCCCTATTCCTTTTTCTGAAGGATATGGAGCCTTATAGATCATGCTCTGATAGCACGCTGTAACATGGAGGAGCCCATCCGCTGTGCGGCTGTAAGCACCGACGGCATTCACCTGGCCCTGGGAATGAAGGATGGGTCCTTCACTGTCCTCAGAGTAAGGTAGGTCCACAATTCACTCCTAACACCGGGCAGTGGTGATGGTCTTCAAAGGGACAGTTAGATGTAAAGGGGCCTTGTTTTATTGCCCGTTCTTGTGCCTCATCCAAGCCTTTCTGCCCTCCAGAGACATGACAGAGGTGGTCCACATCAAGGACCGGAAAGAGGCAATCCATGAGTTGAAGTATTCCCCCGATGGGGCCCACTTGGCAGTTGGTTCGAATGATAATTCGGTGGACGTTTATAGCGTGGTGCAAAGGTACAAGAAAGTGGGCGAGTGCATTGGCTCCAGCAGCTTCATCACACACATGGACTGGTCCACAGACAGCAAGGTCCTGCAGACCAATGACGGCAGCGGCAGGAGACTCTTCTACAGGATGCCGAGTAAGTCAGCGATACCACGTAACACACCGTACTGCTGTTCAACATCAAGACAATTAGACTGAGCTCTGAGCATCGTTGTGAGATGTAACGTCTTCTGTCTTTCGAGGTGGGAAGGAGGTGACCAACAGGGAGGAACTGAAGCTGGTCCAGTGGGCTACATGGACGTGCGTGTTGGGCCCTGAAGTTAACGGAATATGGCCCAAATACTCCGATATCAATGACATAAATTCTGTGGATGCCAACTTTAACAATCAAGTCTTAGTAACAGCTGACGACTACGGACTGGTCAAGCTTCTCAGATATCCATGCATAAAAAAAGGTAACGAGGAGCCTTTTTTTTAAAGAAATGTGATTTCTAGATTACATTTCTGCTGTGTCACGTGTAATATATCTCTCTTTCCATTAATTAAGGTGCAAAATTTAAGAAATACTTAGGTCACTCGGCACATATTACAAACGCCAGATGGTCACATGACTACCAGTGGGTGGTCACAATTGGTGGGGCCGACCATTCAGTGTTCCAGTGGAAGTTTGTTCCTGAAAGGAAACCTAAAGAAGCTCTACACATCGCAGCGCAAGGTAAGAAAATGTCCCACGAATCTAAATAATGTATTTTATTGATCCACAATGAAAATAAAGTGTAAGCACAGAGGTATTTTATTGGCTCCCTGTGTGGGGATGAATTATCTTTTAACACTGTTGCCAGTGAAGTGGGGGTGCAAATGAGGGTTGCATAAAGTTGAATGGCTGCAGCAAAATGCCCCACACTGCCCCCCCCCCAGCCTCATGAATGTAATCTTCTACACGTGTACTAGATTGTTTCGCTTTCCGTGCTTTCTCTCAAGAGCCGGCCTTTCTTTAAAGCCCCTCGCTGGAACAGCCATCGCATTAATTAAGGCAACGCTAATAAAAGTGAATGAAGCTGGGGAAGTATAATTGCATTGCCATTCCCAAGTCATATTTCTCCCAGAGACAGCGCACAGCTCAGCTCTCTCAAATTAAAGCGCACACTAACTGCCGTTCCTTTTAATTCATCTAATGGATCTTGTGAGTGGCCACCCTCTGCTGCCAGTTCCACTCGTGGCCTCGTCCCAACGCGGTTAATCTGCGCTGCCTCAGCAAATTCCTGCATTTGTCTCAAGTGATGTCCATGCGCAGCAACCAACCAATGTTATTGCGCTCCTAAATGGTGGTTCATTTTTCGTTTAATTTTTTTAACCAGTGTGATCTCGGTGGGTGTGGAGATGCGGTGGACGGTCGCAGAGCGTGATGTGTTTTTGTGTTTTCCTACAGAGATTTTGGCGGACTCCAACAGCGAGGAATCCGACTCCGACCAGTCAGATGTCCCCGAGATGGACTCAGAAATCGAGCAGGAGACACAGCTGACGTATAGACGACAAGTGCGTGATGATGTCATTGTCGATACACCGCTGCTGTGTTTACTGTGTTTCTGCAATAATGTGCAATAAGTCCTCCGTCCCTGTGTGCTCCTGGTTATTTGAACCCAGGTTTATAAAGAGGACCTACCTCAGCTCAAAGAGCAGTGCAAAGAGAAGCATCGAGCGACAGCCATGAAGAAGAGAGAGAGAGCGCCGGGGAGCAGAGTGAAGCTGCATTTCATTCATGGGTAGAGCTAAAAAAAGAGCCCAATATACTGAGACTAAATGTCTCGTGGAGTGGTTGTTCCAAAGCGTTACTCTTCTGCGGCTTTTTTGCTTGCAGCTACAGGGGTTACGATTGCAGGAGCAACCTGTTCTATACCCAGACGGGCGAGATCGTGTACCACGTGGCTGCCATCGGGGTCGTGTACAACCGGCAGCAGAACACTCAGCGCTTCTACATGGGCCATGATGATGACATCCTGTGTCTGGCTATCCATCCCTTAAAAGACTTTGTAGCCACGGGCCAGGTAGCTAGAAAAGATTCAAGGCCTCTTTTTAAATTCACACTGGCTCAGAGACTGTTGGCGGTGTTTGTTTTTGTTGAGCGGAATTAAATTACTGAAATTCACAGTGTGAAACAAATGAGTGTTGTTACTTTTCCAGGTTGGCAGGGACTCTTCCATTCACATATGGGACATAGAAACCCTGAAGCCCATGTCTGTGTTGAAGGGTTTCCACCAGCTTGGAGTGTGTACACTGGATTTCTCTGGTAACAGTCTTACATTTTATATCTCTAATCCTCTTATTTGTACTGGATCGTACTATTGTACCATTTAGATTTGAAGCTTTCTCTTTACACACATACAGATAGAGACAAAACACTATCCAAACAAAGAAATGTGTCGCACAAACAGCACTTTGGTGTCTGGGAGGCATTTCGCTCTCCTTAATTGGCTTGAGGCTCGACCTCGGCTCTGGACGTCAGGATCTGCTGCTCTAGATTGAGCCCACCAGGCTGCTGTTATATCATCCAATGTGGCTGTCCACGCGGCACTGAATGGATTTGATTTTCCTTCCGCAGCGGATGGCAAACGTCTGGCTTCAGTCGGCTTGGATGAAAATCACACCATTGTGCTGTGGGACTGGAGGAAAGGGGAGAAACTCTCGGCCATGCGGTGAGTACACTTTGGTTTAGGTGCTCGCATCACTACTGAGCTTTTGTCCATCTCAGTCAAATGTAAATCAATTCTTTTTGAAATACTGTTGACTTGGGGGAAGAAACTTACACTTTAAATCATTTATCTCACACTTCACCCAGTGCAATATTTTCCTATCGCCTTGTGGCAAGATGAATGAGGAATCAGATAAACCAAATAACTGGAAGTATTTGCTCTATTTTTGACATTCAACATTCAAAAATCACAATAGAATGCCGAGGATCTATGCCATGTTGCTGAAATTACATTTATTTTTATTATCTCTCTTACATAAGTGTGTGTGATAACTAATTTTTGCAGTCTAATGATGCATTTCACCCTATTTGCTGGCATATGGTCTAAATTTAGCTTAAACAGAGTGTGACAGCGTTGCTGATGCTGATGTTGATGCTGATGAAGCAGCTGATAAAACCCATTGACGTTACAATAAAAGCTGTCCAATTGTGAACTTCACGTAGCTTCAGCTGCAGAGGGCAAGTGGCAGCGAAAGAAACGGGTATGGCCTTTGACAAAGCTGTAACTCCAAATGAAACGGACTGCACGACAACTTTCCATTTAAGAGTGGACATTTATGGATGGGAGTTGAAGCAGCTTCACCATTAAAGATGACTGATGAAGAGCCTCCATAGCATCATTTAACTCTAAAATCTCACAGTTAGGATAAGATTGTGCATCGCTACCCAGGCAAATATGTAATTCATATTTCAATTTACATCCTTTATAGTGAATTGATAAGCTGTGAGTTTAGTTGCTACAACTATAAGCTTTGACTAAGAGACTAGAAATGTTTGACTTTGGCCAACAATTCAAGGTGGAGTTGCTATAAATGTGACTCATTACTTATAACTGTGGAGTCAATAAAAAAAGGATCGTAAGAAGGCCAGATAAAAATACACAACCTGGAAACAGGAAGGTACTAAAACAAACTCCAGTTCCCCAAAATAGCTGTACTTGGTTTGCTCCATCCTCAACTCTATATTCAGATTTAGCATCCAGTCTAGTGAAAATCCCTCTGGCTAGTTTGAAACAATGCTTTTATAGGTTGTGCCGTGCGCTAAGCTGTAGCTGGGAGACAGCTTGTAGCTGCAGTAATCTCATTCCCAGACCCTGGTGGTAAATTCAGTGAGGCAGGGAGAGGGAAACGACTCCAGCTCCAAAGCTCAAACGACACCATCGCCGTCTAATCTCTAGCTCCGAAACGTGGCAAGGGGTTGGAGAGAGACTTACAGAGATAAAAGATGGGTCTAAGTACTAAGTACTGCAAGGCTGGGGTCAGAAACAGTAGCTCAGAGTAAAAACAAGCAAGCAACCATTAAAAGTTTATTTCTACTTATATGTTGTTGTCTCCCAACATCGTTTACAGTCAAATCGACGTATTTCTTATCATTAATACTTATTAATTATTGTGTTCTTTTTCTTTCAGTGGAAGTAAGGACAAGATCTTTGTGGTCAAAATCAATCCCTACCTTCCTGACAAGCTCATCACAGCTGGTGTGAAACATATGAAGTTTTGGCACAAAGCCGGTAAGACTTTTTTTAATGAGCAGCAAAAACTTAAAGTAGCAGCAACCTCTCTCTCTCTCTCTCTCTCTCTCTCTCTCTCTCTCTCTCTCTCTCTCGCTCTCTCTCTCTCTCTCTCTCTCTCTCTCTCTCTCTCTGCTGACTGTTTGGCTGACTGTTTCCTCAGGTGGTGGTCTAATTGGGCGTAAGGGGAACATGGGGAAGACCGAGACCATGATGTGCGCCGTGTACGGCTGGTCGGAGGAGATGGTGTTTTCGGGCACGTGTTCGGGGGACATCTGCATCTGGAGGGACATGTTCCTCATGAAGACCGTCAAGGCTCACGACGGGCCGGTATTCAGCGTGCACGCTCTAGAAAAGGTACTTGCGGAGTGACAGGCTCACTTTAAAGAATGGATAACGGTCCCTTTTCCTCTCCATCTGGTCACGTGTTTTGGCTCAGATGAGGGAGAGTTATGCCATCTAAAATGTGCTCAGTGACACGTTCACATCTGGAGGCAAATCTCTGCAGCCTCTCATGTCCCCTTGTTCCTCACTGTAGGGATTTGTGACCGGAGGTAAGGATGGTATCGTTGCTCTGTGGGATGACAGCTTTGAGCGCTGTCTCAAGACCTACGCCATCAAAAGATCAGTCCTGGCTCCAGGCTCCAAAGGTAAGAACGGGTCATCCTGTTTGGCTACCGTTGGCTTCTCTCACTATAAGTTCATTTATATCGTTCGGTATTTTTAGCGTAAACGTCCCATCTCCTGTCTTTCCTGTCTTTTCTGACGGCGCTGTAATTCATGGACTCGACAGGGCTGCTGTTGGAGGACAACCCCTCCATTCGTGCCATATCTCTGGGCCATGGCCACATTCTGGTTGGGACCAAGAATGGGGAGATCTTGGAGGTGGACAAGAGCGGCCCCATCACTCTTTTGGTCCAGGTAAGAATTAGCTCGTTAGGGGCTTTGTTTGTGTTGAGAAAACTTTCCTCTAAATTCACTCCTGATGAAACTGCACACGGTAATACAACCATTCAAACTACTCATACGTCATTATTATTAGCCTCCTTTACCAAGATGGTGTTTGTATTCTGTCATGAATTGATGTTGATGAATAGGAGATAGCTAATTTAGTTAGGTGGTCCTGCAAGCTCCCCTGGCTGGAGGCAGATAAAATGCAAGTACCAGTATTGATCGACTTTAAATATCCCCGAGCAGATTCTGATGGATCGGAGCTGTGGGCTAAAAGAGAGTTGTAAAAATAAGATGGATGCTTGTTGGCATGTTTTTAAGAGTGTATATGTGAAGACTATGTGCTTTTTATTGTTTCCTCCTCATATTAAATTCAAAATGGGTGATTGTCCTATTGTGTGTATCTGCAGGGGCATATGGAAGGAGAAGTCTGGGGTTTGGCGACTCATCCCCACCTCCCGCTCTGTGCCACCGTCAGCGATGACAAAACCTTGCGCATATGGGACCTCTCGCCCAGCCACTGCATGCTGGCAGTACGCAAGCTGAGAAAAGGTGAGATGCTGCTCTCACTGAGATGAAATGCCTTGCTGCCAGGCACCCAACGAATGCGCTGTCCTCCTCAGGCGGCCGCTGCTGCTGCTTCTCCCCTGACGGCAAAGCCTTGGCAGTGGGCCTGAATGACGGCAGCTTCCTCATTGTGAACGCAGACACCCTGGAGGACCTGGTGTCCTTCCACCACCGCAAGGACATCATCTCTGATATTAGATTCTCACCAGGTTCGTGGATAGACACCCCCCCCCCCCGTCTTCAAAACCAGGTCTGTGTAATATATAGGTCACCATGTGCCCTTCAAAGCACAGATGAAGGGTAGAAGCAGAAATTCAGCAGGTACACCTAATTCCTTCCCACTGTGGTGCAGGCAGGCGTTGCCGCAGGCCTGACCCAAATTAATGGCTTTTTGTAATAGGGTCAGACAGAGAGACAGCAAGAGCATAATGGGACACAGCAGGAGTGGACAGAGAAATCAAGGAACGAAAGGCTGTTGCGCCTGCACACTTGACCTTGATCCTCCGTGTGGTGGATTCAATTTTCCCAGTCCAGCACACTGGAACCCACACGGAGGTGTAAAGGTCACGCCAGGAGAATAATGCCAATGAAAGCGAGAAGGATGAGGATGATGGACGGACGGACGGACGGACAGACAGATAGGAATGATTTCTTTTGTGTTTCCTCAGGTGTTGGGAAATACCTGGCAGTGGGATCGGCGGACACATTTGTGGATATTTACAACGTAATGAGCAGCAAACGTGTGGGAGTGTGCAAAGGATGCCTGAATTACATCACCCATCTGGACTGGGACAAGAGAGGTGAAAGCTTAAATGTTAATGTCCCGGTAAAATCTTGGAAAGGACTGCTAATTATGGGTTTATAATGCCAAGCTAGGCACCGTGATCCACTGGGCTTTTTGGATTGTTTTCTTTTTTCGTTGACAGGAAAACTCCTTCAAGTCAACACAAGTGCCAAAGAGCAGTTCTTCTTCGAAGCTCCTCGGGGCAAGAGGCAGACCATCCCCGCGACAGAGGTGAGCGCGGCAGCAGAGCGTCGGCACGGCCCATTTGTCACTGGCATTGCTCTAATTTAGGCTGTGGAATAGTGTTTGGGGTCCTTTTAGGACTGCATGACATTCACATGCCTTCCAACAGGGAGCACTCAGAAAATAAGCATCACGGATGATAAATGTCTCCTTGGCGCCTCTGATGTTGTCTCCTACCTCCTCCTCCTCCTCATTTGTCTCACCTCTTGCTGATACGTGACACTCCCCATTTATTTTGCCATTATCTTGAGCTATTGATCACAGCACCATTAATGGAAGGCTGAGTCGGTGGGGAGCCAGTTTTTGTGTGATGGATGTTTTTGACTCACTGGTTGTGGTTGCTGTTTTAAGCTTCAGAGCCTTGGGGGCTATTTTTGTTCATGAAATGGGTGTACCAAAAGAACAGTGCTTCATTGAAAAGCTGCTGTATGGAAGCAGCTTGGAGATTTTGGAGACAATAAGTAGACGAATCCTTGTGTATTCTGCATTATAATGTCAGCTGTTTGATATATATTGTTTTCCCTTGAACGGTTCAGGTTGAAAAGATCGACTGGAGCATGTGGACTTGTGTCCTGGGAACGTCTGTCGAGGGCATTTGGCCTTTGATCAGCGAGGTCACAGAAGTGACCGCAGCCTGCCTTAGCAACGACAAGAAGGTGCTAGCAACAGGAGATGACTTGGGCTACGTAAAACTCTTCAGATACCCCGTTAGGGTGAGACGCGGCGTTCACACAGGCTGGCATAAGTCTGGGGGTTTGAGCTTAATGTTCTCCTGTCCTCCAGGGCAAGTACGCAAAGTTCAAACGCTACCTGGCACACAGCACACACGTTACCAACGTGCGCTGGAGCCATGACGACAGCCTCTTGGTGACCGTCGGTGGGGGCGACACGTGTCTGGTGATCTGGGCCCACGAGACGGAGGGCCACCGGGAGTTCAAGCAGGGCGACAGTGAGGAGTCGGACCTGGAGAGCGAGGACGACGGTGGTGAGAGACGAACTTCCTTTGAGAGTTTATCCATACGACAAATTTATGCCGCTGCTAGAAATCTGTCACATCGGCTTCCCCTTAGGATATGACAGCGATGTCACGCGAGAGAATGAGATCAACTATACCATCAAGGCCTTATCGACCAGCATGAGACCAATGACAGGTGTGAAGCCTCACCTGCAGCTGAAAGAGCCCTCTGTGGATGAAAGGTACTAAGCAGTGATGCTGTAGAAAACTGGCCAGAAAGGGAAAAAATATATAAATTCTCCAAGCTATCTTTCCGCTTTGAAATAACCCAGCCTCTCTTGCTCTGCTTCTTTCCATCTGTTTCCACTCCAACATCGTTCTTTGCGTCCCTCTGAAGGCAAGGCGTGGTCAGGTAAGAGCTAACCTCCATCTGCGAAACTGTTTCAGATAAATCACAAAGTGTCACCCAAGTTAACTGGTTCTAGTTGCATTTCTTCGTCCTTTTAAACAAAAAAACTCTCATTTTCAAAAGGCTTCTGTCAAATCACAACAGCAGCCAGTTTTTAGCAGCATTAGGGGGGGTTTATCCACCGGCGAAGGTCGCAACTGGCCCATTCCAACACCATCAAGTTTTTCCACCTGTCATGTAAAGCTGCGTACAATTGTGCTGATTCCTGTCCTCTATGTCCTCAGTGGCTGACATGCATGTGTCCTCCAGGCAGCAGTGAAGTCTGAGAACATTTGTCTAATTTTCTTTTTCCCTTTGTTACTGCTGCCTTGAAGAGGCTCCAGGTAAGTCACCCAACCATCGTTTGCATTGCTTTGTAGAATAGATATATGGATTTCTTTTTAGATTAGCAGAGCATTTAGGTCTTATCATGATACATCATTTGGACATTTCCTCTTGGGAAAACTCCTCATTGCACAAAACTCAAATAGTACTATGTTGGTTTTTTTTGTTTTTTTTAAAAAATACATCTTAATATTGATATGGATAATATGGCTTTTATGTTATGTAAAATACATCAATTTGCCTGATACAATTTTTGTAAAATTTGTTAGGTTTCTAATTGTGATGCGTAATGTGATCACAGCTAAAGATCTTGTGAATAATGACTCAGCAGAACAATAAATATAAACACAGAAATCATCGTCTTCTGCTCGGCAAGGAGCGCCATGGCGGCTCCGCTAACCCGGCTGTCTGTTTCAGACCTCCTGTCAGCAGAGCTCTGCCCCAGCCGGAGAAGCTGCAGACCAACAATGTTGGCAAGAAGAAGAGACCAATAGAGGTGAGAAGAACCTCACATCTTCATCATCCCACATCGTCACAGCAAAACAGAGCATCGGGTATCTGTAGATTAAACAGCTTTGTCTCCGTCTGGGCAGCAAAAGATGAAGGAGCCGCTGATGTAATGTTTTGAGATGAAGGTGTAATGCGCCCATATTCTGTCCAGACGGCCTCTCTGGAGACGCTGATGATGCTCTAATTGAATCTCAATGTGCTACATCGGCCACCAGCTGGCTTTTTAGTTGCCATGGCGATGACCTTTCTGACTTTCCGGGCAAATTTGTTTCCGACTCTCCCGTAGGACCTGGTGCTGGAGCTGGTGTTCGGTTATCGCGGCACCGACTGCCGCAATAACGTGCACTACCTGAACGAGGGGGCGGACATCATCTACCACACTGCATCGGTCGGCATCGTGCTCAACTTGACGACCTGTGAGTGGACAGAGCGCAGGCTTATGCACAGCACCTGCGGGACTCCAGCTCTCGCGCTATTAACTACCAGGAAAGTAAATGTTTTGATCCCCGCGTGTTGTGTTGATGTGTCTCCTCACAGCCTGCCAAAGCTTCTATGCAGAACACAGCGACGACATTCTGTGCCTGACAATCAATCAACATCCGAAATTCCCCAACGTGGTGGCAACTGGCCAAGTAGGTATGTTTGTGAGAAGTTGACCTCCTGTGTCAAACGCCTCGTCATTTTTCTTTCCTGTTGCTGTGTAGCCCCGATGGCTGTCGATGGGCAAAATTAACATTTTCTGCATTGATAAATAAGCTCAGATGAGCCAGGCATGCCTCATCCTCATGGAAAGATGCTCACACCTCCACTCTGGTAGATCTGAATGAGAGATGAATACATTTTAGTCCAGTATAGCATACGTAAGCTTATGCAAATTACCAAAATAGTTTGAAGTCATAATGACAATGTTAGAAACTGCTAATCTCACCAAACAATCTCTTGGCTCGTTACTTAATCAGATTTTTTTCCCATATTGTTTCAGGTGATACAGGTGACATGTCAGGTAAGACGATGTCACATTATTATTTCATTAGAAAGTGTACAATTTTTTTTAGTCATTAACAAACTCTGTGTCGTTGCAGCTCGTTAATTATTTTTGATTACTGCCATCTAGTGGCCATTTTAGTTGAGGACGCGCTGCATACGCTCACTTTTCTGTTCGTTCACTCTAAATTATTAGTATATTTTTCAAATTAGAATTTTAAAAAAAAACAATCATGTGGGTTGTTAATATTTTTTGTCATTTTTTTGCTTTGCAGCAACATCCCCATCTATTCACGTGTGGGACGCCATGACAAAGCAGACGCTGTCGGTGCTGCGCTGCTCCCACTCGGGTGGGGTTTGCTCCGTCAGCTTTAGTGCCACGGGAAAACTGCTGCTCTCAGTGGGCCTGGATAATGAGCACACCATCACCATCTGGAAGTGGCAGGAAGGTAGGACGCAAGTAATCGATCCCTACACCGAGGTCAGAAGGTCGCACCACAGCTGATCGTTGGGGATTTAACTGCTCCGTTTTGTTTTCCAGGTGCCAAAGTGGCCAGCCGGAACGGTCACACCCAAAGGATCTTCGTGGCAGAATTTCGACCAGACTCTGACACACACTTTGTGTCTGTGGGGATCAAACACGTCCGCTTCTGGACGTTGGCTGGTCGAGCCGTGCTCAGCAAAAAAGGCGTGCTGAGCTCCATCGAGGACGCCAGGATGCAGACGATGCTGTCGGTAGCATTTGGAGCTGTAAGTCACCTCAAACCACAATGTAATAAGTTTCCTATATTGGACTAATGATTTAAAATGTGCTTTGACATGCTGTGAACTGTTCTTGCATTGCTCGCTCTGCTCTCTTAGGCCACTAGATTAGTGCAGGTTTGTTTTCGTTTCAGAATAACTTGACATTTACAGGTACCATTAGTGGGGATGTGTGTGTGTGGAAGGAACACATTCTTGTAAGAATTGTGGCCAAAGCTCATACGGGCCCTGTGTTCACCATGTACACCACACTGAGAGACGGCCTCATCGTCACAGGGGGCAAGGAAAGGCCGTAAGTGTCCACGTCAGTGATTTTACACCATTAAATGCTGAGTCAACTCATTTTTATGAAAAGCAATAACATCCTTTTTACTCCACAGGTCAAAGGAGGGGGGTGCTCTGAAGCTTTGGGACCAGGAGCTGAAACGTTGTCGAGCGTTTAGATTAGAAACCGGACAGATAGTAGACTGCGTTCGCTCCGTGTGCAGAGGAAAGGTAGGAAGCTGATGACCCTAAAAGGTGAAAAGGTCAAGTCTAATTATGACAAATGGATGTTGATCTCAGGGTAAAATCCTGGTGGGAACCAGGAATGCAGAGATCATCGAAGTAGGGGAGAAGAACGCAGCATGCAACATCTTGGTAAATGGGCATATGGATGGACCTATCTGGGGCCTGGCCACCCACCCCTCCAGAGATGTCTTTCTATCCGCAGCAGAGGATGGAACCATTCGTCTGTGGGACATCCCGGAGAAGGTCCGCCCTTTAACCATCACCCTTTTATGGTTTCCTACTGTAGCGGGATCGCGTCACTAACACAGGGTGATATTTTTTGCGTACAAGCAGAAGATGCTGAATAAGGTGAACATGGGCCACCCTGCACATACCATCAGCTACAGCCCTGAAGGAGACATGGTGGCCATCGGCATGAAGAACGGAGAGTTCATCATCCTGCTGGTGGCCTCACTTAAAATCTGGGGGAAGAAGAGGGATCGGCGTTCCCCTATCCAGGATATCAGGTAATCAGCTGGACAATGTGCGCTGGAAAAGCAGTTGCTATGTCGCTCCAATAATCAATCTCTCCCTTTTAACCTTCCCTTTTTCTGTAGGTTCAGTCCAGACTCCCGGTACTTGGCCGTGGGCTCCAACGAGAACGCAGTCGACTTCTATGACCTGACGCTCGGGCCGCAGCTGAACCGGATCAACTGCTGCAGGGACATCCCCAGCTTTGTGATGCAGATGGACTTCTCTGCCGACAGCGCCTACGTCCAGGTACAGGAGACTCCAGCAGCTTTGCACCGGCGATGGCACGTATATCCAGCTGGACGGACAGTTACCTTCATTTTTCTATATTGCAGATATCAACAGGTGCTTATAAGCGTCTGGTATACGAAGTGCCGTCTGGGAAGCAGGTCACAGAGCAGACCCACATTGACAGGATCACCTGGACCAGCTGGACAAGGTGAGGGTCGCTGACAGCTGTATGTTTGAGAATCTGACCTGCAGATCTAACTCTGCTATGTGTGTCAAGTGTCCTTGGGGACGAGGTGGTAGGAATCTGGTCCCGCAACACAGACAAAGCAGACGTCACCTGTGCCTGCGTCTCCCACTCAGGCCTTAACATCGTCACCGGCGATGACTTCGGGATGGTGAAGCTGTTCGATTTTCCGTGTCCAGAGAAATTTGTAAGTAATGGGAGATTAAAGCGGAGCTCATTTTGATGCTGTTCCTCCATTTCCGTTGTTGAAAGGTTGCAAACATTATCTTCTATTCCTCAAGAAGAACAGCTGCTGTTGAAGCCCGCTAATGTGTTTATGTCTGTCGTCATCTGTTTCAGGCCAAACACAAACGCTTTCTGGGCCATTCCGCTCACCTGACTAACGTACGCTTCACAAACGGAGATCGCTTCATTGTCAGCGCCGGAGGGGACGACAGAAGGTGAGAGCGGGTTAGTTTGCCGCCAAGGCCGCGATGAAAGATGAGTGGTGCTGATCTTCTTTTCTGTTGATCTCCAGCCTCTTTGTGTGGAGGTGCGTCCATGCTCCTCACTGAGGATCGCAGCTGGGGGGAAAAAAATAAAGGTTGTGCGAACAGATGGAGGAGGAGAACGAGAAAGCGGGCGGCTGGCCTGGAAAGGGTTATGGGATTTACTGCCTCTAAATTAGGTGCATGCATTTGTACAAGAGTCATTGTCACCACCGTATCAGTCCTGAGTGTGAACACAGGTAGTGATGTTGTTCTCAGAATATCACATTATTAAAAAACCAAACCTCATCACATATGTGCATATCATCTCAGTGAGGTATTATTAAAAAAAAAACAGAGAGCATCTGTGTAAATGTGGCAGGAGTATGTATCCATGACGATGCCATTTTTAAAAAAAATACTCATGTAGCAAACTGAATTCGCCTTAATCGGAGTGTTTAACACGAGGGTTCGGACTCTTTTGTATTGCTTTGCTTTTTATTTTTTAGTCATTTGTTCCTTTTTCTTTTTAAAAAAAAGAAACAACTGGTAATTCCAAATCCTGTGGCCTTTCTCCTGAATGTAACATCCACCGTTATGTTCTGGATGTCAGCATGCCAAAGCATACTATGCACTGTTCACCTGACCTGGTCACTGTGTTACCCTGCTGGCTCATTTGTTGTCTGTGGTTGTGTTGTTGACTGGTTGGACCTTCCCCTGGCAGTGACCCCCCCCCCCTTCATGATGTACTTGTTTGAGGATTCTGTGCGTGGTTAGTAAGTGTGCATGGCTTACTGGAAGACAATCTATACAAACCAAATTCCTCAGAAAACAACAGTCGATTCAATGCACCGTCGCAATTCTGTCACCTCTCAATGTGCTGCTATGATGTGTCAGTGTGACTTTTTCAACAGGTAAAGTTGTATTCAGATATACTTAAATGGAATGTTTTATCAGAGAGAAAATATTAAAAGTGCAAAACATTTCCCTCCTAACTATATAAGCAATGTTGCTGCATATTTAGATTTACATTTTACCAGTGTAAATATCATTTGTACATATTGTTTTTGTACATTTTGTGAGATGTTTCTTAAATTATGCTTTAATAATAAAAAGCAACCATGCTCTCCAATTTTAAAGTCTGAATGGTGTATTTAGTGAGTGAATGGCCCCATCTCCCTGCATAACAATCTGAATTTAAAGGATTAAATTACCAGTATAAAAATGGCAAAACTGATCAATTCACCATGCATTGCATATAAAACAGCACAGTATTATTTTGCGTTTTTAAATATTATCTTTAATTTGAACAAAACAAACAAAGCAAATCTCATAATGCACACAAACTATTGACAATATTCTTTCAAATATTGAATTTTCATTCAGTTCACAAAAATGATCTCTTTCAGTGTGGTTGGCGGTGGCGTTCTCAGGGGTTATTTATCGAAAACGTGTATGTATTTAATAGAGTAACAAATGGTTAAAAGGGCTATATCAGGTTCATAAATAATACTGGGGGGTGGAACAGGGTCATAGTTTGACAGAGAACGAGCTGCCACAGGAGCAGCCGTGATCAGCCTGGGGATTCTTCAGCACCTGGAAGGTGGAGCGGATCATCTCATTGGTGTAATCCACCGTGGCTCCTTTAACAAACTCCAGGCTGTCCTGATCCACGATAATTCCCACCCCTCTCTTCTCAAACACCCTGAATAGAGAGCCCAACAGAGGGAACACCGGCCCTTAACCAATGTGACACACTAATAGGCAAGAGAAAAATTGGTTAATTACTGACATCATCGTCTTACCTGTCATCCTCGGTCTTGTCATCAACAACAGAAAATTTGTACTGGAAACCAGAGCATCCGCCTCCCTCTACGTGTATTCTCAGGTATTCTCCATTTTCCAGGATTTCCTCTAATCTCTGCATCAAAAGATTAAAGGACCAATTTAAATCTGATTAAACCTTTAAATCTTTACACATCCAGCCAGCTGCCACAGTACGAATGTTAACAGGCACACAAAACAACAACCTGTAAACAGTGTCATCTCCACATTAGTTTAATAAAAACAGTAACACATTATAAGCGATCATATGATTCCACTAACTTTCACACATGACTCAGTCAGGTGGATTTTATCTTCCGATGGAGGTGACGCATCTAGGCTCTCCTGTGCTGAGGCGCTGCTAAGACGCTGAAACCTCGTTGTTTGAAGGGACAGTGGGGATTGAGGAACCCGGTGGACCTGCAGGTTCCCACTAAGGCTGGTCAGACGGGTCGTTGCCCTGTGAAATGTCGTTTTCGTTAAGATCGCACGAACTTACCACTGATCCTTAATGGCGTAGCATGCTAACTGTACTCTAAAACACATCTAAACGTTTAATTTCCTCTGTATCGGCTATGACTTAAAAGTAAACCTTCCACAAAATAACTTACCTGACCAGGGCCAATACTTTTGACTTTGAGGCGCTTATCATCGCTCGTCTCAACAAAAACACGAAGTTCTTCTTCGTTGGTGCTCACACAGGCTCGTCCACTGCCTCCTGCTGCCCTCTATTGATCGTTCATGTATTTATCGATGGCTTTACGTTTTCCTTTAGTTGGGCGTTACAAGTTTGAAATATTTTCTTTTTTATTAGTCATACGGATAAATCAAGTGCGCAGCAAACACTCTATTATCAACATAAAACAGCTTCCTTATTGACAGTTGCCTATGCCCAATTTGCAACCGGAACTCGATCGGTCCCACATCACTTCAGCGCATGCGCGTTTGGTCATGCTAGTTTCTGTCTTTATATCAAAACGACCAAGACAAAAGACGATATAGACGTCAGACAATATTGAAAAAGGTGTTATACAGTTGCAATCAAAGTTTAAAAAGAAGGGAAAAAAATACATGCAATCAAAGCAAAACTAGAAACCTGGCAGAGATCGGGTAGTTTGGATTCCTTCCGGGTATTTAATTATTTTTACCAATAGTTTGCTTTTCAGGCACTAGCATTAAACCCCGTCGAAACAAGTCAAACAAAGCAAATAATTACATTCGATTTTGAATTTATTAATTGTGTCATTATAATTATAGCTAGGAAATGATTTTACATTTTTGAGAAGGACAGTTTCTTTCGAGGTATTCCTGACAGACAAGATTTAGGGTGAAGTGATCCACTATAAAAAAGTTTACGTCGATCTCGTGATCTACGGAAATAAAGTCAGGGCGGCGCTGGTTCAGACTCATCATATAAAATAGCTCTCAGGGTACAGACTGTCCAGTCTTTAAATTTCAGTACACAGCATAATTTAGAAAACCTTTTCTTTTTGCCACAGTATCCGGTAAGTAACGATGATTTACTTTCCCCTGTCACTCTTCTAATCACTTTTAAATTCTCATTAGTTGGCGAAAAAATGAAATAATGAATCACGTCAAGCACTATTATAAGTTAAGGTCGTTTAATGTTTTACGTGTTGGTGTTTACTTTCTTCATTTGCAGATCAATACGTCAGAAAATATAGAATAATGGACGTCCGGAGTGGTTTGGTCGTTTTGTTGTGTTTAATAGGATTCACCTGTGCCGAGCCAGTGAAATTCGCAGATTGCGGTAAGTTTCCCCTCTGAAACTGTTAATCGAGTTTGTCACAATAAAATAATTTACATGTGCAAAAAATACCAAAACGTGAAAATGAACCTCTTGTGCTTAATTTAGTGATTTTCCGTTCTCGATTAAAAACGTCACCCCAGTAAACGGAAATAACAATCAAATCAGATCCCTGTAAAGTATGGGCAGTAAAATATTGTAAAGTAAAATATTGTGCAAATCCAAAAGTGGCGCCTGTGTCAGTAGGTTGCACATGGACTTTACAAGATAACTCTAATGCAACCAAAATGCACCATCCTGTTTTACCTGGTCGCAGGGGCAACGATGCCTTTTTCTCTGCAACATGAGTTATAGGAATTTCTCAATGCATCGAATCTTTAGTTGCCAATCACCACCAGCCTAACCAGTTGGAGAGAAAATGTGCCTGTACTTATTACATTTTACAGCTTCCCCTTTCTTCTTCAGGCTCTACTTCTGGTAAAGTAGCTGACGTTGACATTGTTCCGTGTCCCACTCAGCCATGCCAGCTACATAAAGGGCAGTCCTACAGTGTCAATGTAACTTTCAGCAGTAGTAAGTGCAACTTTTTAGGAAATTCACACCTTAGTCCCAATTTAAATGTGCACCATGTGTTAACGGTTGATCCCTTTTGTAGCCGTGGAGAGCCAGAAGAGTAAGGCAGTGGTTCATGGTATTGTAGCTGGAATCCCCATACCCTTCCCCATTCCTTTGGAGGATGGCTGCAAGTCTGGAATCAAGTGTCCCATCCACGTCCAGCAGAGCTACCATTATGTCAACTCTCTGCCAGTGAAGACGGAGTATCCAGCTGTAAGCAACAATTGCAACAATCCCTTGATTCTGTGTGTGACCTAATCAAATTCCATGGGTGGAACATGTTAGCAGATTGAGCACATAGTTCAAACATTTGAAATCTACCATTGTGTGTTGCCTTTTCTTCATTATATCTGCTGATAACTGAGCTGTTAAGAGTAGCAGTCATCTAATAGCCCACATTCCACCACTGGACACTGACTCTAAATTAAGACAAATGTTGTGATTCAATCACATCACAGGGTGCTAACAGATGTGCACTACTTCCTCTTTTTCATACCCATTTCTAGTCACGAACTTTGTAAAGCACACTTTGCTCACACTCGTGTCTCCTCTTTTTAGATTAAGCTGGTCGTCGAATGGGAACTGAAAGATGACAGCCAGAAGGACTTGTTCTGCATCAGGTTTCCAGTACAGATCGTTGGCTAAATGAGCAACCGTATCAACAGCTTCAGCTTCTTTTTTAAAGGGATTCAACTGAGTAAATGCAACAGTGTAAAAATCTTATTTTATTCCATAATCAAAACTGATTTTAAGGTGTGTCTGTGACTAGTTGACTAGGTCTTGCTGCACACCACATCCAAGAATCCAGCTGAAGTGACGGCTGCAGCCTGACAGCTTTGAGTTGTGGATTAACGCGTGAATGTTTGTCAGTCATTCCGCTTCATTACAAATGTCTTACTGGCTGCTGTGTAGTCACACAAGGTTGTTTAAAACTTGTACTACTTCCATTTCTTACACTGCAATAAAACATGGAATTGATGAAAATGTAAGTTCTAATAAAGAAATCTAATTATGTACCTAAATTGCAGGTGTTATCAAAAACTTTGTTATAAAAGCCAAACCTGATATTAACATCCTTGTAAGGTTGAACACAGGCTCAATCGTCTTACATTTGATCATGTGCACTCTTGAGATGAAAAGAAAAGCCTTTGACACATTAGACTTTATTAGTCACAGCAGAAACATGTTGACTGCAACAGAAGTCACACGAGCAGTTTTAAAGTGGGAAACGGTTCAACAGTTTCATCTTCAATGAAAACAACCCACGATTGTTGCTGTTGAACCGGAAACACCTGAATTAGGAGTGAGCTTACTTTGACGTGCAACTCAGCGTTGCCAAGTCCATACTGCACGTTGCCTGGCAACTGACTCCTCCAACAGTAGATCGTAGATGGGCGTCCATTTCAAAGTCAGAGGAAAAGCCCACAAAAACTCAAGTACCACTAAGGATACTACCTTTTTGTACTTTTCTAACCGAAACCTGTCCTTAAGGCAGTGTGTCGCACTAGAAGAATGGAGCTTTAATTCCAGCTAGATTTGATCACTTGGATCACAGCTTTCAGTGCAAGGAATTGGAATCAGTCACACTACTTGCTACTTTCTCACATACTGGGTATAAAAAGGTGCAAGTTCCTCAAACCCTCCAATAACAGATGGAAGCTGCATGATCTTTCAAAAGTTAAGTCAACACTTGCCACAGAGCACAAACCACCAATCCTGAGCAGCCACTATAGACTCATGGAATGCTATGGAAGTTAGAGCAAGGCTAAAATAGGATATCATTATATGTCTTATTGTCATGGAGAGTGGGTAACTGGAGGAACAACACAGGAACAGGTTTATATTTGAACTTGGTTATTTTTGGTGAACTCCCCTACATCAATCTCAAGTCTAACTACTTGGTTTGCGGCAGTTTGGTCCATTCTCATTGTCCGTTCTGACCCAGTCTCTCCAAACGTTGAAGCAAGGCATTCCCAAAGGCTTCCCTGTAACCTGGACTCAGCATGTCAAGGAGCGAATACACAGTCTCGTGATACTGGGTGTTCAAATCCTCATTTACTTGATTAAAGGCATAGCCAACCACCTGATGGACAGAATCGGCACAGATTAGTATCATAAAGATGCAAAATAAAATTAAGAAAAGAAAAGAGAAAACCACTGTTGTTCTTACTCGAAGTCCTGCCTCTGTAAGCTCCAGACAAAACCGGTTTCCCT
Source organism: Takifugu rubripes (assembly GCF_901000725.2). Taxonomy (NCBI): domain Eukaryota; kingdom Metazoa; phylum Chordata; class Actinopteri; order Tetraodontiformes; family Tetraodontidae; genus Takifugu; species Takifugu rubripes. The sequence continues at coordinate 9,518,343 of NC_042286.1, read as the reverse complement.
CTCTTGTTTCCACATTAATGTAGGCCACATCTAATGCGCTGTTGAGACTCTGCGACACGTGCATTTGGGAGACGGCAAAGAGTACATCATTGACCACCGCTTCTGCCTCCAGTCTCATGTCTTTGACGTCACCAAGAACAATGGAGTCTTCATCAAATGAAGAGGCGATGGGCTCCTCGGGCTGGCAGTCTATCTCCATCCCCCTGGTAACAAAGACACACAAACCCTGTGAGATCTGGAGATAAAGGGTCGAAGTGCAGAGTTTGCTGTGCATCAGAAAAATGCTAAATCTGATCCATCCATTTGCCTCCTTGGTGAATCAATTTGAAACCACCTAGCGTTGGGCGGTTTGGAATCCCGTCTTGCCAGTTGTGAGATCGGCCATCCTGCTTTGGCACCACGTTGGCCGGCTGCCTTTACACAACAGTCGAGGGTGGAAAAATGCGGTAACCAAGAACTATTTCTTTCGTGCTCCTTTTTTCTGTTGAACAATATTAATCAAATGCACTTTTCAATCACTTTCAAGGAAGTACAAGATGTTCTTCATTATACTTTATACCCACAGTTACTACCCCAAAAGCAAATATAGATCATAATTAATTATTAATGACATTAATCATGGCTGTTTTTCAACGATTCTAAGCGCAGTTAACTTCAAATAATCCCTTTTACATTGAAATAATTGTCCTTCCCATTCTCAGCAGTTAGCTTACAGCACACAATTTAGTGTTGCATTAATGATTGTGTTACATCTAAATGCCACAATCTTACTTCTGTGCTGTCTTAACTTGGACCAATATACAGTGTGAGACTACGATGCTAACACTGCTAATACTACTGGTTCACTTTGGTTAATGCTAGCCCAACAACTAAATAAACTACGATACAGACGTATTCCAGACAGAAAATCGTATCAACAACGTGGCTAAAGCGCACCCATGAAAATATGAGGACGTTTTACGTGTGCTTCGGAATAAAAATTTTAGTTTTATTGAGTTTTTTTCCCCCCTTCTAAATAATAACTGCGTTTATTTTTCTCACCCGTTTGCTGCCTGTGGAAGCTTCCAGATCGCTCGGGAGCTCCCCGAAGAGGCGGCTCGGACGAATGAGCTTCAGCAAACGGAGACAAACGCCAAGCCCGAATGGTTCACCACAGACTGGTTCACCAGAGCCGGATCCCAAGAGGAGTAGCCACTTTCCCCCAGTTTAAGTGCGGTTTGAATAAATGGCTACTTGTACGAGATGGTGACCCACTAACTGTCCGGTGTGTCACGCGAAAAAGCCGCCATGTTGTGACGTCACGGGTTAATCCCGCCCCGGCGCGTGCAGGCTCTGACGGTGCGGAGTCATGAAAGTGTTTGTAAACAACTCAGTTAAAAGGTAATTTGCGAGCTGTATAGAGATGTATTTAAGTGTTGTCGCGCGGCGTTGATCGCAGGTGTTTGCATGCTGCGTTGGTGTGTAGCTGTGTCATCATTTGTCTGTGTATATGTCTTAAGAAAGAGAGAATAACTTGGAAAACGGTGGGTTTTGTGTTAGCTGGCGTGCTAATGAGCGAGGATGTACTGCTGCAAACGCAGCCTGGCGGTAGCCGGCAATGCTAATGTTGCTAACTTGGTGATAGTGGTAGGTTAGTCGGCATTGCTAGCCTCTTGCTGGTCAGCTAGTTAGCTTAAAAACGTACCTTTGTCTGGGCAGAAGGGAAAGCGTAGAGGTGGCTGACAGTTCTGTTTAACTCGACTTAGCTTAGCTTAATAACAGTTTCCACATGAGTGTATTTAGCTTGCATTCGTTTGCTTGACAAGATGAGCAATGCATTCTTGCACCAACAATAACATGAAATACCCATTTATTGTCCGATATGCTGTATGTTATTTGGGAACCATTTACTCATTGCATGAATTCAGGAGGCTTGTTTGGGCTGTGATACAACAAAAAAAATGATTCACGTATCATATTACAGAGTGCAATTTTTGTGTGTCATTCAATAGGTGCAGCAAACTGGAGCAAGACCACTTCCCTGATATATCTTTAAGTTTTTACACATCCTCCCAAACGCCCTCAAATCTGGAATATAATGGGTGCTTGAATTTACAGGTTCTTCACATCCTGAAGTCAACAGGATGACACAACAATAACACTAATTGATAAGCAGCTGCAGCATTCCACTTCCAGAGCTTCGAGCTCCCTTTCTTTTCTCGTGGCCTCTAGACCCTCTAAGTTAAGATGCCTTGGCCTTTTTCTGAGTCCATCAAGAAGCGGGCCTGCAGATATCTCCTGCATAGGTACCTTGGCAACTTTTTGGAAGAGAAACTAAGTTTGGATCAGCTCAGTTTAGATCTCTATCAAGGTACTGGCTCACTTTCGCAGGTGCCGCTTGATAAATGGGTATGTGCATCGCTTTTTTTAAAGAACATTTGATGGATTTTCTTTAAAAATTAAACAGGCTGTAATTGAACACTGGGAAATTTCTTGCATTTTTGGTTTGTTTCTCAGTCGCTGAATGAACTCCTGGAGACAGCAGATGCACCGTTTGAAGTCATTACTGGGTTTATCCAGACCATTTCTTTAACTGTCCCATGGGCAGCGCTTGTGCAGGAAAATTGTGCCCTTGAGGTCAAAGGGTTAGAGATGGTCTTCAGACCAAAACCAAGAGTAGGTAAGAACACAGTCCAGTTTTCTTTTTATTACAGGTCCAAACATATGCACAAGTTACGTCACAGTCGGTCACCTGTCGGTTGTTCCTTCAGCATCTGGCACTGAGCCCATGTGCTGGTCCAGTTTTATGACAAGCAGCATGCAACTGGCCAAAGAATGCCTAAGCCAGAAGCTCACGGATGACCTCGGAGAGAGTTTTCAGCCTTTTGAAGGATTAGAGAAGTTTGCCGAAACAATAGAAACAGGTACACTGTGTGTGTAACCACAACATTCAGTTGTGTTCTCTAACCTACTTGTAGTAACTATTTCATTTCCTTTCTCTCTGGTCACGCAGTCCTGAGGAGAGTTAAAGTGACATTTTTGGATACAGTTCTCAGAATTGAACACATTCCAGAAAATTCTAAAACTGGAATCGCGCTGGAGATTCGAATTAACAAGTATGTTTTCAGAGTCACTGAGGAAATCCATATTTCCCAACTTACCGGTCCCTTTTTTTATGTCAGAATTGAGTAAAAATGTATAATTCGGTGTTATGGTGCTCATATATATCAGAAAATTGCTGAAAGATATGTGTTTTTAATGTGGTGTTTAAATTGCAAGCACAGAAAATTAATGTTGCATTTTATTTTAGTTGCGATAAGGACAGCTTTGTACAAAAGTGGTTAATTCCAGATTGTCTGTGTTTCCAGGACGGTTTACTGTGATGAAACTAACGAGGAGACTTCAGACGTTAACGTGCATCAGCCGACCACGTTTGCCCACAAAAACCTGCAGATGGAAGGCATCACTGTGTTCTGGGACGAGTTCTCCGAGGTGTCCCGCGCTGGCTGTAAATCTTCACCAACTCCCACGGTTGGTCTGACAAAGTCTCATTTCCCAATTACCTAGTGGAAAACACGTGTATAATACACATCTTATCCTCAGGAAACCGAACCAAAACTGTCCCCGAGCTGGAATCCTAAAATAATCTGCGAGCCGCATCCCCAGTTCACAGAACCAGTATACTCTGCAGCACCATTTGAAGCTGTGCAGGTCGGGAGCCTTGGTGGGAAAATCAAGATCTCCCTCACTCTGAAGAACAACCTAGCTATGCCCGGAGCAAAGGTATGTGTGCTCTGTTGGTGTATCTGGAACAAGCTAAATTACTGACTCTTTGAAAAAGTTGGAATTATCTGAGCATCTGGTTAAAATGCACAGTTTTTATTTCAGCTGGATGTTGACGGTCACATCGACACACTGTTGATTCTGCTGTCGCCGCGACAAGTTCATCTTCTTTTGGACCTATTCGGAGCCTTTTCCGGTGGAGGTGAACACTTTTCTGTTAATCAAAATCTTTAATAACCCAATTCTGTATGTGTAAACCTTTGTTTATTCTGCGGGTAAAGGTTCACAAGAATGGAGCAAGGACAGAAAGAGCAGACCCATGCAACAGGAGGACGAGTACCGGCTCCACATGGAGCTGAACCGGTGTCTAAAGAAAGACACCACGGTCACAGGAGTCGACCCTGAATTGTTTGAAAGCCAAACCACAAGAACCGTGTCGAGTCGAGGTGGCAAAAATGATCCTCTGACCTGCAACCAGCCACCGAAATCAGAAGTGATGGCGTCTGTCTTTTTCTGTCCTCTAGACGACGTGTTCTTTTCCATGGCCGACATGGATATGTCTCACAGCCTGTCGTCGCTGCCTCCTCTTGGTGAACCGCCCACAGTCGACTTGGATTTATCTCTTAACAGCAACTACTCTGCTTCTCCTGGAGAATCTCCCTCTGCTAATGCAACAGTAAGTCATTATGTTGTAAATAACTATTGTTGTATGTGATAAAAACATTTCATTTTTTACTGTTCTTATGCATTTATTACTACAGAAACACCTGCGTATCAGCTTTTCTGATAGAGGACATTAAGAAATATTGTTTTTCAAATTTTAATGGAGCTAAATGTACCTGTTTTTAGGCTCTGTGGGATGATTACATTGATCTACCTCGACACAGAGAGAAGCAGGTTAATGAAAGTCCAATTGTATTGCAAGACTCTCAACTTCATCAAAATGTATTGAGACAAGCGTGTAAGTGTCATTTTTTTTAAAACCTTTTTTATTTTAAACACAGTGAATTAAATCTGTGCCTGTATTTTAGCCCACCCTTCCAAACCTCATGGTGATGAGTCTCGACCAGAGCTGCTTTTGAATCTGAAGCTGAGCAGCCTGGCCATCTCGGTCCTCCACATCGACCCGTTGCCACCACCGGATGCAGCTCACAGTCCCCTCGGTCCTATGGCTGCACACTTCTTCCGCACAGTAGGGCCCCAGCATCTTGCCCCAGCGGCTTTCCTTGAGTCTCGAAACATTTTTAACCAGGCCTGCCCCCATGACAATCTCAGGTGCACGTAAAATTTACTGGGGAATTCAGCAGGATGAAAGTCTCATTGATTGTTAACGTGTGTCTGATCTGGGTTTCAATTTGCAGGTTTGTGGCCCAGGGGCTCAAGATCAGCTATGAGCACTGTAAGGGATCCAGTCTGCGGACCTTCAACACCGACGTCTCTCTCAACCAGATGGAGTTTTTAGAGTGCCTGTTTCCATCTGAGGGTTTCAGCAGCGACTCCCAAAGAGGCATTCAGTACACAGAGGTTTGAGTTTCAGACCCAAACTGAACTTAGAGCCCGCACACATTGTTATAAAAGGCTTGGAAGTCGGAGATGGCATAATAACGGTAGGTGCTCTATTTTAAATTGCAGCTCCTGACATTTGACATGGCGAGCCCTGATGTGCCTCTGCAGACCTGCCTTCACCTGCTGTACAAACAGAAAGAGAGGAAAGGCCCTCAGGTAAAAGTCCTCCATTCTATATTTCTACATTCTATCAATACACCTCAAGTTCTTGTCAAACTGTTTGACAGGTGCTGTATACAGATGTATATGTAAATGTTGTTAACCAATATTTATAAGACTGTTGCACATAAAATGGATGGCGTCCATTTTTTGTAAACTGTTAAGTCACTGACTGCCTGTTCCAGCAGGGAGTGAGTAAATGCAGCAGTTATTATTCTATTATTCAGCCAGGTAGAACAAGCGAGTAGCTACCACACACTGGAACAAGGGGAACTAATCAGTGTGGTTTTTAGGACTTTACTCAGTCATTGCATCGCTTCTTTCTCCAGAGCGGTCAGTTTCGACTCAGCACCATTCCCAGGAAAGCAGAAATCCAGGTGGAGCTGGGCCCGGTGCGATGCGAGCTGGACATTAGTATTGTAGACCGTCTCAACTCGTTGCTCCAACCCCAGAAGCTGGCCGCCACAGAGCTGATGGCGTCTCACCTGTACACATCCTATAATAAACACGTCAGCCTGGTATGAATGAATGACTGTAGATTTCCTCTCTAAAATGAAGGAAATGTAACATGAAATATGAATCTCTCGCATGTGTTTTGTAGTCTAAACATCTCCTCGAATTCACTCCACAGCATAAAGCCTTTACAGAGGTTTTTCTGGATGACAGTCACACTCCCAGCAACTGTCACGTGTCATTGACTGTAAACGCGCCGGTGCTGGGCCTCGCTCTCCGCTTCCCTATTCCTGACCTGCGCTCAGATCAGGAACGGGGCCCCTGGTTTAAGAAGTCCCTGCAGAAGGAAGTCCTCTTTCTGGAACTGGAAGATCTGGAAGTCAAAACAGAATTCATGGCTGGCAACTCACCTGATCAAACTAAGTTGGAGCTCACATTCAGGGAGCTCATTGGTAAGTAATCTCAATAAAATTTGAAATTCCAACTTCCAACTGTGAAACTCTTCTCGAACTGCTTTCACTGTTTTTGTGTTGGACAGGAAAATTTCAACAGGAGACTAACCACCCAGCCGTCCGCTTCCTCCGAGTGTCTCACACCATGGACGGAGACATGACAACGTCAGAAAGTGTTAAATTTGACTGGCCGAGGTAACTCCGCTAACCAACCAAAGCTGATCTGTCCAACCAGGATCTGCCTTGATACAGTGTTAAAACTGTGTGAGCAGGGTCGTGCTGAAGATGAACCCCACTGCAGTGCACTCGATACTTGAGCGGGTGCAGGCCGAAGATGATGAGGGGGTAGAGGACCATTCACTCGAAGAGGAAGAGGAGGAGGGCGCTGCACATTCACTGAAGGACGTGTGTGACTTTGGTAAAGCAGAGCCATCTCCGTTTTCATCGCGAAGGGTCATGTACGAAAATGAGGAGGTAAGTTATAGTTATGGTGGACATCAAATGACGTCAGCGGTTGAAGCTAACAGCAAACTGTTTCCGCATGGTGCATGTTTGCATTCAGGCGTGAGGGAATTTCTGAACAGAGGTGGGGTTCTGCAAAACAAGAGTGGTGGTTTGCATACCTAACCCTCCCGAGAGAGCAGGCGGTGATGATGCACTCGGTGTCTTTATTGTTTCCATTGCAGATGGTCATTCCGGGTGACGTCACTGAGATGACGGAATTCCAGGAGAAGACCATGAGCAACTCAAGGTTCATTGTTGAGTTGTGTCTCCCCAATGTGCAGTTATCCTTCCCCAGCAAAGCATTTTATGAAACACTGCACAACAGGTACAAACGCCTAAAGATTTCTATAATCATTAATTACTTTCATTTTGAGATTTAGAGCGGGCCTTATTCTATATATTTTAGGATAAATAACGATTTGCTGCTTTGGGAGCCGACTGCTCCATCTCCCGTGGAGACGGTGGAAAACATCCCTTATGGAGTTGGCCTCTCTGTCGCCAGTCAGTTGATCAACACTTACTCCAAAGACAGCTTTAGTCAGTTTCGCTCCTCTGGTCCTGATGGTGAGCTGACAGACATCAGACATCACAGCACCGTTGCAGTTTAAATCTTACTGGCCTGTCGTATTTTCAGATGAGACCAGCGGGTCAGATGAAGAAACCATGCATTATTACATTCCTGCTTCAGACCCAAGCCTCCAGTCTCGCAAGAAGAAAAAGCCCAAAGCCCAAAGCAAGACCTCCCAGAGCCTATTTTCTGTCATCGTCAGTGTCAATCACGGTCTGATCGCGCTACAAGCTAATGCTATGGTAAACACTCACTGATTTTTCCAGCTTGGCCCAATGTAAAATGCTTTGTGAATGGATTGGGTTTAGTTTCTGTTGTTGCTTTCTTTCAGAAGGACAAAACTGTATTGAAAAACAAACATGGTGAATTCTGGCTGGAGCTAAAGAATGGCGTGTTGTTCAGTGTCATGCAGCACGAGGGCTACAAAGATCAACATTACATCTGTTTCCACACCAGCAGTGTTTGCATGTATCACCAAGGTATTTAACCCCAGTATTAACACAACTTCAATATTGTATGGTATTGTCATACAGCTAGATTGTGACCTCATTATTTGTTTTGTTTTTTTACATTTTTTATTTATCTCTCACTTTGTTCAACTAATCAGGACTTGTGGATGGAGGCCTTTCCGTCTTGGACGTCAATTTGCCGTCCAGGACACATCCTCACTGGTTAGATCCAACTATCTACCAATCAGAGACTTCCCCCGAGAGATCTTCAACGCCCTCAGAGTGCATCGGCCTGGAGGCTCGGAGCATGGTGTCCGTGGCCGTCAAAGTATCATCACCGAACCCAGAGCACAACATCAAGGTAGAGACTCCTATCACCTGCTGGCTAAATGTTTTAGTCCATTTTGGCAATAACCTTTTAGGCCTCCTGTACATCAGCACAACACCAACACAGGTCTCGAGGTAACCTCGTTCTCCTTTACAAAAGTAGTTTACATAAACTACTGATGCAGTATCTGACAGCCACATTTGATATAATCTTGCATGTTTGTCTTTGATCCATAGCATTACGTTATCTCTGTCATTCATGTAGTAAACACAGCACTGAAGGACTTCCAAGGGAAACAAAATCACATGAGACACGTTTTGAGCCCCTGCCATTACAACCCAACAGTAACTGCTGATTATTGGTTTATATAACCTAAGTTCAAACTGCAACATATTCTTAAAGCTGGCTGATGGCTGGCTGGTCCAAAAACTATTTAGCACTTGTAGCAGTTAAAATATCAGATTTTGTGGGAACTTAATCTACATATTTTTGTATTTAACTACTGAAAATTCCATTACATTGCCAAGAGGGTTTTCTTCTGGAGGAATCATTGTCTTATGGCCATTTGCCTCTCATTTGTTTTGTCAACACACTTGACGCCTTTTAATTTCTATTGGTCAGCATCTGGTTCTTCACATCTTTTCCTTGTAAAATCTGCACCGGCATTGAACTTCACGTCCACATCAAGATCACCCGCAGGCTGGTTCTTTGTGTATTTTCTGCCTGAATAGTCAGTTGGAAACTGTCTGCTGTTATCTGCTCCTGTCCTTCTCTTCCTCTTCCTCCCTGAACCTCATTTTAGATGATCCAGTAGATGTATATGGTATTTCTAACTCCTCCTCATCAGAGTCCTTTTCCAAGGAGTCTTCTTTGTCAGAGTCCTCAGTACTGCAGTCCTCCCCATAGGTTTCTGCATCTTCTGGCGGTTTTAAAATCTCATACCTGTCATCTACGTTATCCCCAAACCACAGAAGCTCCTCACCTGAGTCAGCGTTCATTACATTTAGGTCTCGTCCATCAGTCTTGTTCATCAAAACAGTCTCAAGTTGTCTATTTGAAAGAAAAGAATTGCACCTTGTCACTCGAAAATGAAACAGAAACAAAAAAAATGAGGCATTGTTGTTTGTGAGGAGGCACCATGAGTAGCTGCAGTGGACACGGAGAAAAGATGAAGACCGATGATGATGCTAGGTCCATAGAGCCGAGTTAACCGTTGCGTTCCCGACAGGACCATCTCTAGGAATGTTGTTGGAGTGCTGTTTAGACATCGTTTTAACGTCCATTGACACACTGTTATCCTCAAACCAATCTACAAAGCGCTTTATTTCCGTGCTCTCTGTTGTACAGACCATCCGTTAGGTTAACAATACTTAAGCTAGAAGTTCTGTTTGTTTGTGTTGTTGCTCAGCGTGGAGGGATATGTCACAAAGGCACAACTGACATGCGCAGTATAGCACGAATAACAACCAATCAGATTGCTTGAATTCACCTTTCCGTTTTATAATGTGCTACAGGCGCCATCTGCTGTGGAGAAAGTGTTAGAGGAAAATATGGCTTTTTGTGTTTGCTCCTCATAACAGGGATGGAAAAGCCCCACGTGTACAGTTTAAACCAAGTATATGTACCTCCGGGTTATGTGACAGCCAGCATTTACGACTGAGCAAAATAACTCAGAAAGTTCTAAAATGATTTCAATCACATTTTCAGCACGTGTTGATAATTGGCCAAGCAATAGATGACTGATTTTTGGTGATGTGCGGGTTTCCGGAGGGGCTTGACCTTTGCCAATGGACATTGATCATAAAGCACCCGTCAATGTTATGAAACCTTGTATAACTAAAGCGAGTGCTGTATAAATGCTATAGTGTGGGTGGAAATCACAATACGTGGGAAAATGACCTGCTTGGTGAAAATCTGCTCTCTCCCAGTGTTTTTTTTTTCTAGTTGGTCATACTATTATTACTATACTATTATTTTACAGTCCCAAAGAGCTGAACAGTAAAAGTGCAGGATTTCCTCTGAGATGATGAAGTTCAGCTGCCACAAGCTCACAATTCTACCACTTTAAATAAGTCCCAGCATATTTAGTATGCTTTTAGTGTCACCATTTTAATGGGCATATGATCTCATATGAATAAAGGCTTTTCATTCTGCTCTAATATTTAGTTTTCTTGTGTCACAGTAGTTACAATAGAATAATGAGAACAGAAAAATGTAAGACAGAAAGTACATGCATGAGAGGGTGAATGATACCACAGAGCAGTTGTACATGTAATAAACAATAAAAAACAATTTCTCATTTCACAATGATGAGGCTACAGCTACAAGGTTAGCTGCAGGTTTGGAGATATTTGGTCAACTCAGATGCAGAACAGACATTTTTTTTCTTGTCATCAGTCTTTCCAAGGGAGGGTCTATATAAGAAAATTTAAAAAAACTCTCTGGGAAAGGACTCAGTGATGATGGTTTTTTAAATACAGGAAATTCTTATTGCTGTTGGAGTGAGAGGAGCCACCTTGCAGCATAAAATGGCCCCTCCTTGCACGGGTTGGTACGATCAGGTAGGCCTAAATGACTGTTTTAATTCTCTGTGGCCATTAAGTAAATGTTCCTGTGGCGTATTACTGACAGTTCTCTGTGCCACAGATTGTTGACTTTCTGAATATCACCAATGAGCCAGTGTTGGGATACGCCCCTCCCACCTCGGTCTCCACCCTACACTTACACCTGTGGAGCTGTTCTCTTGACTACAGGTAAAGTAGGCGTCTCTTTGATAGCCCTCTTTAATCCTTAAGGATTCTAATGTAGCATCTGTTCTTTCTGTTGCAGACCCCTTTATCTGCCACTCAGATCACTGTTGGTTGTAGAGACCTTTAGTATCTCCAGCAGTGTGTCTTTAGATCACTCTTCCTCATCACTCAGGTATGTAGGGGCTCTTGATCTGACATGTAGAGCGGCATCTTAAACGGTTACCTTGTACGGTGGCTTTTATCTGTTATATCATGCAGGATCATATTGGATGAGGCTGCCGTGTTCCTGTCAGACAGGGCCAATGCCGTCTCTGTCAATCTGGCACGTGGTACGTGAGCAACGACCATGATTGAAGAGAAATGAACAGAACTTTGACCCATTTTCTTTACTTTGTCACAGACTATGTGCAAGTGGTGGACATGGGAACTCTGGAGCTCAGGATCACAGCTGCCAAACCTGGAGCTGACGGAAAGCTGGTAAAAGCCATCTTCGGATCACATGTGTGAAATGTTAAGTCAGGAAAATTGAAAAGTAATCTATTACATTTTGTGTGGATGATAGAAAGAGCCAAGGTTCGAACTGCGCTGCTCCAGCGACATTATTCACATCAGAACCTGTTCGGACTCCTGTGCTGCCCTCATGAACCTTATTCAGTATGTAGCCAGCTATGGAGACTTACTGCCCCCAGCAGAACCAGAGCCCAAACACAGCAGTACCTCACAGAGGACCAAGGTCAGCAGTGACACCAACACAGGCTTGTGTTACAATACTTAACGAAGGTGACACGTATTTGAATATATGTTGGTCAGGTTGAATTTCCAAGTCGGGTCACACCTCAGACGTCGTTTCTGGCTGATATTGAGCAGCAGATGTTGCAGGATTTGATGAGCGAAGCGATGGAGGAGACAGAAGGCCAGCATGCATCAGGGCTGCAGCAGAATGGTGAAGACTTCACACAGTTTCAGCATTGGATGAAACGCCTCCTCTTACACCATTTTGTCCATATCCACAGGCGCACGAGAAGAACACTGTCAAGATCACGATCCACCCCGCTCAGACCTGTTCTTGTTCCCGGATGAGAGCGGAAATCTTAACCAAGATTTAAGCCCCACTTGTCCCGTCCTTCACTCTCCTCTCATCACCCCTGTTCCCAATCTGGCCCAAGAGGCTGATGACTTTTGTATCCTGGAGACACCCGGCTTCAGACGAGAGGTCAGGACGGTCACAGTTATGGATTCACAACAAAGAGAGTTAGAGTATATGTTGTCTTATTTGTCTTTTACAGGATCTTGATCAGGAACCAGTGGTAAAGCGGCTTACTTCAGATCCTGTGGTCATTAAAGATGACCATTTCAGCCAGCCCTTGTGTGGGAGTGACTCAAGCCACGGAGCCCTGAACTTTCCCATCCCAGAGGTGCGCTACCTCATCAAGGAGATCTCTGTCATCTGGCACCTCTACGGTGGGAAAGACTTTGGGAGCACAACGTTAACAGCATCTCCTTCTAGAAGTTGGGGGTGAGCCAATAGCTGTTCAGATGTGCCTGCACAATTAAATAAGCTCTAAAGTGGAAAAGGTGTTTTTTTCTTTTCATTTTTGTTACATTTCAGTTCTACACCTCATAGCTCCCCCTCCCAGACTCCGGTCCGACAATCCAAGAGTTCAAGCCGTTCTGGGGGAGGGAGAGGAAGGAACACTGATGTGTTGATGGAGATACAGCTCAGCAAGGTAAAGGTCTTCATATGGAACAAATGTTCGGAATCGCCCATCGAGCGATGTTACAATCACTCCGTACCGTCTTCAGTGCTGATCGCGTTCTCTTTTCACCCGTTTAAGGTGCGGTTTCAGCACGATGTGTACCCGCAGGCTCAGGGGGCTTCTGGGCCGACAGTGGATCAGCCGGTGTCTCGACAGGTGTTTGTGGTCCAGGACTTGGAGATTCGAGACAGACTAGCTGCCTCACAGATGAATAAGTTCCTTTACTTGTATTCGAGCAAGGAAATGCCCAGAAAAGCTCATTCAAATATGGTGAGAAAGGCATCACGCTGGTATTAACCCAGCCCAGTGTCGGCACGCTGTAAACTCCTGGGCACGTTTGTTTTGTTTCCTTTCTTAGTTGACAGTTAAGGCTCTCCACATGTGTCCGGAGTCCAGCCAGGCTCCACAGGAATGCTGCTTGCGTGTTTCACTCACGCCCCTTCGCCTCAATATTGATCAGGTAAAGATTTTTCTGCTGCATCAAACATGAGCAACTCATTTTCCTGTTTTTCAAATAACAGAGTGGTTTCCTTTTTTTTGTGGGGGGGGTTCTTTGAAGGATGCACTGTTTTTCTTGAAGGACTTCTTTACCAGTCTTGCTACAGAGGTGGAGTTTTTCTCATCGCCATCACAAGAAGGTTAAATACACTGTCACATTACTATAGATGTCAAACTTTATCTTTGATTCCTAACTTGTTTTTACTTGGTTTCCCAGCCATCTGTGTTCCTATTAAAAAAGCAGCCACCCCAGAGATCTCTTGTAGCTTCTCCAAACACGCCAGCAGCAGCCACGACCCAGCCCCAATCATCTCGCTGCCCACTCAGAGAGGTTTGAATCACAATGGCTTCTCCAGCAGGGAGGAAATGGCTGACAGTGAATCTTCTGCACCCTCGTTCACAGACCAGCCCATATTCTTTAGGTGGGTGTTATTAAAAACCCTGTCCAATTAGTGGCTTGTCTGCATCTAAAAAAACTGCTTATGTCCTCACAGGGAGTTCAGATTTACCTCTGAGGTTCCAATTCGTCTGGATTACCATGGAAAACACGTGTCGATGGAGCAGGTACAGGGTCCAAGAGGGATAATCGGTGTAGACGTTCCACCTTCTTTTAGTTCTCTATCATAAATATGTGTGTGTTTGCTCTGTTGCAGGGGACCTTTGCTGGAATAATTATGGGGTTGACACAACTTAACTGCTCAGAGTTGAAATTGAGGCGCTTGTGCTACAGACAAGGGTTTGTTTATCTCAGTAATTAGATAACTGACAGCATAATGAGAACGTCTGCATAACACAATTACTCCTCGCTACAAACTAACGCTTGGTAATCTTTGCAATCCCTTAGATTATTAGGTGTGGATAAGTTGTTTTCCTATGCAATCAACGAATGGCTTACTGACATAAAGAAGAATCAGCTTCCGGGGCTGTTGGGTGGTGTGGGGCCTATTCACTCACTGGTCCAGCTGGGTGAGAGCAACACGGGATTTTAGCAAATTCCCAATGTATGTGGTAAATGTCTTATTAACATTGAAACTTCTGTCTCATGAATGATTGATCTGTTCAGTTCAGGGATTCAGGGATTTGGTCTGGCTCCCCATCGAGCAGTACAGGAAAGACGGTCGGATTGTTCGTGGTTTTCAGAGGGGCACTGCCTCTTTCGGCACGTCGACAGCCATGGCCGCCCTGGAGCTCACCAACAGGATGGTGCGGACCATCCAGGTAGGCTCACCTTTCCACCCTGAACAATAAAGTCTGGGTTCCCTCCAGTTGATCATTTCTTACGGCTGCGTAACATCTCAGGCAGCAGCAGAGACAGCCTACGACATGGTGTCTCCAGTCCCTGATGAGAGAGACACAAAGAGGGTAAAACGGTACATCCCTTACAGACTGGCTCATCAGCCCGTCGACCTGAGAGAGGGCGTGGCCAAAGCTTACACAGTAGTAAAAGAGGTAAATTGCTTTTGAATTGCTCACAAAAACAAGAGCTGATTGTTAAAATGTGGCGGTTTTACATCGACAGGGCATTACAGACACGGCACTGACCATCTATGACACAGCCACCAGGGAGCACGAACAGCGCGGGATGACAGGGGCAGTGGGCGGAGTTCTCCGCCAGCTGCCGCCAGCTGTGGTCAAGCCGCTCATCGTGGCCACTGAGGCCACCTCTAATGTCTTAGGTGGAATGAGGAACCAGATTCACCCTGACGCAAGGCAGGAAGAGTCACAGAAGTGGAGGCAGGGCGAAGAGTAACTCGGATTTTTCATGTAGAGCTCCAGGACAGAACCAACATCCATCAAAGGTATATGATCTGACACATGCAAATCCAGGCGGACATGAGATCCTCTGATTCTGGCATTTAGCTTGTATCAGCTTTCCAGAACCCTCCTGGTGCCTTCAGTTATGAGCATTGTCCAACTGCACATCGAATCAAAGAGGTTTGAGGCCAGCGACGCGCACGTGTATAGTTCATGGAAACAATAGATGAAAAATCTAATTAAACAGAAACATTTATCTCATCCTCAGATGGTTTACAGGTTGTGTTGCTTTTTCTTTGCCCTGTAAAAAAACAAAACACTGATGACAGTAGCTGTAATTATGATTTTTAATTTATACAAGATGCTTTGTATTGTACGGTCTGGTTATTTTCTGTAAATAAAGGCGGACTTGTATCATTTCACATACACAGGAACAAATCCAGTCATTGTCCGCATCTTTAATCAGCTCATGAATGACCTACTTTATGAAACAAATAATAGATGGGGACATTTCACAAATTTCTTTTGGAGCTTTACTCAGTGATGTCTCTTATTTTGCTGCTTTTAAATGTAGGAGATGTGTTCACTGTTGAATCAGCTAGTCAACTTTAGTGACCCAGTCACCGTTCAGATATCCTGCACATTGACCTTTTGTGTGATATGTGTCAGACTTTTGATCTGTAAGTTTACTGTTCATGTGGATGGTTTTGTCTTTCCTGTACATAAATGTACATTTGATTGATGAATTTGTATTGAAAAGCATGAAAGGGAAAATAAATGGTTGAATAAACCAAAGCGAAACTTAATAACTGTCTGTTTATAGGATGGACTGTTGCATTTCTGTAAAGGATCTGTGCCATGAGACCCAAACACGTTTTACAACACGACTTTTATTTTGTTCATCCAAGTTATCCACTGCTGTTGTCATTATCATAATGTAACTTAAAGTTGTAGATGGTGAGGAAAGAAAATCCTTCTTAAAGACGGCTGTCACCCTGCAGAATTTCGCAGGAATCCTATATTAACTAGAAACAAAGCACAATATTGATTTAAAGACCCAATCTGCTGTTGAGAAAGCGTAATTGCAGGAAAATATCACATATTGGTTCCTAATATGCATCCTTTTTTGTTTTTAAAAAGGTGTAGAATTTATTCAAGAAATAAGCCGATTGGTGTGATTGTTATTTTTCGAACTGTCCCATGGTACATAAGACATGAATTACGTGAATTATATAGAAGTGGATTAGAAAATGAACTAAAAAGCCGCGTCTTTGGTGTTGAAGGACAGCTGCACTTTCTTCCATTTCCGTCAACACGGAAGTGTGAAAACTTTTTTTTTTCCCGGAACCTTTGGAGGCAGAAGGATTTCTGCTGGCAGAGAGGCGTCGCACGGGGGCTACGATTTGCATCGGCATTTTCCAACCGCCTGATTTGGATCTAAATCAAATGAAATCGAGGTCCAAGCGCCAGCGGTGCGCCGTGGAGAGACGCGTTGATCTGCGGACGTGGTTAGCATTAGCCAAATAATAGTTAGCATTTTCACTGCGTGCTAGTTTTACTCAAAAGGCACGCTTAACAAACGCCGTGACGCACACGTTTCTTCGGCGCTGCTCCGAAAGAGCAACGTTTTGCGATCGAAACGATTAGGTAAGTAGTGTGGTTAGCGATCATCGGTAACCGGAGGTGAGTTTGTTTCCTCCCCCGGTGGCTGCTGGAGAGGCGGGGTCACATCTCTGCCAGCCTGTGGTGCGTTTCTACCCTCATGGAGACACCAGGAGACACATCAGAGCTGCAGTCCCGGCTGTCATCCCTCTCCATCTCTTCGTTTCCGGGAATAACGTCCAAACAGTTCGATAGTCGACCGCCGGACAGGTAGCCTGTTGCTACAGAAAGTGCTGAAGGAGGAGACTCTGTTGTACTTCCTGTATCCTATGAGCCATCTATCCTGTTTTCAGGCTCCAGAGTACGGACCTCTCACAGAGCTGCGCCCCATTCAAAAAACAAGCTGGTATGGAGGACTCCGCGCAGCATGCT
Source organism: Takifugu rubripes (assembly GCF_901000725.2). Lineage (NCBI taxonomy): Eukaryota > Metazoa > Chordata > Actinopteri > Tetraodontiformes > Tetraodontidae > Takifugu > Takifugu rubripes. The sequence goes on along the minus strand of NC_042286.1, from coordinate 9,501,308 downwards.
CAGGTAGATTGTGTTCACATGTGCAGCAGTCTTCCTTTTCTAAGCTGTAACATCTTGTGTGTGTTTGCGTGTGCGTGCATTTTGAGGGTAATCAAGAGGACCCTCCTGAGCCACTCCATGGGGAGGGAGAAGAGGAGAACAGTGCTGGCAACTGTCAGCTCGATGTTGACAAGAAAGGTGGGGGAGCTGCTGCTCTTGTGATTTTACGCAAAATATCAAGTTTTATTCGAACTACTTCCACGGGGTCGTATGGGCTGTTTCTTTAAATGTCACGCGCGTGTCATTAACATTTGTGTGACTGATGCAGAGGAAAAAAAAAAAAAAATAGATTTTACATACACACAAGCTACACATTAAAAACGAACAATACATTAAAAAGTGATTTAAAAAAAAAAGATGCTGAACTAATAAAAACGGCAACTGCATGAATAAATTAGGGGTGCAATCTTACACTGAGACATGATGCATCCTTTCTCTGTAATCTGTAGTGGTGCACAATGTTGTAAATAATATACTGGTATGCAGTTGTGAAATCTACGTTTAAACATTTAATGGTAATGATAAATCTTGGAATATGAACCAATGCAATTCCAAGCTGTGGAACGTAATGTCGCAGCCCTGCTTTGCATTTGTTGCTCCTGTTAATAGCCCAGAGGCCGCCCCTGAAACCACCGACCACATGGACATCTGCTGCCCTGAATGAGCTGAAGGCAAAGCTCCGAGCGGAGGAGGACAGCGTGGTGACAGTGTACCGAGGCGACATCATGACGGTGCACGTTCCCACCATCCCGGAGGCCAAGAAAATGTGCTGGGAGTTCGCCACGGACGGCTACGACATCGGCTTCGGCATTTATTTCGACTGGAGTCCCGTCACGAGCCGCTCCATCACCGTGCACATCAGTGAGTCCAGCGATGACGAAGATGAAGAGGAGGAGTTGGAAGGTCAGGCAGTTGTTGCATCTTTATTTTTTTTTTATTTAATTTTAACATTTTGATACATTAGCCTCTAGCTTTGATGTCAGAGAGGTGTTGACATTTGCGGGTTTTCTGCTCCTCTGTCACAGGGCCCGTCACCAACGGAGACATAGAGAAGGGCTCCAAGACGCAGACCAACTCCAACCTGGCTGAAATCTTAGCCGTCTACCGCCAGGACAGCCACTTATCTGTAAACGGGGGGAGCCATGAGTTTCCAGGTGAAGGCACTTACCTCCTCAAGTTTGATAACTCTTACTCCCTGTGGCGAAACAAAACGCTTTACTACAGAGTTTATTACAGTGCCTGACATCATCGCACTTAAAAACTATGAACTATTTTTGATTCCATTAAAAAAAAAAAAGTTATAATATAAAAATTGAAATACAGGCATATCTATTTTTACTATTATCTACTTGTGTCGCTGGGTTTTATTTGCATAAGTGGTGACGTTTTGCAGCATTTACAGCAGTGTCTTGCCTTTGTGTGACGTTCCAGTGTGTATGCGTGTGTATGTGTGTGTCCACAGTGATCAGGGAACACCTGCACGGTCAATCCTGGTGCTTAATCAGCAGTTTTGTGAATTTGCTTTTCCAAGTCAGTCGTTTTGTTGTTGTCACATGTTCGTGTCCCTCTGATTTAGACTTATTTGGGTGAATCGCAGGCTGAATAATGATCCAAACCCTGTCTACCGTCAGTAGTGTGTTTTTGAAAGACCTCAGATGAATGTACTAAAGCAGCAGTTTTCCAACGTCTGCTTTTTATGACCCAAATAAAAGTCTGCCCTTATCACATAAAGCTCTTATTATGTAATAAAGATTCAATATTTACATTTGCCTCACCACTCATCTCATTTAATTTGCTGTTTTGAAGGAAGAAAGCCGTAACATTTCATCTGAATGTAGGTTGTGCACGGCTCTGTCACAGTAAAGGTCAGTGTGTTCGTTTTTTTAAAGTCCTCAGCATGTTGTAGCTTTATTCCACTCTGTTCTGTCCTCTGAGTCATTTTTAGTTCCCTTTTATTTAAACGGCGCCAAGAGCACAGACGATGTCACGAATATGACATGTAGAAAATTCCAGAAAATTTGTTTCCTAAAATTTGTATTCAACAATAAAGAGATGATCTATCCATCTTTGTGTTTAGTGTGATGACATCATCTATATGGGCACAATGAGCATACAAAAGCAGCTATATTCCCAGTGTGATATTTTGTGGATGATTTCCAAGCTGTGGGGTCCCCTGTTGAGGGAATCTGTCAGCTCCTGCTGAGGCAACATCATTTCACAGCTCACCCAAGATTAGAATGCAGATGATCCCTCATGCTTCCATTAAATTGAGGCACAAGAGGATTGATGATTGTGAAACAGAGCCGATGATGAAACAGGGTTTATTTTCAGCTCTCCCCAGAGGCAAGTTACTCCCAAGTCAGCGTCTCTATTCTGTAGTGTTTAATGGGTCTCTCAAATATAATCAGTAATTACATGTTAACAAAGTGGTTTTACTGCCATGAAGTACTGTTTTAATTCAAATGACAAGTGCATCAACATTTGGTTCTATTTTAAAGTTTAAGAACACAACAGTCTTGAAATTTTTATTGCTTGGCCAACAGTGCATTGCTATATGTTTTTCTTCCCATTGCATCAAAAGAGCTAGTGTGCTTATAATATCCCCAACTTGGCGCTGCAAATATTAAAAATGTTTCATTCACAACAATTATTTGGGCGGATATAATATATTAAGTTAGCACGACCACGCCTTGGCGAACGTTGAGCAATTAGCCCCCTCTGCCGTTACCAATTGGAATTACAAAGAAAAACATTTTTCGCGAAAAATGTCATTGGTTTTGTGTCACACTTCTAGACTAATGAGCAAAAACAAACTTTTTTTTTTTTTTACAAAAAAGATGCTATTATCTCTTTTCGTCTTTTCTTTAAAATCCGATCAATATATAATTGGTACCTGGCCGAGCTGCAGCAGGTGTTTAATGACGTCGCACTTCCGCTAATTAATAAATTGCGTCGCTGTCCAACGTGCGCGAGAGTCATTAGCCAATCACAGGCGATTGAGCCTGCAGCTGAGCTCCTCGCGCCGTTCTCGTGGTTCATGACCAGAAGACAACATGGGGAAGTGGAGCTTTTACCTGCTCTGGTCCCTGCGCGAGGCCCCGCGTCAGTTCATCAGGTAGAAACTCTGATTCGAAAGTGGCCTTTTCTTCAACGCCACGGCTCAAACGTGTCTCATCCGCAGCAAGTCCAACCGAAAGTGTTTCCAAGCCCACGTTCCTCTTCCACTTCCCAAGCAGCTGGTCGTCTTTGGTCTTGGAGAATGGAAAAGCGGCGACGCCACAATATCGGTGGACGTGGTGGTCGGTGCAGAACTTCCGGCCCAAAGAATAGGGACTCTGTCAACACATGACAGGTATGTTGAGGTATTTATATTCAAGCAGCAAAAATCTTCCATTCAAGGTGCTTGATGACCCCAGGTGCCTGATCTGGGAGGGAGACTGGAGCGGAGATGTGCTCACAGTGGCAGCAGAGAGAGGCCGGAAAGGGTTTTATGGGAAGATTGTGCTCACAGTGTGCGGTGAGGTGGGTCTCAGGTGATCAGTAGATCATCTCACCAGATCATAGAGAGCTTATTGGATATTTTCCTGACCCAGGACACAGCCGGTGTCTTCGACAGCATTGGTCAGGTTCAGAAGAAATGTTTGTTCCCAGACCCGCACAACTCCACCGATCTGTTTTGCACGCTCGACCAAAGTGGCGTGAATGAAAGGGTGAGATCACATAATTGGTTTTTCAAATTTCTGATCAGCAAAAAGTGCACTCTTGCTACCCTGCGTTACAGATAACTGCTGACTCCTCCCACCTGGAGGATAGTGTTTGCTGTGGTGAGATCCAAGTGAACAAAATTGACACCAGTGAATCAACAATGAGAGACAAGCCCCCAGTTTGGCCAACAGTAAGACTGGTGTTGATTAATCGCTTTATTTTGGCTAATATTTGCATTGATGGGATGACGTACCTTTTTTTTCCCCCCTGTGATCTCGAGGAAAAGACACCCAGACGGACTGTTATCAGCCGGGGACGCCTGACCTGGAGCTCTGAGGACATGGACAGTCTCGGTGAGGACCTGGACCGGGCTTCAACCCCCAAGAAAAGGAGGCTGTCCAGGATGAACAGCCAAGAAGAAATGACGGCGCAGATAAAGAGCGACAACCGGGAAGGTCGGAAAAAAGATTGATTTTCACCTCTCGTGGTAGGACGGGGGTGGGAGGGGAGGTTCTGATGGACTACGTCATTAGTTTCAGTGTGTCCATCGAAGCGCTGGAGCCACACGATGTGTTTGAGTGACCCCGACACGGCCGTGCTCATCGGAGGGGAGACGATGGATCAGAACTACTGCAAAGACTCCCTGTGGAAGCTCGAGTTAGGTCGGTGGGCTTGATTGAAGTATGTGGCCCATACAATGTTTATTGATCATTACCCACGCCCGCCTGCTCGCTGGCAGCCGATGAGGAGCCAATGACTGGAGAGCTGTAAAGCAGCACAACGCTGAACAAACAGTCCATGTTTCCCTTTTATGACCTGCTCTCAGACAGTGACTTCTGGTTCCCCATGAACTCCTCCGCCTCTGGACCCGTGCCGCCCTGCGCTCGAGGGCACTCCGCCACCTTTGACCCGGACTCTAAATCCGTCTTTGTTTACGGAGGCCTGAGGGAGGCTCAGCGCTACAGCGAGCTCTACATCCTCGACACTCTGACGTGGAACTGGAAGATTGTCACCGTGGGTTTGGCGCAAGCTTGAATGTCATGTTTAACGACTCGAAACGAAATAAAGGATGCTGTGCTTGTGTTTCAGGCTAAGGGGAATGTCCCGAAATTGGCGTATCATTCTGCAACCTTTTACAAGAAAGAGCTTTTCGTCTTTGGTGGTGTTCACCCGAGCAGCAGCTCCGGGGAGAAGTCGTGCAGCAGTGCTCTGTACATCTATAACCCAGAGTTCCAGCTCTGGTACAAGCCCATCGTAGAGGGGGACAAACCTCTGCCTCGCTTCGGGTCCGTTTTTGTTCCGAAATGACAGACTCGATCCAAATTTTGCTTGTCCTCAACACCAACAGTCTTTGTGCTCCAGGCATTCGGCCACGCTGATGTCGGATAAGTTGGTAATATTTGGAGGGCGTACGACGGCTACTTACCTCAACGACCTCCACATTCTGGACCTGGGTAAAAAAAGTCTGTGGTTGCATAAGGGAGTGCTGAGCAGATTTCAGACCCGATACTTTTTTCCTTATTTGGGAAGGATTCATGGAGTACGCGGCTGCCAAATGTGGAAACATGCCTCCGCTGCCTCGAGGGTGAGTACAGGGCTGGAGTCACCCTGAGGGTATCGCAGCGGAGTGTCCTGAGGACAGAATAACCCGTTTTGTTTTGTGTCCCTGAGCAGGTTTCATGCAGCGGTGCCCGTTTCAGGCAACAGGATTTTAGTCTGCGGTGGTTGCAGTGCGATCGGAGCCCTGCAGGACGTACAAATCATCAACGTCGGTGAGCTTGTTGGCGAAAACAGCTTGGATATCGCCTGTTGTGAACATGAAATCCTTCTTCCCTCCCCCCACCCCCTTTTTCAGACACCAACACGTGGAGCTCGATGTCCTCTCCTCTGCTCTGCTCCAGGCCTCGTGCAGGGCACAGCATGATAAATCTAAGCAGCTCCGCTTCAAAACACACCGAGAAGTCTAAGCAGAGAGCAAATGGCAGCGTATGCTGCACACTGCTGCTGTTTGGTGGGTCGGACTGCTGCGGCACCTTCTACAACGACACACTCAAATGCATCCTGGAGATCCCCGACGACAAGTGAAGGCACCGCCGGGAAGGAAATCCAAACTGGGCACTTGCTTTTATGCTCTCTCAGACTGTCAGTAAAAGTTGTAAAGTTTTAAATCTGTAACTGCATAGTTGCTCCCCACAGGCTGACAACAGAGGCTCGATTTGCATCACAAATCCAAATTTTCATATTTTACACATTACGCGCTTGCGTCCACATTTATTATGTATATGAGGGGTTAACGCAGGATTTGAAAAATGAATAAAGTCAAATTGCTCTCAAACGTTTCACTCCTTTTTGGAAAATCTCGCTGAAACTGGTTTTCGCTGGTTTTATTAACGCTGCAGACGGGCGAGCGGTTCTAACCACGCAGCTCTTCAGGCGTGTCCGGTTGGCAGGACGGGTGGCTCACTCTAAAGGCTTCGATCTCACGTAGGGTTTGATTCAACCGTTTGATGGTGGGATACTTCTCCAGGTCCACTTTGAACCTAGATGAGAAGACAGATCATGGCTGTAGAGGGGAAAAACCTTGTCTTTTGTTGGCGATTGCTTATTAATGTAATTAATAAATTTAAAAACCTCTCTGCATTGTAGACCTGTGGGACCAGGCAGATGTCTGCCATGGAGATCTGAGGGAAACAGTGTCAGATGTGTTTATGTATCATCCTTTTGAGAAATGGTGCTTCTACACGGAACCCTCACCTCGTCATCCACACAGTACGTCCCTGATGTTTCCTTCAGAATAGGCTCCAGAGCTGGAGGAGAAAGGTGAGAAAGTGTCACATATCGGCTGCTCTGAGAGGTGGAAGAAACCCGCCAACCTTGGAAGCCGCGATCGATGAAATGCTGGGCCCACTGCATCTTTTCCGCTCCCATCTTCTGAATCACGTACAAATTCTGAAATGTGGGGGGACCAACACTGACTCGTGATCCAGCCTGGTGGACCGTTTGGGATGCTCAGTGCTCACCTGCAGCGGCTGAATTCCTGAGGCAATGAGGTCACTTATCATCCGAACCTGAGCGCGTTTCTTTGGGTCTGCTGGGAGAAGACGAGGTCCCGGACGCGTCTCGTCGATGTACTGGATCACTGCCAACTGTGCAGGGATGAAACATTTGACCAAATATTCCAGGATCTCACAAAAGCTGAAGTTCAGGAAGACTAATGTCTATGGACTCACTGACTGAGACAGAGTGATGCCATCGATTTCTACTGCAGGCACCTGTTGCATAGGGTTTAATGTCTTGTACTGCTCTGTCAGCTAAAATATAAAAAACATACAAAAGATTCAGTTATGATGATGCCAATGAGAATACGCATGATGTAATAGAGTAGCGTAGGGAGGCATTAGAAGGTCACTGTACCTGCTGACCTCCATCTTTGATTAGATTAACTGGAACCTGGTCAAATTCAACACCTTTAAGAGCAAAGGCTGCCACGCACCAATTGGTTATTGCCGTGTTACACTAAAAAAGGTCAGTCAAGTGGTGTGACTTTACTTACCGATCCGAACTCTCCAGGAGCAGGAGCTTCTGAAGTATCCATGAAGAACAGGCTTTGTAGGTTAAAAGCACAACGGAAATTCAATCAATCTATTTTGAAGCACAGGTTTTCCATTAAAATCGAAATCATGCTGACTGTGTCACCTTGGTTTGGGATGCCATTGCTGAATTGGTTCAATTTTCCTTCAACAAGACTACAATAACTTCAAGTGTGCATGGAGATTAAACATCAGCATGCAGCAGCCAATGGCAAGTTCCCCCACCGCCCCTCCTACCTACTCTTTGATCCATGACTAAGCAACATCTGGACTTCATTTGAGGCCAGTTTACATATCGTTAGCAAACATTCAACGCTGTTGATGTGCTTTACCTTGGCGAGTTGAACAAGGGACAAGTGCATTGCGGTGACCACTTTATTGCTTTGACTTTCTCGCTGGCCCTCGCAGATATTTTCACGCAGCTCATGCAAACGCACGCTGGAAACTTGAACGAACCACTATCATTACGACTTTAATGCTTTCGTATTTTGCCAGGCGTTTCGGTTCACCGAGCGATGACTTCCGGGTTTCGTAATCTTCCACCAATAGGCGCAAGCCTCTCCAGCCGTATTGTCCAATGGTTAACCGATAAGGCCGGTCTATGCGGCCATACGACCAATAGAAAGCCCATAATTCCTGTCAATACCGCCCCGAACGAAAGAATGGAACGAATCCGGCAGTGGCCTGTTCTTGGTGGCTGAATCTGCAGAACAGTTCAGATTCATTCGACCTCCAGGAATTCTAATTTCCACCATGGCTGCAACAGTGTTAAGATCAGTTTTAAAGACAAAGGTATGGAAATATTTTACATTTTGAACCTCTCTTGTATGTAATGATGCATTGACACTTGACATCTTGGACTCTACACACTATTATGTGCTGCAGGCTTGTGCACTGGCCTGTTTCAACTCTTCGTACCTGAACCAGGACACCGATGATATAATCAGCACAGCTTTATGTTTTCACATTCGCTTTCCTAATTAGGTTCTAAGCAAAAACTTTTGGTTCAAGAAATGTATCAAAAGTACATGTAAACTAAACCTGCACTAACTGCAGTTATAGTCTCTAAGCAGGACAAAAGTAGCCAGTATTACTTTTTAATGGCTTTACATTCTTTACTGTTCATTTCTTAGGTCCCCTTGAGAGTTGGGCGCATGTGTTACTCCTCCTCTGTGGTGAGTTGTATAATTACCAGTTAATAATAACACTGTGTAAACATGTTAATGCACACTTGTGATCTTTCTCCTCACAGCCCACCACCAAGCTGTTTATTGATGGGAAGTTTATTGAGTCTAAGACTTCAGAATGGCTTGATATTCATAATCCCGTAAGCATTTCTATTTCCTGCCTTAAAAATCCACTTATCTTTTCATGCAAAGTGGCAAAAGTCCTGTTTTCCAGGGGGATCACAAGAAAAATGGCAATTCACTTTTGACATTAAATTGTATTAATGATTATGCAAAAACCAAATCTCAGATACTCTTTTGTTTTTGCCCCTGCAGTCTACAAATGAAGTGATCTACCGCGTCCCCAAAGCCACGCAGGAGGAGATGTTGGCTGCTGTGGACTCGTGTTCAAGAGCCTATCGCTCCTGGTCAGAGACGTCCATCTTGGCTCGGCAGCAGCTCTTCCTGCGGTATCAACAGCTCATCAAAGATAACATTGTAAGGCAAAGGTTCAGACGGCCGAAAGTGCAACTGTTCCACTTCAGTGATGAAAGAGAAACTCTTGATTCACCTCATTAACCTGTTAAATCTCCTCTGTCTCTCTCACACTCCCGCTGTTGACGTGGCCCAATGAAAGACTCACTTTGGGAATCTTGTTTCAGAAAGAACTGGCCAAGTCCATCACATACGAACAGGGAAAGACCCTTGCAGATGCGGAGGGGGACGTTTTCAGAGGATTGCGTAAGTTTATGCAGAGCTAGTCAAGAAAGTGGTAAATGTTCTCAGGGTTGTGTAGCCATTTGCTTTGTGGCTGCAACAATAGTTAATGAATTATGCCAGAGCAAAGGACAGATTCCTTTAAGATCACCACTAACCAAGGAGAGATTTAGGACACATAATAAGCAGTTTATCAATTTCAGCAATATATAAAAAAAGCTAATTAAATCAAGCTTTTTCCTATCTTTTCCAGAGGTCGTTGAGCACGCCTGCAGCATCACCTCCCTGATGCTCGGCGAAACCCTGCCCTCTATCACCAAAGACATGGACACCTACACCTACCGCCTGCCTCTAGGTGTATGCGCAGGCATCGCCCCCTTCAACTTCCCCGCCATGATCCCTCTCTGGATGTTCCCCATGGCTATGGTGTGTGGCAACACCTACCTGCTGAAGCCTTCAGAGCGAGTGCCCACCTGTGCCATGCTGCTCGCCAAGATGCTGCAGGATGCCGGCGCACCGGACGGAACACTAAACATCATCCATGGCCAACATGCTGGTAAGATGTGAAGCCTTAGAAAGGCAGCCCTTGTGAGTCAGAGAGCAGTCTTTATATTGTGGTATTGGTACGTGTGAATTAGCAGTCTTTATACTCGCCTATTAATCTTTTCTGTCACAGCTGTGAACTTCATCTGTGACCATCCAGCCATCAAGGCCATTAGCTTTGTTGGTTCAAATCAAGCTGGCGAGTATATTTATGAGAGAGGCTCTAGAAATGGAAAGAGAGTCCAGTCCAACATGGTGAGTATCGAGCAGCGGGTGGCGGTACTTACTATAAATGGCCAGCAGGTGGCAGCATTCCCCAACAGATTCTTGAAGCTGTTTGCGTCGCACTGTTGGCTGAGCAACTCGGACTAGTGTTTAAAATTGTTTTTTAAAGAGATGGGTTGCTAATATGTAGATACTTTACCTAAAATGTGAATATAAATTAATTAGCATATAAAAGCAATGAGGGTGTTTGTTTGGCTTTGTAGACTTATATCAAGGTTAAATGTCTACCGGTAATATTGTAGGGTAATCTACTAGATTACTTCAATAGTGTACAAAAATGCATTTACTCGAGGTCCTGAACACACATGTCGGTTAGCAGGCACTTTATTTTATGTGACTGTGGTCAGGTCACCAGTAGACGTTTGATGTGAAACGCTTCAGTGTTGACAGAATGGCACAGTAACCTAGTTTTTTGGGAGCTTTAAAAAGAAAAAAAATCATTGGAAAATGTTGAATTCCCAGCACTGAAAGCTGTTCTTGTCCAAAACAATTAAGGCCACTCGCCTTAATGTGAGATATTTTAAAACAGAGATCCATTAAAAAAAAACCCTTCATAATTGAGAAGTTCAACTGTATTTATTTGGACGTCGTAGATTTACACTTTAATCATTTAGCAGACGCTTTTGTCCAAATAGGGTTAGTGACATATGTTTGATTCATCTTATGGTTAATCGTAAGTCGAAAACAAGTTTACTGGACAAAAGTGCCCTCTGCTGTTTTGACTTTATCCGGACATTATCACTTTTTACGAATCAGCTGTGAAGTGGAGATAAAACAGCAAAGAGCTAACCACATCTCTTACTCACCAGGGAGCCAAGAACCATGGTGTGGTAATGCCGGATGCCAACAAGGAGAACACTCTAAACCAGCTTGTGGGCGCGGCGTTCGGGGCAGCGGGACAGCGCTGCATGGCTCTGTCCACAGCCATTCTGGTGGGCGAGGCGAGGAGCTGGTTGCCGGAACTGGTGGAGCGAGCCAAGGCTCTGCGAGTGAACGCAGGTGCCGCTCCACCCTTCACCCCTCTTTCCCTCTCTCTTGAGCCCCCTGTGGCCTTTCGGACCGGTCCTGTCAGGGCCACCCACACCGACCTAACCACACCTTTTGCCCTGTTGTAACTACACAGCGAGGGCTTGTTGAGTGAGCCATGCTGCAAATTTGTGGCCAGATCTGCGGCACAGACCTAAATAGTGATTTAGAGGATCAAATCCTTTTAAAAAAAAATTTCAAGTAAAATTGAGATTGATTGGTTGCTGTGACAAGGATCTGTATAAGTAGACAGGAAACCCAAAGGTATCCATTTTTGAGGGAGTGTCCCGGGAGGAGGGGGGGCTGGCCCCAACATTTGGATGTCAGTTCACATTAAGCCAGCGCTATAGAATGTAACCATATAGTTGGCTTTTTTTTGGACCCTGTTAGGAGACCAGCCTGGGGCAGATGTTGGGCCTCTGATCTCACCACAAGCCAAGGAGAGAGTTTGCAGTCTGATCCAGAGCGGCGTGGACCAGGGCGCAAAGCTTCTGCTGGACGGCCGGAACGTCAAAGTCAAAGGTTACGAGAGCGGCTACTTTGTGGGTCCCACCATCCTCGGCAACGTGACGGTGCGTGTCTCCAGACGTGTGTACCCCAAAAATATCCCCCTGAGCACCGCTGCATGTCAATGTTTGTGCTCTGGCAGCCTGACATGAAGTGCTACACCGAAGAGATCTTCGGGCCTGTGCTGGTGGTTCTGGAGGCGGACACCCTGGATGATGCCATCTGTATGGTCAACAGGAACCCCTACGGCAACGGCACAGCCATCTTCACCACCAACGGCGCCACGGCGCGCAAATACACTCACGAGGTGGACGTGGGCCAGGTGAGCGGTGCGAAAACAGTGAGACGTTCTCGAAAACCGTCGCACGCGTTAAATATACGATGATTTTCCTTCTCAAGTAAAGCCCTGTTTGCCATCACCTAAAATAAACACGCTCCCCCTCCCCTCCTCTGGTCAAGGCTAGAATAGTCACAGCAAATATGTGTGCATGTAAAGTGGAAATAGGGGGAAATGGAAGCTGGGGGGAGGTTTAAAATACGCTCAAACGGGATTCCTGCAGACCCGGCGATGTTAAAACATAAATACAGCCAGCGTTTTAACCTGTTTGTTTGCCTGTGGAGCCTGAGTTATGTCCTGTGTTTGCTGTTCACATGTTAGGGAATGCGGTGTGGGCCATGTGCTGTTCTCCTCTCCAAACCTCGACGCAACAAACGGCTATTTTTCCTTTTTTCCTTCCCAGAACATTCACCAAAAGGCCTCTGTGTGTCCAAACATATTCATGCATATAAAACAGACTGTGCCATGCCAGCATGCAGTGCCTTCATAAAACATGATTTTTTTTAGCTTTTCTTCCCTTTCATAAGACAATTCTTTGCTTTATAAACTAAAATGTAAGATGCTTTATTTGGTGCTGTCATGTAAGCTAGTTTTTTTTTTAAATGGCAGCTCTCATCCTAGCAATTTACTATTCTGGAAGATTGTTTTTGAAGCCCATGAAACTAAAGAGGCAAAAATTGTTATTTTGCAGGTTGGCGTGAACGTTCCCATCCCTGTCCCACTGCCTATGTTCTCCTTCACGGGATCAAGAGGATCCTTCAGAGGAGACACAAACTTCTATGGAAAACAAGTGGGACATTTTATTCAATTTATTAAAATCTTCGCGGAGGCCTTCCTTTTCTTATGTCTGCTTTTGTTCCTCCCCAGGGCATCCAGTTCTACACCCAGATTAAAACTGTCACCTCCCAGTGGAAAGCTGAAGACGCCACATTGAAGAGCCCTGCGGTCACCATGCCAACTATGGGACGCTGAATAACTTCGGCCCATCTCCATCCACCCTTTGTCTCCACATAGAGCAAAATTCACAACCACTCTCTGTAAATAATAGAATGTATAAGAAACACGTGTGCAGATGGTCTGTGACTCATATCTGGTCTTACTGGATCCGTGTCCAACATTTACAGCAGCTTTGTTGTGTCCTCCTGAACCGGTAATTGTGCAGAGAGTAATTGTTGTCTTACAGGAACGACTCTTTTTAAAAAAAAAAATCCGTTGTGTAACACAAATCAAACATTGATGGAGGGAGCGCTATCGTCACTGTGATCAGGCGGCAGGCGTTTTTTTGGGTCTGACGGCACAACAGGCGCCTGTGTGATGAAAGTGTCCCGGGACAGCTCCTCTTTAATTCTTGGAGACAGTCATCATTACGCAACGCTATCTAAATCACATGTACGCACCCATTTTCTCACAGCAAATACTTTTTCAACTAAACGCGGAATGCGGAGCCAATAAATCTACAGGCTTCGTAATTGCAAGGTTTTTTTTTTTTTTTTTTTTGCAGTTTCTCCTGCATTCCTTTAGAGTCTTACTCCGCACCATCTCCGTCAGGGAGGCTCTTCCGAGAGGAGGCAGGAAAGGACAGACGCTGGCTGGTTTTCCTATAGGGAAAAAGCAGAGTTGTGGTTGAAAAACCTCAGAGTAAAAAAGTGATGCTGTAGCAAATTTACATCTTTGAGCCGGGGCCCACAGCCCGTCTCAGAGAGGTTACTCCGGGCCCACAGACGACGCACATGGAGTCTGATAACCCAATGTTCCGTTGCTCCGCCGGCCTCGGTGCCAAACCATTGTTGACACGATTGTGCGTCTCCTGCTGGCTGCCATACCCCATCCATCCAGATCCCCCGCACACTCCTTTCTAAAAAATCATGTTACCAGCTGCTCTCCGACCACAGGCCTTCAAAGGACAAAATAAAGAGCTGGTGCACATGAAGAGAAGCCAGTAGGCTGAGCAAATTGACGTGACCAGATGTTTGTTTCCAAGCACACGACTCTGCGGTCGGGCCTATTTTTACTATTGTGCCCAGACTCTTTCTCCATTCTTCTTAAGCAATTGGATGGAAAAGAAAATCGTCCGAAGCCTAACTGATGTTTTATGGTATCCTCTTCAGCGAAGAAAATGACTGTTTAACACATTAAGAAGAGGGAGGAGTCTTCAGAGGAGAACTGGCGCTTTGTGTCAGTGCACGTTGGTGGTAAATTATCCAGACATTTCAGATGATGTCATTAGGCAGACAGACAATAAATAAAATAATTGAAAATAACTACTTAAGTTTATTACCTTTGCCTCTGGCCATTCATTTTAGCAAAGAGAAGCCTGAGCACGTGTTCCTTCTGTTCCCAGGTGAGATCACATAATTCAACCTTGCTGCCAGGCTGGTGAGTCCTAAAAAAAAAGACAGATGAAAATGATCAGGTGGGTTTTAGTGAGACTCCATCAGATCTGATACGTTTGTGATATATAAGAACTCAAATCACGACAAACACACACTGAAGGTGGCTGAACATGTGCCTACCATCCCTCAGCTGCAGCCATATGTGAATGGACAGAGTTTGTACTCTGGGGGCTTTGATGGAAGGTGCAGATGGGGGGGAACTTAAGCTTCCCTGCTGCGGCTTCGCTTAACCTGGTGCGATAAGTGTGCAGCGCCTCCTTCACGTATCGCTGCCGGGAGGCCGTGATCTCCTGCTTCACCTGAGCAAGCGCATCGTGGAAGAACCCTTCTAGCTCAGTGCGCTGCTCCACAATAGTCCTGGCTATCGCCTTAATGTGAGCCAGGTCCTTTTGCCGTTGGGCCAGCTCTTTCTGCAGATGCTCCAGCTCTACCTGGCTGTCTGGGCAACAGACCAGGGTGGTCTTTTCCTTATGCCTCTGTTGCTCATACTCCTGAGTGTTTAGCTCCAGGGTCCTCTCCAGGGAGGCTACCTTTGCCCTCAGCTTGAGCAGCTTCTCCCTTTGGGCCTCCATCTGGGTCGCATTGTCCTTTATTGTTAGCTCGAGCATGTTCTGAGCGCACAGATGGAACAGAAAAGGGACGCTATTGGTAAAAATGTAGAAAAATGTTTTCATTTGTCAAAATAAAGCTGAAACAGGCTGCGACTCGTGAGCTTTGCCTAGCCAAAGCTTCAGCGAAGTGGATTTGCTTCCCTGATATTGTTGTCATCACGTTATTAATAATTAATAACAATTAAAAATCACCAATCCCTAATATTTATTTTTTTTATGGACGAAAACCTAAACAGGAGAATCCACTAAATTTGAACCGACACCCTCGTGGAACCTCACCAAAACCACTGACCACTGAGGGCAGTCGAGAGGTGGGGGTTCGGAGGAGGACCACAAGCTAAATACACAGGGGCTGTACAAGTAAACAAAATGGAGGAAAACATCTGAAATATATTCTGCACCGCTCTGACAAGTCTTTAAAAAGGAAAAATGAATGAAAGTGACAGTTTGGAGATGAATGCTCTCTATCCAGGGGCTGCCAGTGCCTAATAAGTGACACTATTTGCTGTCCAATGGTTCAAACACACCTTGTCCAGAGTCAAGGAGGTGTTTTTTTTCGCCAAAGAAGCCGTCAACTTTTGCAAGTCCTCCGTCTCCTTCATGTGATACTTGAGGGCTTCGTTAAGACGGACGTTCTCCTTGAACACTGAACGCGACGCGTCGTCCAACTGCCTGTAGACAATACTGGGTAAATCTCTACAGAAACTCATAAATCTCAATTTAGTGGCTGGCAATATTTGTTAGAAGTGAAATAGTCATTTCCTGGGGCGTTCTAAGAATACCACAAGGCGTTTGGGAGTCAGTTTGAGGAGAATTGGGTTCCGATCATGCAGTTAAGTGACCTAAAAAAGGAAATCAATCAACTCCCTCTGAAACCAAACCGGCAGGACCACGCCAATATCAATGCTGCCATTTTATGAGCTGTGAAGAATAAGTAAACAGAGGTGGAAAGCTCATCTTCTGCCCTCAAGAGTAATAAACTATGGTCAGCGCTACACTTATTCTGGGGTGGCGGCAGTTGTGATCGTTGGCTCCTGTCGTCTACACTATCTGAACATGACTGATCTGTGTGGTTGGGAAAATATTAGCTTTTGTTGTCTATCTATAGTTGCACACATAGGGGCTCCTGTGAGTAAATTATTTTTTCTTTACATTTTTAGGCACATTTAAAGTGTAAATTAGGGCATGGAGAGGAAATAGTCTCACATAACAGCTTCACTGTGGGCCCTCTCCACCACCAGGGCGATCTTTTCCTCAGCCTCCCTCTCCAGTCGAGCCTGTGCGGAGGACGATTATTAAACTTGTTAGATCTGGAACAACGCCCTCCACTGTTAATCTCCAGGCTGATCAGACTCTCTGCTTCCATTTGATGTCACCTTTTCTTTGAAGAATTTCAACTCCATTTCATTGAGGGTCTCCCTGTGTTGCTTCTCAGCAGCCTCCAGGGCCTTTTTAATCTAGCAGACACAAACACCAGTGGTCAGTGAACGCATCAACGTGCTTGAAAGAGAAATATTGCCACCCTTCCTCACATCACTGAGCTCCTGTTCCATCTGTGCTTTTGTCTTCTCAAACTCCTTCATCCGTTCCATCCCATCTTGGATCTTGTCAAAGTCGTCGGACCTCTTCCTGAACAGTTCGTGCAGCTCGCTGATTTGAAGCGTGTAATCTTTAACCTGAGGAAACCATCACATAATTAGACGCCCGGAGAGCAGCTGACACGTCGGTAATTATGCATCCAAACATACATGAGGCAGAACCGCTGCAAAATTCCCATAAGTACAGTATTTATCAGTCAGCAACAAAGATTGTCCTCTTTAACCGAGGTTCTGCTTCTCAGACCGACTTTAGCACAGATCTGTCACCCTAGATCCCTCGAAATGCCACTATGGAAAAACCATCACGAGCAAAAACGTTAACAAAATGACCAAAGTCGTCAGAGACTTTGAAAATATACACCCACAAACATGTATATGTGATGACTAAATGAGAGACCTTCGACCATCTAATTACAACTTCAGGCTTAATCGTTATTCTTCACATGAGTCTGTACACGTTCATTTCCAACAATGCAGTATTTATTTACTCGACCTTGGTTTGCATCACAGGCAATTTTCCCCCTCTGTGATCTTCCAAGTGCAATGATTTCAAAATTGCATCCACTGGTTTATGGGTCAAGGGACTTTTGTTGTGTGCATCCTTCTTTTTCCTCATGCTGCTACAGCAAAAACTGCAGCTGAGAAGGTTTTCTTTTTTATAGAAGAATTACTTGTCTCCAGTTCCTTCAACTCTCTCCCTCTACAAAGGAATGAGCCCACGTGTCACATGCTCCAGAGACTTTAATGGACAATGTTCCATGAACTAAGTCCCTCTCTCAAGACAAACCGTCACCTCACTATGAGAAAATGGCTCAATGTCACAGCGTTTGAATGAACCACACGACTTTTTTTTGGGTCTGTAACAGCTACGTATGTGTCTAAAGAAAGGATGCTGCCTATTGTTCCAGACTGCACCTCCTTCTCTTTCCGTTCCTCTGTGATTTATCGCACTTTTACCAGAAACTACCAAGCAGCAGATTTGGATTCTGTTTGATTTTCAGTATACGAGCAGCGACAGGAAGTGAAAAGAAATTCTTTTGGTAAGGTATTACGTAACTTTAGCTCAGACTATAGATCTGTGTGAGGCTTGGTCATCGCATGAACTACGGCACTACGATTCCCAAAGGAGCACCTTTAAATTGTCCCTATCCCCCCCTTTGTTTACTGGTATAAATAAAAGTAAAATTAGATCATGCAACTCAGCATTCGGGGGCTTGTTTGTTATTTTTGTTATTTTACAGCCAATTTACTTGTGGCTGTTGTTTTGCTCCAAGAGTGTCAATATAATTGCACACAACACAGCTGTTAACACAACGCGACATAATTTTTTCAAGCTACAGGTAAACACATTATGATTCAAAGCACATAAAATCGTGTTGCCTGAATGAACACGAGTGGCTCCCAAATCTTGATATTTTCATGCGAGGCCAGAAAAACCGAAGTATGTGAAATATTTATAACGGAGGTTTTTGCCCTCACGGACCAAAAAGGTGCTGTACGACAACAAGAAGTGTGTCTTTTGTGTGGAGTGTGCGTGTTCTCCTGTTGTTTGTGTGAGTTTTCCCCCACATGTCCTCCAGTTTCCTGTCTGTCTGTGTGTGAGTGACTGTGCTGTGTGACCTGTGATTAACTGGGTGACATGTGACAACAGGGTGCTCAGAAGATGTCTGGATGAACACAGAGGAGTCAGACATCTGAAGAAAGGGCTCAGAATAGCTCCTGAGTTGTATGTAAGCTTCGGGAGTTTCAAAATAAACTGTATCACTCACTGTGGGCCCCCAGCATTCACCTTTATAAACACACTGGCCTAAACATGTTGGAGGCCGGGAACCATTTCTTGTTGTTGCGCATTGAAATAAACTCACCAGCTTGGTTTGCTCCTCACGCGCGCGGACCTCTTGGTTTTCGAGGCTCTTCTGCAGCACGTCGATCTATTGTTAGAATTAGTGACAGAGACAACGTTTGAATTCGTCAGTTTATTCCATCACAAACACGCGGGGAGTACCAGAATGCACCTTCTCCTCTTTATCGATATTCTGCCCCTTTAAATATCGAGTTATATCGATGGTGTCCCGCTCCTGGCGGTGAATTTGGTCTGAGAGCTCGCCCTGGGCGCGTGCCAGCTTGTGGCACTCCTCGCGGTACTGCACGAGTGCCCGGTCGCTCACGTGCAGCCTGAACTCCCACAGAGCAGCGTTAGCCTTCACCTTCTCCATGTCGGATTCTTTATCTGGTTTCGACTCCTGTTTGCCGTCTTTTTTTCCTTTTCTGTGACCGAACAAACGTGGGGTTGATCTCTGCTCAGTGCTCTCAGCCGACAATGAGCGAACTTACCCGGCCTTCGACCTCTTAACGTTGCTGACTTTCCGCTTGGGCATCGCTGCAAAGTATAACTCGCTGGTGCAACAAGGAGGAATTGCCCCGGTTGGGTAACAGAGCTGTCTCACCAATCAATGTTTATTGTTGCAGCCATGGAGACGCTTCAGCCAGAGAAGGGTCATGTTTCTCTGAACCACAGCAGAGGCAACCTGTAGTAGCTAGCAGATAGATAGATAGATAGATAGATAGATAGATAGATAGATAGATAGATAGATAGATAGATAGATAGATAGATAGATGGATGGATAGATGGATGGATGGATGGATGGATGGATGGATGGATGGATGCACGCACTGATGACATTTTCAGGGATTTTGATTTAAACATGGTTTATTGCAAATATCTATCTATCTTCCTCTTCCCCCCTCTTAACCACCTAGTAATACTTTATTATAATAATAGCATATTTTTCAACCAAGAGTTTAAAGCTGATTCTAAAATGTGTTGTTATATAAGACGTGTAATCATCGTATGTCGGAGGCTGTATAAATAAAACGTTTTTCTGTGATCCGTTCCCTGCAGGAAATGATAAAATGCAGATGTCTGTTTCTGCTCAACAGGCCACGGGCTGACGGAGAATGGTTGTATTTGTCACTTGACCTGTAATTACCGCATTTTCTTGCTGGACTCTTGCTTGCAACTGATCTCCACCCACTTGATGACATGAGATACGGTTGGTCATTGTCAGCAGTATTGTCTGCCTTGAACCGTTACTTGCTGCTCCCCCCCCCCCCCCTTTTTTTTTTTTGCGTTATGAGAAAACCACTGGGATCACGTAAATGCATCTGGCTTACGTCTGAAAAAGAGTCACGTCCAACAGTAACAATGTAAGGTTAGCAAAAGCAGTAATTCTGGCTGCAAACCACAAGTCCTTCCCATTATCATGTTTAGTTTTCTGCAAGAGCTCTAGAATGTCCAGTGTCGATTACTCATCAAGCGACATATTGCAAAAGATTTGGGTGTAGTTACTGTAAAAGGAGTGATATAGGTTCTTGCTCTGCCCTGGCATCATGAACAGAGATTGAAGACTAAATTTAAAGGTAATTGCTATGATAGTGAGGAGAGAAAACTGAAATAACCCCAAGCTTTTCAAAGCTGTCATTATCATCGGAATTGTAATGACAAGTTTGGGTCTCTTCAATGGACTTTTCGGGGTAGGACACCCACAAACATGGCATTCCTGAGGGTAGTGTTGCTACATATTAATGATATATCGCACAGTGAAGATTACAAAGCTGGGGTCCTTTCTCACGTTTTACGGATTTCAGCTCACTTGAAACAAAATGCTGAAACTTGTATCAAAACCCCAAGCGGCTTTGAACATTAAGATATTGCGGTCCCGTGTGATGATGGAGAGCACGGCTTCACACCCACTTTAAGCGGCTTCGTCTACAGCGTTTTCCACCACGTACTGCACGATTGATCTCAGTCTGGGTGGGTGATACATATCACAAGACAGGGTAGCGCCTGTGTCATCTTATTATTGTTATGTTATGGTCCTCATTGCAACAATAACATAAAATTAGAAGTGTTTAAACAAAAACATGTTTCAGTATCCTAAGGGGGAATCAAACAACTTCACATTATCCAAATAGGTTGCCTCATTAACCACAAGATGTGTCTGAACATCAACCAAAAGAAAATCTCTTACAATCGTTGCAAAATTCAAAACACAGCCCAGACACACATGATTTTAACATATTTCTGTTGGGACATTTTTCGCAGCTTTATGAGTCATATTATCACAGTGTTAACATGCAACCAAGGCATGTACGGACACAAAGTTAGGGAGAGGGCCTGCCCATGCAGGCTTTGATAGGGGCGAACGACCATTTTGGTGAACCACAGGACTGAAAAAAGTAGCCACACTATTTAGAAAAAAGGACGAAGGAAAGAACGTCCAATATTTTTAGTCCAAATTACAGTGTTGAAACAGTGCTTTGCACACTCAAGTGTCCTGGGAGTGGAATGGCATGATGGGTGAACGCTGGTGCCAAGCCCCACCCTCCCCACATTGTCCTTTTGGTGGACTTCCCGCACTTGCGTGTGCCCATCTGCAGGACCTCTGCCCTCCGCTTACCCTCCTGCCTTGGCCTGCTGACAGTTGGAGCTCTGCCTCTGTCCCCTCTGCACGTGAGGTGAAACAGTAAGAATATGTTAAGTCAGGGTTGATGCAGGGTCAGTCTCTCTGGATTTCTCAATCGCTGGTGTGTGGACTACCTGTTTCAGAATGCCGTCTTCTCTCTGTTGATTCAAAGTGGGTGGAAAATATCACAGCACTGTACAAATCTGGGTTCATCTGAGGTCTCAGGGCTGCTGTGCCTCTGTGCTCCCATGCTCTGGGATACCCTCGTTGATTCTGCATCCTGCAATAAAACTGCACATAACATGAGAAAGCATTAGTGAGCACCGGCACATGGCTTATGAAGTTGCGCCAACGACCCACCTAAATCAGCAGCTGGTGACTCAATGAAACGTGCCTGGCTGTCAAATGTTTTATTTGCCCTAAAAAGCCTGGGATTACCTCATTGGGATGAATGAGTGAGACGTTGGCTAACAGCCTTTTAATTTTTATGGGGATCTGAGTGCTGATCCCACCTGACACACATTTATTTTGTGAAAGTATACATTTAAGGTGGAGATTGTCGTAAATTCACGCAAATAAAGTTTTACTAGAAATTATCCATACTGAACTTTGTTATTGACAGAATACCGTTTCGGTGTTTAAGCACTAAACATGGAAAAGAGTTGTTAAGTAAGCACAAACAGTAGAAAAATGTTACATTAAAATCACCAGTCTTAATTATGTGGCCACATTTGAACCCAAGGGAGGCTGTGAAAGTGCAAAAAGTTGCAGGGGTGAAAGAGTTTCTAAGCTAAGTTACTATGTAAGCCTTAAATGCACCAATAAAAAGTATTTTTAAGACAATTTCTCTGGGGCTGTTTCAGTGTGAGCCATTCATTTTGACTTCTTCATAAACCCCTTCCTTCTTCCGTGAGGGGATTTTTTGGCTCCAGGATACCCAGTAAAGACGAGGAGGGGAAGAACATAA
Organism: Takifugu rubripes; assembly: GCF_901000725.2. Classification (NCBI taxonomy): domain Eukaryota; kingdom Metazoa; phylum Chordata; class Actinopteri; order Tetraodontiformes; family Tetraodontidae; genus Takifugu; species Takifugu rubripes. The sequence goes on along the minus strand of NC_042286.1, from coordinate 9,479,358 downwards.
CCCAAAATAATCCTCCTTCTCCTTGGGGAAAGGGGGGGAAAACATATAGAAAATGCTGTCGGGAGGCAGATATTCCAGCTAACAGGAGGGGGGACTCCTGATGGATTTGGGATGGACTGTCTCAGGATTGGTGGATGGCTGCTCTCTGTGTGGCAGCATGCCAAGCCCATATGTCTTTATATAGTGTGAAGAGATGACCGGACAGTCCTGAGTGTGCACCAGCTCTGCCTCTCTGCATCTTCTGCGAGATCTCCCTCTCTCTCTCCTCCAGAGTCGCACTTTTTACGCATCACCAGGCGTCTTCTCCTCGTCTCCGGCTTCTACTTTCTACCAATGGCCACATCGAACCTGCGCCTCACTTTGTCAGTGTGGCTTCTGGTTGGGAGCCTCCTGTTAGCCGAGGCGACTTACTACCGTCACCACCGCTACGTCCCCCACATTCCCCGCCACCGGGAGCACTCCGCCAACGCGGAAAACCTCCTGCCTGAGGTCTCCAACCCCTCGCACGGATCCTCACAGCCCGGCGCACCGACGTACCCCGTGACCCCCGAGCCGGTCCACCCGGCGCCCGAAGCCGTCCACCCCGCAGAGGCTTACCCTGTGGCTCCCGAAGTGGCGTACTCCCCGCGCACGCTGCATCAGCATGACGGGCGCTCTCCCATCAACACCAGCCGGATTTTCTACGGTATCATGTTTGACGCCGGCAGCACAGGCAGCAGGATCCACATCTACAAGTTCATTCAGAAAGATCCCGGTAGGCGCACCACTCTCTCTCTCTCTCTCTCTCCCTCCCTCTCTCTCTCTCTCTCTCTCTCTCTCTCTCTCTCTCTCTCTCTCTCCACGCTTTCCCTGACTCCCACTCTGTCAGGTTCTGTAAGGTCATTCCCAGTGTAGCATTTGGGGGGGAGCAATAGTAACTTCCATTAGCCGAGGCTTTTATATTTGTCTGTCTGACAGCTTTGTCATATAAAGACATTTCAAATATAAGCAGGGACGTTTTTACCATGACACAAAGTAAAGTGCGCCTGCATACATTACACGATGCTGCCTTTAATGACCTGCCCTGTTGCTTCTTTTGTGCAGTTGAGCTTCCAGTTTTGGACAATGAAATTTACCATGCAGTGAAGCCTGGACTGTCTAGTTATAAGGACAAACCCGAGGAGGTATGTATACCTGCTAACACCCTCACTTATGTTTGGGGTTAATTGGCTGCCCCTGGATCATCAAATCCACTGGGATTTTCTGTGGGTTGGATTCAGGTGATTTAAACACGGGGCAATTACAGAAATCCCTCCTGCTGTTGGCGTTGCCTGACTTACATGCCTGTCAGAGATGAGGCTTAAGTGAGATGATGAAACATTGCCTCTGCCTCCATTGCAGGGTGGCAACACCATCCGTCAACTCTTGAAGATCGCCAAGAAGGCCATCCCCAAAGAGGCGTGGAGTCGCACCCCTGTGGTCCTGAAGGCCACGGCAGGCCTGCGAATGCTGCCCGAGGAAAAAGCCAACGCTCTGCTGAAGGAGGTGAGGACCGTGCTCGCGCTGCCCTCAGTTTGGCACAAACACCACTCGTCCCGCTATGAGGCAGCACGAGAAACCGCTGAGAAACCGCTGCTTACATGTGTCGCTAAAAAAAGGCGATGAGTCGGCCCATCTGGTGGCCACGATTGTGGGAGTTGTGGATTGTGTGGAGTAACCATCTTTGTCACTGAAAACATTGAATCCATGCTACTGTTCCTGTCTTACATATGGCCAAAGATCTGCTGTCACGGATCAGAATCTGCTCTTCTGTTCTAATTCCAAATCCATTCCACAGGTACAAGAGGTGCTGGACGATTCACCTTTCTTTGTGCGAGAAGATGGCGTTTCAATCATGAATGGAGCCAATGAAGGTATGTTGGGAATATCATCTGTTTTGAAGAAAATTTATATTTCAAAATTCAAAATGATGGAAGTGGGGATGAATCAGAAAACAGCACTATGATTATTTGTGGTTACAAGGGGCCTGTTGCTATTCCTCTCAAAAGCAAATAATGATGTCAGTCACTCTCCCACACCCAATAATTTATGTCCCACAGCACTCATTAAGACACCCTAACAATGCTGTGTTTCATCATAGAGTGTGTCATTCATTAGCCCTGGTTTATGAGGGTAATAACTTGGCATCTGAGTCAATTTTAATTACCCAGGCTGGGCTGCAGTCCTACATGTTAGTTAAACCGGCTCTGTTGTCTTGACAACAGACAAACACCATCCACGGTGTATATAATGTTGGCTAAAACTGAACATTCAGCATGTTTTGGTTGCATTATTAACATTTTCCCACCAATGCTGTCTTTTTAAGGAGTCCTGGCCTGGGTCACAGTGAACTTCCTCACAGGTGAGAAGTTAGCATGTCTGGTGTAGGGTAGGTTAGTGCTCACCCGTTGAAACAGGCACAGTCATTTTAAAAGGGACAAATTCTGCCTTCTTCAACCAGACTAATGTGTCTGTGTTCTAATAGGCCACTTGTACTCCAACACAAAGAAAACTGTGGGCATCCTGGACTTGGGCGGGGGATCCACACAGATCACGTTCCTTCCCAAGTCAAAGGTGAGTAACGATGTATGATGTGGTAAGCAAGAAATATTACTACAAATGCAACAGCATAACTTTTTTCCCCCTTGATTAACAGAAAACAATCGAGACTGCTCCAGAAACTTACATTTCCTCTTTTGATCTGTTCAACCACACGTACCAAGTCTACACACACAGGTAAATAATGATTTTCTTTTGTTGTTTTTAAACTTCTCAAGGTTTCTGACCTTCAAAATATTAAACCATCAATCTACTTCCTCATGTAGTTACCTTGGAAACGGACTGTATGCAGCTCGTTTGGCCATTCTTGGAGCGAAGGACACAGATGGTAGCGTATCTGCAACCGTCACTCAGCTCCCCTCTGTGCCATTTTTACCTGACACACGCTGACAAACTGTGGGTTTTTGTACAGATACAGATCACAGAGTCTTCACCAGTTCCTGCCTTCCTAAGAAGTTCAGAGAAGATGTGACAATTTTTGGAACCACTTACAAAATCAGCGGCATTCCAGATGGTAAGTGAGGAAAAATACTGCAGGGATTTGTCATTTTCCCTGTCAGCTCCGTGGCATCGCCGCAGGAGCGTGTTCTGCCGCGCCCCCTGTGCTCTTCCTCCTCGACAGTGATACAAACAAAACGAAAAACATTCAGTCAACTTCCCAAATCCGACAGTCACGTCCCCACCACAGCGAGGTGACCAAGAGACGCAGGGCTTGTCTTTGGGTTGTTATTTCTTTGTTTGACCAGTGATGATCTGATCTGCACCGCTCACAATTACAGGGTTAAAAATAGAAACCTGAACTGGGCTGAGACGCAGCTTTTGTCAGTACATGGGTTTGCTGGCCCTGGCCGTGATAACTACCCATGAGGCTGTGGGAATCTTGCTGGGCTTTCCCTTGTACTGTCCTGCCTCCAGGCTGACCATATAAAGATTTCTCTGATTCCTCCAACACATTTCAATCCATGCTCTTATCTAAAAAGTGAAATAACGAGGGTTCTCTTCCCTCAGGCTACGCAGGGTATAAGCTGTGCTACTACGAGGTGATGAAGGTGATCAAAGGAATAGTGCACCAGCCTTATGAAGTGAAAGGCAACAGCATCTTCTATGCTTTCTCCTACTACTTTGATAGAGCTGTGGAGACCGGCCTAATTGGTGAGTGGGCACATGCCAAGTCCCTCTCTGGTACCATCATCTCGTGTGATAACTATCATCTTATGCACAAAGTTGGTATTCAAATTACATGTTGTTTCTTTTTCTGCATAGATGACAGAGGTGGTGTGCTCGAAGTCAGAGATTTCAAGAAGAGAGCCAAGGAAGGTAGGAGTCGTTTTCTAAAAGCCTGCACCCTCTGAGAATGCTCCGAGTTACATACTGTACATATGAAAATATGGCGCGCGTTCGGGCCCTGAAAACCACAAAACCCTGCTCGGCCCACGCGCATCCTGACAATTATGACCACCCCTTTGCCAAAAAGCATTGCAAAACACAAATCACATATAGCAGCTGCAGTTGGTGTACGGTTGGATTTATAGATCAGATGGGTTGTTATGTAAGGCCCTTTGGTCTGGAGAAAGGAGTCTGGCTCGGCCCCGGCTGGCAGCTGCGCTGAGGATCTCTGTCTGGCCCGGGCGGGGGGGCACCTGACAGTTACATACCACCTATTTGACGCCACCACCACCCACCCGCAGCCTTGCACTGACCCTCAGCTCTGCTCCTCACACCTCCCTGTTTACACAACAGAACCAATCAGAACGGTCACCTTCTAATCACGTCGCACATTCGTTAGAAAGGGTGTTTTCTGCTTTTCGTGTGACTGTTGCACGATGTGTCAAAAGCCTTTTTTGGGACATTTCTTTCCATCTGTGTTCACAGTGTGCAACAAAATGACCAAATACCGCGCCATCAGCCCCTTCCTCTGCATGGACATGACGTACATCACTTGTCTGCTGAAGGAGGGCTTTGGGTTCAAGGACAGCACCGTGTTGCAGGTGAGAAAATGCCCGTCTCCACCTTGTTTTACAAGACCCCACCGTGGTATTTTTAACACTTTTGGGGAGGAACATTTGCCCTCTGGGCGGTGGTAACGGAGATCCTCCTGTGACTTTGCTCTACAGCTGGCCAAGAAGGTAAACAATGTGGAGACGAGCTGGGCCCTTGGGGCGACCTTTGACTACTACAGAAACCTCAACATCCACTAAAGACAGCTCGCTGTCGCTGCAGCCAGCACAGAGAGGGACGGCCTTTCACTGTGGAGCCTTCCGTCCAGCCCATCCTCTTCACAGACAAGCCTGACCTGCCTCTGGCACCAACCTCCAACCACCCCTCTCCGTGTTTTCCCGAACCCTCAGCACCCTGCCAACACTCCAAGAACTCTAGAAACACAAAATCACTATATTTTTTATAAGGCCAGCTATTTCTACTGTATTCTGAACTCACAACTGGTTGATGGTTTGCTCTGTTGTAAAAGTTTACATTTATGATTTATTATGGTTGTCTGATTCTGCAGAAATTAGATTAGAATCAACGCTGCCAATCCTGGGGTACTAGTGAGTAGGAAGCTCGGTGCTGAAAGGACGATCACAGGTTTTTTTTTCTCAACGGTTGTTATAATTGAAATTGGTCAGTTAATTGCGGGACCCTTGGTTTTTCTTCCTGACATCAGCAAGATCCAACTCAGACACATTTGCACAAACCACTTTATATGCAGATATTGTAGCCTAGATGATGGTTGGTGGTGATGGTTGCGTCTGTAAGGCAGAAGGCCACATCAAGCGGGGCTAAACTGCCACGGTTCCTGATCTGAACTGTTTAGCAGAACAGAGAAAAAAAACCTTCTCATCTACAGAAATTAGTGCATCCCAAAACAGGATTTACAGCAAAAACATAAACAGATATTATGTAGGATGAAATGCAAAACTCACTCATTTGTAAGTGCATTAGTTATAGCAAATTGTTTTTTTTTTTCTTGTGAGCTGTACAAATATTTATCAAATGTAGAGTATTTTAATTATCCTCGAATAATATTGATGCTTCAAACCTCTGCAAAACCGCCTTTTCGCTGCACCTGACATCTTTACAGTATTCACCATGAACCATAACTACTGCTGTATATACCAAACAAACACATATACTGTTATTTGTATAGTTGCATCATTTGATATTAACTGCTTACATGTTTGCTGCACTCAGAAATCCCAATGTGTTCATCAATATGAATAATGTAACGACTGACCATGTGTAAATTGTTTTTATTAGTGAAAGAAAAAGTGAATATGTGTTACATGCATATGTTTTAATAAAACATATAAATGTGCTCCACGTGTGCAGAAGTACTTTTTGACACTAAAATGAGGGTGACTCAGCTCTGAGGGCCTCGGAACCTTTTGAGAGATTCTGACATTTTGGTGAGATGGTTCCTAAATCTGCTGACTCCACTATGAGCTTTGTTGCCGAAACCTACAACGTGAGAACCTAAACCTGATGTTTTTTTTGTTTGTTCTACCACAAGTTTTACTTAAATTTTACTCTGGCTGGACTTGACAGCCATCTTCTCAGCTCGCTGTTTTCCAAAGTTTCTCCCTTCTGCATATAGTACTCCACATTTACTTGTAGAAGTTGTGTTCTCTCTGCTCAGGTTTTGATACTGATGTTATTGCTTTCGGCAACAAAGTACATAGTGGAGCCTTGACTCTACAGTCAGCTGATTTAGGGACCATATGAGAAGATTTAAATACGCGACCATCATATGAGCCAGGCTGTAATGTGCTGCACAGATCATTGACATGGACACAATGTAAATGGAAAAGAATGAAATACAAACCAGTTAAAATATACTTTTTAATTTATTCACATATTTTACAGTCTATAAAGCTCACAATGTTGAGCACTGCGCCACATGTGTCACTTGCTTGCAAACGCCATGATCTGCTCCTACGGAATGAAAACAGACAACAAACTCTTAGAAACGGCAACGTCTGAGTCACGCTTGCTAAAAGCATGATTCACAAGTGAGCAGACCTCGACAAAAGACCTGTAAAGTGGCTCGCTTACAGCATTTAATATGGAAAAAAAGTCACGTTTACCA